>NW_028230445.1:5317382-5683539 GCF_043228905.1 Azolla caroliniana
TGTAGGGAATGAACAAGGCCGTCAGTGCGGAAGAGATCACACAGTATGAATCTGTGAGGAAGAAATACATGCGTATGAGAGAAGAAAGAAGAAAATACGCAGAGAGAGAGAGACACACACACACACACAAAGAATATATATATTCCTAAAAGGGCAACAGTTACAACAATGAACAACCAACCTTTACAAAAGGTTACAAAGTCACTTTATATAGTGACTCACTTAGGGCAATTGCCTTTTATGTTATTTACAGAAATAGCCCGAACTTCGGCTCTCTAAGAGGATAGTGTGAATACGTCCATTATACATTTGTATTCGACACTCCCCCGTAATGGAAGTATACATGGGTTATCTAAAAAATACGGATGTAGGCATAGGTTCCCAGACAAGTCGGTTTTGTTCAAATCGGCATGATCCGTAGACAGAAGACCGAACTGGTCGGGTCGGAAAAGCTTAAGCCGATCGTCAGTGAACCGATGTCTGTTGTCCAAAACCGTCCTGCACTATGTCCGGCTTCAACCGGACCGATATGTTGTTACGCTCATCTGTTGCCGAAGAGACCGGAACCGGTCTGCTGAAAGACACTTGGTCATTCCATCTGCGACATTATCGGTTGTGGATATCTTCTCTAAACCGATTTTCCCAGAAATGACGTAGTCCCGAACAAAGTGATATCGAACTTCGATATGCTTGGAGGCATTGTGATGAACCGGATTTTTCGACAAAGCAACAACACTCTGACTGTCGTTGTAGACAACTGGAGCCGAGTTGGAGTCGACTTGCCGAAATGTGTGCGCCAGCCGACCGAGCCATAAAGCTTCTTTCGTTGCGTCAGAGGCAGCTACATATTCTGCTTCGGTCATTGAGGTGGTTGTGCACTCTTGAAGTTTCGACTTCCACGAGATTGCTCCATTGCCGAATTTAAAGCAATATCCGGTTGTTGACTTGCGACTGTCCACACAGCCAACGAAGTCCGAGTCGGTGTAACCGACTACGCCTGAAGTTGAGTTCGGACCGAAAAGGATGTCGTGGTCTTTTGTTCTAGCTAAATATCTGAACACATGCTTGACTGCGTTCCAGTGCGATCGGCCGGGATTGTGCATAAATCTGCTGATGACTCCTACGACATGAGAAATATCAGGTCGTGTCGCGACCATCGCGTACATCAGAGAGCCTACTGCCGGTGCATACGGTACCGACTTCATATTTTCCCCCTCCGGACCGGATGTCGGGCAGTCTCGCTGAGAAAGCCGAAGATGAATGGGGAGCGGGGTCGAAGCAGACTTGGCCGATTGCTTGTTGAAGCGTTCCAAGACACGTCCGATGTAGTCGGTTTGAGACAGAAAAAGCTGTCTTTTGGCGCCATTCCAACTAATCTTCATTCCGAGTATGTGTCTTGCCGGACCGAGGTCCTTCATGGCAAACTTCAATCGCAATTTCCGAACGAGTTCGGTGAGCTCTCCGGTATGCCGACCGGAGAGTAGCATGTCGTCCACGTAGATGATGAGGAAGACGGGAGAACCGTCTTGAGCTGTTTTGGTGAAGAGGCAGTGGTCCTCATCGCTCTTGGAGAAGCCGACCGACTGGATGAAATTGTCGAACTTCTTGTACCACTGTCGGGGTGCCTGTTTCAGGCCGTAAAGACTCTTCCTGAGTCGGCAGACTAGATGTTCCTGACCGGTGGCCACAAAGCCTTTCGGCTGCTCCATGTAGATTTCCTCCTTTAGATCACCGTGGAGGAATGCCGTTTTCACATGTAGCTGAATCAGCTCCAAATTGTCGGCAGCCACAACACTGAGCATAAAACGAAGGGTTGTCATTTTCACCACTGGTGAAAAGATTTCGTCGAAATCGACGCCATATTCCTATCGAAATCCCTTCGCAAGTAATCTGGCCTTGTACTTTGGGGTGGTCGAGTCGGACGTCTCCTTTAGTCTATAGACCCACTTGGAAGGAAGAGCACGTCGATTCTTCGGTAAGTCGACCAGATCCCAAGTCTTGTTGGCGCGGATGGAGTGCATTTCCGACTCCATTGCCAGATGCCAGGTGGCTGAATCGGCAGCTGCCGATGCTTCTTCGTAGGACGTCGGTTCACCGGCGTCGATGAAGAAAATTCCGGGAGAGTACCTCTCCGGAGGTTGCGACAGTCTCTCGGATCTTCGAGGTATGACTGGACTGGTTGCACCGGGTGTCGATGTCGGATGGTCGGAAGCCGAGCCATTCAATTGTGCCGAATCTGTGGATTCGGTGCGAGAGAAGTCGGTTACCCGTGAAACTGATCTCATGTTGTGTGCTGGGCCGTCATGAAGGGTTGGCACTTCGGAAAATATTACCCTTCGGACTTCAATAGGCCTTTAGGCCGTTTTGTGCATAGTCGACTCGTTGAACACGACATCCGAACTTTGGACGATTTGCCTGTGCTCGGGGTCCCAGAGTCGGTATCCGATCTCGCCGTCAGGTCCATACCCGAGCAAAACGCATTTCCTTGATCTCGGTTCGAGTTTTCGGCGGTCGTCTTTCGGTATGAGGGCGTATGCCTCGCAACCGAAAATCCTCAGCTTGTCATAATTCGGCTTTCTGCCGATCCATATTTCCTGAGGTATCTTAAGTCCTAGAGGTCTACTTGGCGACATATTGATTATGAGTACTGCCGTGAGTAGAGCCTCTGCCCAGAAGCCATCCGATAGTCCGGAGTGTTGGAGCATGGATACAACGCGTTCTTGAATCGTCTGATTCATGCGTTCTGTGATTCCGTTCTGCTCCAGACTATATGGTGCTGTATATTCACGTCTAATGCCGCGTTCTCGGCAAAATTTGACGAATTCATCAGATTTGAACTCACCTCCATTGTCGGTTCGGAGACACTTCAGTTTCCGACCGGTCTGGTTTTCGACCATTGCGAGCCAATCTGAGAAGATCGAGAACACCCGATCTTTGGTTCTGATGGGGTAAGCCCACCCCTTTCGAGTCGAGTCGTCAATGAAACTGACGAAGTACGAGGCACCACCGAGTGACTGATGTGGCATCGGGCCACAGACATCCGAGTGGACCAAATCGAGTGGGCTCGACTCTCTTGGTGCTGATGTCGGGTGTGATGCGGCTACTTGTTTCCGTACTGGCAATGCTCGCAAAACTGATGGTCCGAGAAGGAGAGTTTCGGGATATATCCGGCTCTGGATAGGTGCGTGATGTCGGCCTTGCTGAGGTGTCCAAGTCGTCCATGCCATAAGGATGACACAGGGATATCTACCAGAAATAAGTCACCCTCTCTGAGTGTGACATACAAAGGGTACAATGAGTGTACCTTTGGTCCTCTAGCAAGCAGGAGGTTCCCTCTGTGGAGTGTCCACCCTCCTGATGAGAAACCAACACGGTGTCGTGAAGAATTTCGTCCAGAGGTGGAAACCGGGAAACATTGGCTACATCGGCGGGGTGCAGCATGTGTGCTCACCCTTGTACATTTAGTGTGAATAATGAGGGCGCCTTTATGGCGCCGAAGTGTAGTTAAGTTGGGATTTATCCCACATTCTAACGCATCCCTCTCCTTGTTCTATAAAAGGAAGGGAGCGGCCTTTGCGAAAGGGTTGCCCATTTTGCGTTAGAGGGTATACCGTTAGATTTAGGGTTAGCTTCTTCTTATTCTTCTTCTTCTACCCCCTTCGTGTTCGCTCAGGGTTTGCTTCAGCTCATCTCCTGCGCAAGACCCCGCTCAGCACGACGAGCTCGTGAGGTCCCCGACCGGCGGCTTGGCAGCCGACGACTACTGTAACCTACCTTGGTCCGGCTCGACGCCGGGAATGTATTCTTCCTTTTATATATATATATATATATATATATATACGTTGCGTATTGGTATCGGGTGCTTCCCCTTTCCTGCGTTTCTTGTACATAAAGGCGTGAGTCGGGTCGGCATGTGTGTGTGTGCGTGTGTGTGCGTGAGTCGGTGTTAAGCGCGCGCTCCTCTCTTTCTCTCTCTCCCTTCGGTCGCTTCCGGTGTTCTTTTAGGATCTCCCCGGAAATGGTGAAGCACGACTTCCTACGCTCCGTCGCTCCCTAGTCCAAGACCCCCGTGGTCCCGCCTTTCTCCACGCACGCGCGTAATGACGCGACATCTTTGGTGAACCCGACGTGAAAGGCGGCAAGGGAGGATGGAGTCAGAAGAAGACGACCTCGCGGTGATGGTGGCCGAAGTGGTGTTGGAGTCGGCACGAGTGGTGATGAGACGAGAAGCAGCACAACAAGCGGTCGAGCGAGTGGTCGAAAGAGTCGGCCGTTTCAACGGGGACAAAGTCCCATCTTACTTGGAAGCCTACAATGCGGAAATGGAGGAGCGTGGCGTAGACGAGGCGTTGAGGCTGGAGTTCTTCTGTCGGGTCGTAGTTGTCCGGATGCATGCAGAAGTAAAGGAGCTCCGTGAGGCTCATAGTTCGTGGGAGGCCTTCGAAGAGGCGCTCCTGAAGGCATACGGAGGACAGCGGAAGAGCCAAGGAAGACACGACTTCGACCAGTGGGTAGCATCGGCAAAGACCCACCGGGGCGCGACGAAGGCGTTTCGAGAGTTCGAGCGACGGCTTGCTCGGCTCCCGGAGCGGGAACAAGGTTTGGTGGGGACGAACAAGGTCCTATTGTTCGTCAGGTCGATCGATCGAGCGGAACGGGAGGCCATCGGGATTGAGCTCAAAGATGATGACGGAGCGAATGGGCTTACGGAGGACCGGTCGAAGGTCGGAAGGGTGTGCCTACGGCTAGACAATGAGCGAGCCGAGAAGGCTAAGAGGAAGGGGCGTGACGGCGTGCCATCACAGCGGGAAGAGGCCGGACAGCAAAGAGAGCCGGCAAGGGTCGGCGTTGGGGCCAGGATTGCGGAGGCGTACGCAGCTCTCGAGGCGATGCTCGAGGAAGAGGAAAGATCAAGGCCACAAGCCGAGACTGAGGAGACGGACTTGCCCCACACGACGGCGGAAGATCAGTACCACGGTACCACGGGAGAGGGTGCAGAACAAAACGCCCTCTCAACTTGTGGAGATGGAACGACCAAGTACGAGGCCGAGATACAGATCGCGGAACCGGATAGTTGGGACCAGCGGTTTTGGGCGTGTCAGCCTGAAACCCCGGAAATCGGAGAAGCAAGCCCAGGCGGGGCTTGCGCGATCGGTAAAAAGACGACCGCCGACCACAAAGGGTCGGTGGCTACAAACAAGGGCGTAAAACGGACGGGCGATTCTTTGTGTCTTCCCACACTTGCTCCCGAGACGATGGCAGTCGGGCCCGAGTGCCCACGTGAGTCCCAACCGGAGGAAGGTGGCGGCGAAGGACCAAGAATCACCGGCGAGACGATACGGGGAAGGAGCGGACGAGAGCCCACGGACCCGATTCCGGAGAACTTGGCGTTCGGGCCCGTATGCCCATGTAAGACCGAGGAGATGGATGGCGGCACCGAGGAGTCCTGGCACGATGCCAGCGAAGATGGATGGGGAACGGCTTGCGAGGAGACCGAGGACGGAAGCGGTACAAGAAGATCGGCATTCCGATTCGGATGGAGCGTAATCCGATCGTGGATTGTTCGATCGGGGCCAGAATCGGCATAAAGGTGCCGATACGGGAGAGGGTGCGGGACGAGCCACCCTCTTTTACATGGGGAGAAAGACCGACCGGGCGAAGGTCGAGAATTCGAAGGAAGGTGATTAAAGGTTCGGGACGAGTCTGGCAAGGTCGGCATCGGAGCCGAAACTCCGGACATTAGAGAATAAAGCTCAGGCGGGCTTGATTGATCACAGAGCGGATGCTATCCACCGACACCACTAAAAGGGGCGGTGACCGGTACGAGAACCGGGCGGAGCGGACTCCCGGATGACCATTCCGGAAGGGAGGAAGAGAGTCGGCCTACGAAGAGGCCGAGGAGACGGTACGTCGGTACCACGGGAGAGGGTGCGGAGAAAACCGCCCTCTCGACATGCGGAAAAGGACGGCCCGAGATAGGGTCAGGAAGACAAAGCGACGAACGCCCAAGGAGGATCCTTCACACCGGTTCTAGAGACTTGGGCAGTCGGCAACGCGGTCGACGTAAGACCAAGATATTGACAGTGGCAGCGAGGTGACGAAGGCAAAAGGGGTACGGATGGGCGGTCTACGGAGATCCTCACACCGATCCGGCGGTCGGCCCGAGAGCCGGCGTGAGTCCTATACGGAAGATCGGTGGCGGCAGGAGAACGTGATCGGATGGCAGGAGGCGACGAACGGCAAGGAGGTATCAGGCCGGCGAGGCGGCTACGAACCGAATCTGACCTTCCGGCAAGGTCAGTAGGCGAAAGGAAGTCCGGTCCTACGGGATCCCCACACTTAACCAGAGATTCCGGCAGTTCGGCCAACGTGGAAACATGAGACCGAGAGAGAAGGTTGGTGGTGGCGGGAAACGGGACCCGACTACGCGGAAGACACGAGGAGAGTTCGGGAGGGACTCAAACAAAAGACACCCGAATTTCGGCAAGCATGGAAACGGAGTCCAGTCTTATGGGACCCTCACACCGATCCGGAGACTCCGACAGTTCGACCAACGTGGCAACGTGAGACCGAGAGAGAAGGTTGGTGGCGGCAGGGAACGAGACCAATGACACGAGGTAGCGGATCGAGAGTCGGTAAGACGGGGCAGACGAAGTGCGAAACCCTCACCGGCCGGTTACGGTTTCGGAAGTAGCTGGTAGGGGCAAACACAAGGAGGTGTGTCGGGCCGGAAAGGCACACCTAGGACGGAGTAAGAGTCTCACCAGTGGCCATCGCGGGCCGGATCAAAGCGTGACTACGGGACGACGTTCGATGCAGGCGGTGCCGAACAAAGGAATCGGAAGACGGCACAAGGGAGGTGTCGGGAACGAGGTGACGGGTACCTAGTGGACTGCACAGGGTCGGAGTCAGGGGATGGCAAGAGAGGCCGGAGGAGGATCCTCCACACTCACTTCGTAGATCTCGGTAGCTCCGTCGAAGTAGCGAAGACTGACACGGCAAGCCCGGGGTGACAAGCTGGTGGGGGCGAGGGGACGACGGCAAGCGGAAGACTCGGGACCTTTTGCAGTAGCACGAAGACGGGAAGGGCCAAGCGGGGTGTTCCTCGGGTGCGGAGGACACCAGTATGCGGGTGAGTGGTGATGCGCGATCTGGCCGGGAAACGGGCCGACAAGGCATGCAATGAACTAGAGTACGGCACAGCCAGTGCCAAACAACGGACGAGTGAATGTGGCACACGGAGGTGCCGGAGCAGAAAGGCGAGCACGGAGATGGGTTGCGCGGTTCGGAGGTAGCGCGTAGAAGACCGAGGAGGATCCTCCACACCGTTCCGGAGACCATGGCGGTTCGAGCCGACGCGACGATGTAAGACCATGGAGAAGGAAGGTGGCGGCGAGAGGACGAAGGCAATGCGAAACAACATGGGACGACAATCAGGACAACACGAATGCTCAACGGAGGACATCAGGCATACGGCGGGGAGCGGGGCGTGCATACGGCCGAACAAGGGCCAGCGGAAGTACGCATACTACGGAGATCGCGGTGGAAGACCCATCGACAAGTCGAACGAGCGAACGGGGAGGTAAGCGCGAAGGAAGAACCGAAGCTGACGGATCAAACCGGCAACGAGCCGGGATGCAGATTACGGAAGACCGGTTTCTCACCGGCCGAAATCTCTCACCCTTCACCAGAATTGGCACGTACCGGTGGAGACCCCGCTCGGCGCGACGAGCCCGTGAGGTCCCCGACCGGCGGCTTGGCAGCCGACGACTGCTGTAACCTACCTTGGTCCGGTTCGACGCCGGGAATGTATTCTTCCTTTTATATATATATATATACGTTGCGTCTGTCTGTGTATATTCGCGTCTCCGTTGGTGTCGGGTGCTTCCCCTTTCCTGCGTTTCCTGTACATAAGGGCGTGAGTCGGGTCAGCATGTGTGTGTGTGTGCGTGAGTCGGTGTTAAGCGCGCGCTCCCTCTCTTTCTCTCTCTCCCTTCAGTCGCTTCCGGTGTTCTTCTGGGATCTCCCCGGAAACGGTGAAGCACGACTTCCTACGCTCCGTCGCTCCCTAGTCCAAGACCCCCGTGGTCCCGCCTTTCTCCACGCACGCGCGTAATGACGCGACACGGATGCCAGCTTCATCAAGTTGTCCAACTGAGATCAAGGGTCGTGAGA
Source organism: Azolla caroliniana (assembly GCF_043228905.1). Classification (NCBI taxonomy): domain Eukaryota; kingdom Viridiplantae; phylum Streptophyta; class Polypodiopsida; order Salviniales; family Salviniaceae; genus Azolla; species Azolla caroliniana. The sequence continues at coordinate 5,325,558 of NW_028230445.1, forward strand.
GCTCAGGAACGTGTCGGACGTTGTGTAGTACGAGTGTAGAGCCACCCGGAAGGTTGAGCTCTACGGTGCCGATTTCGATGATAGCACAGTGTTGCGAATTTCCGACTCGAACTGAGTCGGAGTGCCGGTCCGAATATTGCCGAAACTGTGATCAGTGAGGTGTCACATGATACGACGGGCCCGAGTTTAGAATCCATGTGCTCGATTCCTCAGTCGTGAGCAGAACTTCTGATTCGACTGGATTCTCTATGGACAATATGTTCGGGTCGGTCGTCAATATCTCGACTGAAGATCCGACGTAGTTGACTTCCTCATGTCGGTTACTCCTCTGATCAGCTCTCTGAGCTTTGTCTGTCTTTGACTTGAGTGCCCGACAGTCGGCCTTGATGTGTCCCGGTTTCTTGCTGTAGTTGCAAATTCAGGTTTCCCGGGACTTGTTGCAGCTTCGCTGATTTGTCGGCGGTCGGGAAGAACTTCTTCCCCGGTTGTTCGATCGGTCGGTCGAACCTTGTACTACATAGGCTTCTTTTGCCGAGTCTTTGGTGAAAGACTTTCTCCGAGCTGCTTTAGTCAGGATTGCACTTGTGACTTCGGAGTACTTGATGGCAGTCGTAGAAGCGTTGCACACAGTTGTAACGAAGGTTTCCCAAGAGGAGGGGAGACTGCTCATGAGTATCATTGCTCTGAGTTCATCCTCGATTGTTGTCCCCTGTGACGAGATTTGGGAGCTCAAACTTTCGTACTCGTTAAGGTGTGCCTGTACCGAATCGGAGTCTTTCATCCGCAAGTTGTAGAGGCGCCGGATCAAATACATCTTCGTTGAGGCGACCTTCTTTTCGTAGGTTTCCGACAGCTTCTTCCAAAGTTCGAAGGCTGTCGTGCACGATTGCACTGTGAAGTACACTGACTCCGACAGGTGCATCCAAATCGTGGCGCGGACGATTCTGTCCAGCTTCTGCCACTCATTTGCCTTGTATATTTCTGGAGCAATTTCATTCTCAATCGGATCGATTTGACCCTTGACTATAAGATAGTCCTGCATTTGCTCCTTCCAAAAATTGAAGTTCGAACCGTCGAACCTCCTTAGACTCATTTCCGATGAGCCGGATGTTGATGCCATCAGATTCGGTTTTGGTTGACGAAGCTCGGTTCGGAATTGACTACGAACTTTGTTGGAGTGTAGTCGGTCGGCTCACCCGATATCGTTCTAGTCGGATTTGAACCCGAGTCGGTTCGGTTTTGGATATATGTATTATTGAACTTGCTCGAATTGACTCCGGTAACTTGAGGGACAGAACCGACTGGTCTTCCCGAATGTTGCCGAGTCGAAGTGAGCCCGGTTCGCTTCCGGATATATATGCCAAATACCGATTATTGAAACCGATTGTCTGGACTGATTTTGCTTCGGGTGACTGCAACGACGAGAGAGACGGATCCAATTGATCCTCCAAAATGTCGATCAACCAGATGAAGTACGAATTAGGGTTGTTGTCTTGAAACCGATCTGCACCGAGTGGTTACAACGGGCGGCGAGCAGCGTTCGGTGACCTGTTCGGATGCCGTTTAACCGAGTGGAGCACGATCATGTCAATGTTGCACAAGGGGATTTCACCTCGAGCGGTTACGATCACGAGGAACAGAATACAGCCGGTTGGCTTTCTCCAAGCAAAGATGATCTAACGCGATGAGATGCAAGCCTCGTTTTTCTTCTTCTCTCTTCTAGGTTTCTTCAAATACAAAACAGATAAAAAACATAATGTTGTGATCCAAAGATTCGAATGGAGGCCGACTGCGGGATGAAGGACATCCAAGCTCTGATACCAAATGTAGGGAATGAACAAGGCCGTCAGTGCAGAAGAGATCACACAGTATGAATCTGTGAGGAAGAAATACCTGCGTATGAGAGAAGAAAGAAGAAAATACGCACACAGAGAGAGAGACACACACACAAAGAATATATATATTCATAAAAGGGCAACAGTTACAACAATGAACAACCAACCTTTACAAAAGGTTACAAAGTCACTTTATATAGTGACTCACTTAGGGCAATTGCCCTTTATGTTATTTACAGAAATAGCCCGAACTTGGGCTCTCTAAGTGGATAGTGTGAATACGTCCATTATACATTTGTATTCGACACTAACCCCTTCATGTCCTCATGAGCCCATGCGAACACATCTTTATATTCCGTGAGTAGTGCGATCATTGTGGTTCTCTGGTCCGGCCTCAATTCCTTTGCTATGGAGAGGAACCGGGGTTCCGATCCCGTACCCACATTCACTTCGTCGAGAGCGGAAGCGGTGACCCGTTGTGAAATCTCCATTTCCCTTACGAAGGCCGCCCGTGCTCTGCTGAGTTCCAATATGGACTCTGGGTTTGGTTTGTACAGCTCTTCGCTTGGAACAATGGCCGTAGTATATTTTGCCGCAGTTGCGATGACATCTATCTCGAACAGCGGAATAATCCGAGGATGTTCGTCAAGGTACGCTTCCAATTCGGCATCCTCCACCCCAGCCAACATATTGATGTCTTCTGCATACAACGGTGTTATCCCCTTAGGTTGGGGCGTGTTGCCTTCCGTAGGAACACGAACCTTGATGCGTCCCTGCTGGAAACTGATACACTCGTGTTGCCAGCTCTGCTTGATATTTGTTGTCCGAAGCCATGGTCTACCCAGAAGCACTGGATACGCTCCTGGCGCGTCCAAAGCGAGGACGACCGCCGATATGTCGAAGCGGTGTCCGCCCACGATGATGCCTATTTTGCGAATTAGCCCCAACGGTCGCACTGATCGGGTATCTGCCATGCGAAGCCAGAATGGACACGCCTCCCATTCGGAAATGCCCAACTGTTCGCAAGTTTTCGCGCTAATCACATTGACGCCCGAGCCGCCGTCGATTACACATCCAGGGACTTCCTGCCCGTGCAATATTACTGTAATGGCCGAGTTGTGTTGATCCACCACTGGTGGTCCCTCGCTGACGTCAGTGAGGTTTGTGGCAATGCTCGCCCCGGTCATGCCCGCCACCTGTGCTTCCATGGTCTGGCGGAAACGTGGAACTAGTTGTAGCGTGATTTCACAGCCCGCTAACACCTGCCAAATGGGGTCCGGCCCCGGTTTTTCGTTCTTTTTTCGCTTCATTGCGTTTGTGGACTCCTGCCTCATACGTTCCGTATTGGTCGCGTTTTCTTTTTCCACCCAGGCTTGGGCTTGTCATCGTACCTCGTCCTGCGCAGCCCAATCCGCCGTTTTCGTTTGCTGACGTGTCGTGACTTGTTGCACCTCCGCCGTAATCGTGTTGACGGCGGGCCCCTTTCCCTTGCGTGCTGGGCATTGTGTGGCATAATGTCCGGGTTGCTGACAAATAAAACAATGGATGCTTGATTCTCCCTTCTCAGCCCCAAGTGGAGTGTGCCGTTCTCCGGGCGCTACTTGCTCTTCGCGGTGGCTGTTGTTGATCCCGTCATTGTTCCTGGTGCCGCTCATCCCCTGAGCTTTCGTCGTAACACCGGTGATCCCTATATTGTCGAGGCTTACCCCGATAGCCATTGAAGCCGCCCCGTTTGTTTGTCGGGCGTTGATGTTCGTATCGCCGACCCCCTTTGGCGTAACTCAGATGTCCACGATAATCCTCGTCCTCCGGGTCCTCCTCCTCAGACTCGTTGTGATTCCGGCGATTCCGGTTGTACCTGTCCTCCCGCGGGTTGCGATCCTTACACCGGGGTCGGTCTTCTTGCCTCCTTTGTTCCGCCCGATGTGGTTGCCGTTGTGTGTCCATGCTGTAGACCGCGAGCGTGGCTCTGTTTAACATATTGTACTCGCATTGGTCGATTATGTGGACCTTCGAGTGGCAGATTGGGTAGTGGATTCGCATATTGCACTCCACCGCGGAATGCCCCGAGTTCAAGCAAATCGTGCACTGGATTGCCTGACGAAACTGGCGTTCCTCATCCTGAGGTAACGCTTGTCGTAAGGATGACATCAAAAACCTCTCCTCCTCGTCATCCAATTCGAGCTGTAACGCGCGTTCAATCACCATATCCGTCGTTTCCCCTTTCACGCTATTGCTGTTGAGTGTTGCCCGGATGGGCCGGCGTAACGCTGCCAGAAATGTCTCCCGAGCCTCCTCCTCCACCGGGCTTCGATCCAATTTCCGTCGTAAATTTTGGAACCGTAAGCTGAAGTCTGCTATCGTCTCGGTCGGTAGTTGCTTAATTGTATAAAGCTGCCCGAGAATCTCGTGTTGAGGAACCCTCCGGTGGAAAAAACGCAAGAAGGCGGACTGCAGCTGATCGAAGGTTGTTATGGCTGGTAAATCCATCTGTGAATGCCAGAACGCCGCACGCCCATCTAATGTTAATCCGAACTCCGTCATTTTCGACTGATGTGCCACCGTCTCGGAAAGGTTCTGTGCCATGTGGTTCGCATTCCAAACGTTCAAGAACATGCGAATATGAGTTGCGGCGTCGGTTTCGCCGTTAAAGCGGGGGTAGGCAAAGGCCATCGTGGGAGCTACGGCGGATCGAAAAAGGTCACCAGGTGGTTGCGGTAAGTGTGGTCCCCTCGCCTCGTCGAGGTATTTGGGGAGCAAGGAATCCCCTTTGCACTCCTGGCAGGTATTACTGGGGTCGCCGATGCGTGGCTTTTGCCGGGCGCGTTCTTCTGCCTGGCGTGTGACGGACCTTGTTATTGGCCGGTCTTGTCTTGTTGGTTCTCTAGGTCGTCTGCAGCTAAACATCCATTCGTTGTTGCTCGTCTGTGAGGAAACACAGATCACCAAGCGTGCCAAAAGTGTTGCCTCTTAGGAACACGGTCCGTGGTCAGTCCTTCGACCTAGACCCCAAGGTGGGTGGGAACAACGAACAGAGCTTAAGCGTACTACGTAAGGAGAGAACCTTTGTGATTCCTCCGTGTGTAAGGGGAGACGGCTACAACCGACTCCTTATCACAGGTTGCGCTTACGTACTACTATGCTTACGTATCCGAGACACAGACACTGAATTAGTCGTAGCTATACACAGAAACTCAGAGAAGATGGTATTCTATTATCAGGCGTTCTTTTACATTTCCCCAAAATTTACACGCACCTCCTTAAGAGGTTTTCTGCCCTTTATATATGCAGGGTCTAATTAGCCGTTCACGCTTCCCCGCGTGAACCGTTACATACGTTATGCTTTATATAGTTTCTTATTCCTACGCTTTTGGCCGTCGGTTACTATTCCTTCAGTGCACGCAACGAATATTGCGATATGTAAGCGGCACGAAGGACCGGGGACTATTATACCGGCGAAGTATAATTGAAGAGTTGGTCGGCTACACGGATGCCGATTGGGCCGGTGATGCGTCAGATCGTTGATCGACTTCCGAATTTATGTTTTCTCTTGGGAGTGCGGCTGTTGCGTGGAGCGGCAAAAAGCAGCCAACAGTGGCTCTGTCTAGCACTGAGGCTGAGTACCGGGGTGCGACCGTGGCTACCGGCGAAGCCATTTGGCTTCGGCGACTACTGCGAGACTTGCGGATCGAGGTACCGACCCCGATCCCGATTTATTGTGATAACATCAGCAGGATGCAGCTCGCCAAGAACCCTATGTTCCATGCTCGCACGAAGCACATAGAAGTGCATTATCATTTTGTGCGTGAGCGGGTCCTGAGCGGTGAAGTTGAACTTCGGTATGTTCACACGGATCGGCAAGTTGCCGACATCTTCACCAAGCCGCTCGGATCGGACAAGTTACAGCACTTTACCGACATGCTTGGTGTTCAGCATCTCGACCTGTCGCACTTGAGGGGGAGAAGCAGGGGCAAAGAAACTACCGAAACGGGCAAAGGCAAAGAAACTGTTGAACCCGTCGGTAAGAGTAGAACCAGAAGAAGGGGAGACAAGAAGAAGAAAGGAGCCGAGTCGACGAAGGAAGTCGACACATCCGAACAAGTCGGAACGAGCGGCAGTGGTGGCAAGGTCAAGGAGGACCGAGCCAACCAGAAGGAGGAAGAAGTGTGCACTCAGGAAGAGAAGTGCATGCTATGCGGAGGTCACCACGACGGAAGTGACCATGATGCGGAGTCAAATACAGAATTCGACTTCGATGAACCGGCTGAAGAAGCCGAAGATGGAAGCAAGGCCAAGACCCGGACGTGGTCCGATGTGGTGAAGGGTCTGAGACCGGTAGACGAATCGGAGAATACCGATTCGGACAAGAGCTGGAACGAGTCTAAGACAACCGACTCGGATCAACAGACAAATCCGGATGAGTCGGATCAACTGAAGGTCAAGGAGACACGGACGCAGTGGAAGTCGATGCCATCGCGGAGGAACCGACGGATCGGCAAGCGCCGGAGTCATAACAACGAAGGAGCTGAGATGGGCCTATTGAGCAAACATGCCGACCGAGAAGGTCGAGGCGCGTAGAACCAAAGGGGTCACAGCAAACAGGACCGGACCGGACGGGGAGCGCGAGCAACACGGAGCGACGCCAGGAGAAGTCGATTGGTAGAACCAACTGCCACAGACGTTGACACTACTATCCTACCTCAGGTTGAGCTTGAGGGGGAGTGTTGAGCGGCAAGCTCAACTAGAGCCGGATCGGCTGAATAAGCTTGAGCCGGTAAGCGAGACGGATCGATATGACGGTGAGCAACCAAGCCGGCAAGCAACAGAGCCAGTGAGCTGGGGAGCTGGTTAGCCGGATCCAATTGGTAACCAGCAGCCTAGTGTTAAGTTTAGACTACTAGGTAGTTATAGTCTCGTAGTAAGTGTCAGATGCTCGTGTGAGCATTGAAGTACACGGTACTTCTATCAGTCCCATGAGGACTTGTATAAATAGCGTTGGTAAGCGCATTGTATGTACAGAGAACATTTCATATAATTTTGAATTAGCGTTCTGCTCTCTCTGTCTGTCTCTCCCGCGTACTCTCTCTCACTCTGTGTTTCCTGTGTTTCTATTTTAACGCTTCCGCAAACATATATGTTTTCACATCATTTTGAAGAGGTATACAGTATCAAAAGGGTGGAAAGTTCTTCAATCTCGAGGCCATTATTATCGAACCACTTCATCACTTGTGATTACCAGATTCCTTCTACCTTTGCTTGTAAGTTTTTATGGTGGCATAGTTTGGAGATGGTTGATGTGATTCATTGTTTGGAAAAATACCTCTACCATCACATCGGGCATTGTGGCTAATTCAACTCAGATGATCATGATTGGTGTAGAGGTTGTACTGCATCTGTTAGGGTTGATAATAATGATAAACATGGAAACGATGTGTTTGAGGATTAGCGTTGTGAGATTGGTGATGGCATTGCGGGGTGGGGGGTGGTGCCTACAATGGCTCCACCCCCTTCCCAAGGGGGTTTAACGTAAGGGAAGAGAGAGAGAAAGAGAGATGACAAGAGAGAAAGATTGAGAGAGAATTATTCCTTGTTTCATTCATTCCCCATAAGGGGGTTAAATAGCTACAAAAGGGGGTAGATACATAGGGGTGCAAGCCCCCTTGACCATTCACACTAATCACTCACTCACGCCTCTTCTTATCTGTCCACATGCACTCACGTGTGCATGTGCATTTGTCCTATAAATTTAAGTTTTCGTTTAAGTCTTTCTTTTCCCTCCGTTTTTGTGTTTGTCTTCTTCTATGCTTCATACATTTTCTATCCCGTTGTTGTCTACATCTTCTTTATCTTCTTCCCGCCATTCTGTCTCCTACGATTTCCTCTATGCTTCTTCTCTTCCTTCTTCGTCTTCCTTCTCTCTGTTTATTCTTCTTCTTTTCTGTTTCTCCTTTCGCTTTCTCCTTCTTCATGTTCCCTTTCTTCTTCCTCTTCTTGTCTGCATTTTCTATTCTATTTTCCGCTTCATCTTTCTCTTCTTTCTATCTTCCTCCTCTTTTCTCTTTCTTCTTCTTCTTCTTCTTGTTTTTTCTTTGTTCGTCTACCGTCGCTTCTCCTTCCTCTTCCTCTTCCTCTTCCTCTTCCTCTTCTTCCGTACATCTTGTACGGTAACACGTCATCCTAATAACATGACTTGTGGAGGCTTTATTTACGTCCTATGGTCTTGGGCCCATATGGCTATAACATATATGCGGCAGGGTGAGCATGGTGTCAAATAGCCATGCAATGGTAAGAGTCCATTGGAAGTGTATCCTATGACATTGTCATTCAAGCATGGTCAGAGTTGCATATCCTCGAGCAAGATGATCCTTGGTCCTTGAGTTTGTGCATGAAGCTAACAATAGGCAACGGTTCGGTTCAAGAGGGTCAAAACTAAACCGTTTAAAATTTTTGAAACCTGAACCGAACGACAAAATTGTTAAACTGAACCGTTAAATTTGTTCCAAACAATTAAACCATAAAACTGTTAAAACCGTGGTTTCATGGAGTTTGGTCCTTGAGTTTGTGCATGAAGCCAACAATCGGCAATGGTTCGATTCGAGAGGGTCAAAACCGAACCAGTTTGGAACTGAACCGTTTAAAATTTTTGAAACCTGAACCGAACCACAAAATCGTTAAACTGAACCGTAAAATTTGTTTCAAACAGTTAAACCATTAAACCGTTAAAACCGCGGTTTCATGGTTTAGTTTCGGTTTTCAACTTAGGTCAAAATTTAATTTTTAAATTTAAAATATTTTATTTGTTTAAAGATGTTCCTAAAATGTGAGAATAAGGTCTAAAAATGAAAAGATTGTTTAAAAACAAGTTTTTTAATTTTTTAAAAAATTTTAAAAAATAAAATAAAAAACAAAAAACTATTTAAACAATAGTTTTTAGCGGTTGAAACCAAACCGGAACCAAACCGAACCGTTTAAAAAAACCTGAACTTGAACCGAACCGAATCATTTAAACCGTTAAGCTGTGGTTTCACAGTTCGGTTCAATTCAAACTGAACCATTGCCGATTGTTACATGAAAGGGAGATGTGATGTCTCTTTAAGCTGAATGCTTAGGTCAAATAATCCACTTGGTATCCCAAGCTCCATACTACATACGAACTTTGAAGGAAACACTCTCTTCCCAAAGTAGTTGGTTGTTGAAGAATCCAAGTAACATGGCCCTTGAACAAGCTAATCCAAAGAGGATTTGTGAAAATGGAGAATAAATATCATCGTAAACGGATTTCGCACAATAATGAGCTACTTTGCAGAGGTATTGTGGGCAACAAGCTAATAATACGTGTTGAGAATCAAGCTCAACTAGTGTGACCATGTGCTTATGAAGAAAAGCAAAATGTGTGAAAAAGTGCGTGAGAAGCATGATAATGTAATCGGTGTGAACTGTCTCGTTACAAGAAAAACTAGATTGTGATATCTAGTTAGTTGTTAAGTGACAGAATCATACTCGAGTTGATATCTATGAGTAGATTTGGCAGCCCCTTGAGGACTCGTATATAAAACCCCCTTGGCCCATTGTGATTACTTCATGATCTTTTCTTGATTAATATAGTTTCCTCTTGAGTGCATAAGTTGTCATTCCCCTATTGTGTATTTTATTATTTTTGGTTATTTTCTCTAGAGTAGAAATGCAGGGATCGACTCTTAACAAGGCAAATCATTAGAAAGATTTATGGAGACTTTTAGTGTCAATGATTGCCCGTCTTTGGGAGCTCCCTATGCTCTGCGCGGTGTGATAGGGCAGATGCGAACTTCATCACATAAGTTAGAGATTGAGGTGAGCGGATATACACGAACACCTCTAGAAGAAAGAATTTGCCAATAGTGTCATTAAGGAGTGGAATTCGAAGAACACTATATTTGTCACTGTAATGTCTTTTATGAAATCAAAGGGACATACCATTGCCTCTTTAAACAAGGCGAAGCCCACTAGGCAAGGTAATGGAATATGAGGAACAACGGTGCCTACGACTTTTCTTGCTAGAACTCAAGAGACATAGGGAAAAGTTGTTGAAGGACAATAATACAAGCTCATCCACAAAGAACAATCACAACTTTCTTTATCCCCATCACTCCTACTAATGCTACAAGTCAATCAAGGGATACACAATAGGCTCCCGACCAAGACATACCAAAGAGGTTACAATAGATCATGCAATAACAAATTGTCATGCATGTAGGACCCGACCCCATGGACCACGACCTCAACACCCTTGTCAACAAATAAAGGCCATTATCTCCAACCATCGTAGGTGCTTCCCTCACTTTGGAGACCTCTCCATTCTGGATCGATCTATGTGAGAGATCTTTCAAAGACAAAAGTTATAATATACCTAACTTGAGAATCTCACACGTGTCAAAAACCAGTTTCCCTCATCTCTTTTTATTTTATTTACTTTTATATTTACTAAGTAATATTTATTCTATTTTGATTTGTTGTTCTCAAAGACGAGACAACACTTAAGATGTAATATCTTGTTTGGTCTTTTTGGCCTTTCTGGCCATTCTGGCCTCTTAGAAGACGTTAATATTTCTTTCTTTCTTTATCACGCACCCACTCGCATACACTCACGATGCTTCCGCATACTCCAATTCAACTAGAGTTAGATTCTTTATGGAATGTCCCAAACCATTGACTTACTCCAATTCTACTCGAGTTAGATTCTTTACGGAATGTTCCAAACCATTGACTTACTCCAATTCTATGAGAGTTAAGATTCTTTACAGGATGTTCCAAACCATTGACTTACTCCAATTCTATGAGAGTTAAGATTCTTTACAGGATGTTCCAAACCATTGACTTACTCGAATTCTATGAGAGTTAAGATTCTTTAGGGGATGTTCCAAACTATTGACTTGATATAATTAGATTCCTATGCATTTAGTAAGAAAGCTAAGAAGGGAGAGCTTATTGGTGGTAGTGTGTGGGCAATATGACAATATGTCAGGCTATTCGGAGGTTGTTCTTAAGAAAAGGAAAAAATTACTGCAGTTATGGAGGAAGTTGCCTCTATTCACGGTCTCCTCTCAAGGACCAATCTGGAAATATCATTAGCCTTGGCCCTTCCCATGATTATCCTTTTTGTATTTAACACTCTCTAATTGTACATTTTGTAGCCTTTCGGCGTTTTTTTCTTAATACTAATGAAGGAAATCTTTTCGGAAAAAGAAGAAGAAGCTAAGATGGCTCCACAAGGGTCTAAGGAGGATAATCTTGATAGAGCTTACAATCCAGGTTTATTAGAAATATTGAGAATCGAGTAGATAGGTATATAGAGTTACAACTGCAGAGATGGATATATGAAAACAGAATTTCTATTACATATGAGAGTAGTTCAAAATGGTAGTTTTCCCATGCGCTCACACCTTAGAGCTTAGATAGGATATGGACCGGCTCACTACAAAATTAGTGGGGACTAATGATCAATCTGACCACTGTGTGAGAAAAGTGACTTATAATCTATGTTTGGTCTTAGTATAAATGTGCAAGTCAGTTGACAGTAGTGGAGATATTCCTTTTCTGTCAACTGACTTGTCATTTAATATGACCCAACTCCCTAGGTACAGGCTAGTGCTAGATAATACTTATCTTGAAGTCAATGACGCATACTTCAAGACTAAGTACATCGTAACTTGCCCACAAAATATTCTAGCTGACTTGATTAGCCAATCCTTTTATCTATTTCTCTCTTTCCCAAATATATTGTGTCCTACGCATCTACGGTTTCCTAGATTAACACCTTATCGACCCATATGGTCGAGTTGCACACTAGCCGCTCCTCATTTGGGGCGCTATCACAAAATGTGCACTCTAAGAGCACATATGGGGATAGATTTACAACTTGGGGCTGATCATTGATTATATCTAACACGCCCCCTTAATGATCAACCCATTGAGTTCACTTGGAATTGGGCCAACACCTAGTCGTCGAAGGTGTTGTTGCAACTGTTCTGCTCCAAGCGCCTTTGTGAAGATATCTGCAGCATTTTCTGATGTTGGACAGTACTCAAGCTCCACAATCTCATCATTTATTAGCTCCCGCACATAGTGATACTGAATCTCTATGTGTTTAGTACGTGCATGAAATACGGGGTTCTTGGCAATGGCCATGCAACTCTGATTGTCACACCTCAATACCGTTGCCGTCCTTATTGGGACTGCCACATCCATAAGGATTCTTCTTAGCCAAACTACCTCGCATGCCGCTATGCATGCTGCTTTGTATTCTGCTTCTGTTGAAGATAGTGCCACTGTTGGTTATTTTTTACTACTCCATGAAACAGCTCCAGATCCTATTGAAAAACAATATCCAGAAACTGATTTTCTGGAATCACTATCTCCAGCCCAATCGGAGTCGCAATATCCACTAAGTTGGTCAATTGTTGGCTTGTAGAAGATTCCATAATTTAAAGTACCCACAATGTACTTTAATACACGTAGAGCAGCTTTCCAATGAGTCTCCTTCGGCTTGTTGCTGAATCGACTCACCACATTGACTGCAAAACAAATATCCGGCCTAGTGTTGCATAGGAAAATTAGACTTCCTACTAGTTGTCTATACTTCCTTATGTCAACCATTGGTGATGAGTCTTCTTGGGATAGCTTGCAGTTTGACTCCATTGGAGTCGACTTCGACTTGCTGTCCATCATCCCGAAGGTCTTCAAGATCTCTGTTGCATACTTTCTTTGTGACATGAAGATGCCGACCGAGGTTTGCCAAACCTCAATTCCAAGGAAGTAGTGTAGAATCCCCAAGTCTGTCATTTCAAACTCAGTTTTCAAACACTCTTGTGTTTGGCCAATGCACTCTTCATGGTCACCAGTAAGTACTAGATCATCCACGTAAATGATAATGATGACTTGTTTCCCGTCCTTCATTTTGACATACATACTTGCATCCGAAGCACATTGCTTAAAGTCGATTGATCGTAAGAAGTTGTCTATCCTCTTGTTCCAAGCTCTTGGTGCTTGCTTTAGACCATATAGTGCCTTCTTCAGCTTGCAAACTTTGTTTTCTGAATTCGGTATCTCAAACCCCGGTGGTTGTGTCACATATACCTCCTCCTTGAGATGCCCATTCAGAAATGCTGATTTGACATCCATTTGATAAATCGGCCATCCTCTTGAAGCAGCCAACGCTATGACCATTCGAATTGTTGTCATGCGAGCTGTCGGGGCAAATGTTTCTTGTACATCGAACCCTTCAATTTGGGAGTATCCTTGCGCTACTAGCCTGGCCTTGAATTTCTCCAAAGAGCCATCAGCTTTATACTTTACTTTCCATACCCACTTCGTGCCTATCACCTTCTTCTTTGTTGGCCTCTCTACCAACTCCCATGTGTCATTTTTCATGATGCTATCATATTCTGATATCATCGCCTCTTTCCACTTCGGGTCGGCCATAGCTTCCTCCACCGAGGTCGGCTCACTCACTGAGCCTATGATGTCCACCATCAGAGCCATGTTGACAATGTGGTCAGAGGTTCTTCCTTGCTCCTGTATTCTTCTTGATCTTCGTAATCCATCAGTTGAAGTTTCAGGAAACTCAACTTTAGGAGTATGATCATTGAAGAGTTGTTGAGCCCACTTAGGTATTTTCTTTACATGTGGGACTGGCATAGGCTGAACTAGTGAACCATTACCATCAGATGGTTCAGCTTCCTTTTTTGGATAATGGGTCGGGATTGGGTAAAATACTTCTTCAGTTGATGAGATAACTTGAGAATCGTTGTTCTCAGCTAGCTGTGGTTGTTCCTCATCGAACACCACATCGCGGCTTGTCAATATCTTTCTTGCCTCTGGATCGTAGAGTCCATAGGCCTTTGACTCTTCACTATATCCGAGAAAGATACACTTTTTGCTTTTAGCATCCAACTTCTTTCTGCTCACATCTGGAATATGTGCGTAGCACATACACCCAAAGGTTCTGAAGTGCAGCACTGAAGGTTTCTTGCCTGAATAAGCTTCTTGGGGTGTTTTCCCTTGAAGTGCCTTCGTGTAGCTCCGATTGAGGATGTAAACTGCTGTGTTCACTGCTTCAGCCCAGAATGGGTCGGGCAGCGCTTGTGCCTTCAACATACACCTAGCCATCTCGACAACTGTTCGATTTCGACGTTCGACAACGCCATTTTGTTGTGGGGTGTAGGCAGTTGTAAGTTGGCGCTTAATTCCATGCTCTTTGCAATACTCACAGAATTCTATTGATAAGAATTCTCCACCTCGATCAGAGCGTAGCTCCTTCACTAACTTTCCAGACTCTCGCTCGACAAACTTATGCCATCTTTTGAAGATTTTAAAAGCTTCAGCCTTCTCCCGAAGGAAGTAAACCCACATCTTTCTGCTGAAGTCGTCGACTATTAGCATATAGTAGAGAGATCCACCCATTGCAGGAGTCACCATTTTTCCAGAGAGGTCAATGTGTATTAGCTGTAGAGGAGTCTTTGCCCGATTTTGACTCTCTTTTGGAATGGCTGATCTTTGATGCTTGCCCATCATACAAGCATCACAAACATGACTTAAGTCAGATAGGGTTGGCAACCCAACTACCATATTCGACTTCTTCATCTCCTTCAACACAGCAACGTTGAGATGCCCAAATCTCTCATGCCATTGCTTTGTGTTGGTACTTGTGTTGTGGTCAGTAGAAATGGTAAACGCGCTCAGCTCATAGAGATTGTTGCGCCTCACCCCTATTCCTACAACCTTGCCAGCAGAATCTGTTATTTCTGCACCCGACTTCTTGAATCGAACATCAAGACCCTTGTCAGTCAGTGCAGAAATGGACAGTAGATTCTTCTTCAGATCTGGCACGTACAACACTTGAGAGAGATGCTTTGTCCCACCGGTCGTTGCTTTGAGGGAGACGGTTCCGGTTCCTTTGGCCGGACATCGAGCATTGTTCCCGACCACAACATTGATGGGCTCTTGTAGAGGTGTCCAAGAACTGTACCAGTCACGATTACTGGTCATATGTCGGGATGCTCCACTATCGAGAATCCAAGACTCATCAACAACTTGAGTGTCAACTGAAGAACACACTTCTTCAGTTGCGACCCATAACTCAAGTTCATCTACGACATTGTTAGCGGACTCGGGCTCTCTCCAAGAAGTCTTATTAGAACCATTCTTCTCATCCGCCATCTTCTTTCGACAATCCTTGATTGTGTGACCCTTCTTGTCACAGTAGAAACACGATCCATTGAACTTCTTCTTCTTCGGTATCCTATTCGCATTGTTTGAATTGGATGCCCCTTCACCCTTAGTCCTAGAGACAAATGCTGAATCTTCCCTTTCTTCTCTTGTCTTCAGCCGAAGCTCCTCTTCAAGCAGCATTGCACTTAGTTCATCAAATTTTAAAGGAGTGGGTCGAACCTGAGTGTTCAATGTTGTCACAATGCCATCATACTTGAAAGGAAGTACTCGAATGCACCGACGAGCCATATCCTCTTGAGAGACGACTACTCCAACAGCCGCCAGCTGATCTTGAAGATCCTTAATCCTTTTTACAAAGAATTCTACTTTCTCTCCATCAGCGAGCTTCTCTGCAGCAAGCTGATTTTCGAGGTTTTGTATCCTTGTATAGTTTCTGGTCTCATACTGGCTGGCCAATATGCTCCAAGCTTCATGTGCCCTAGTTGTATGTTGCACTAGTGTTAGTACGGAGTCACATACACCAGTGACTATGGTACATAGCGCATCAGCATTCCTTCTCTTCCAGGCTCGAAGTAGATCAGCATTTGGAGGAATTGATGTGGTAGGGTGTGCAGGGTCAAAGGTTGCCATGGGCTCAGGGTCTCCCCCTGTGGGTCCCATGATTGTTTCCAACAACTCGTAGGAATCCAAAATGGCAGACATTTTGAACTTCCATAGAGTGTAGTTGGTTCCATCTAGCTTTCCATCAGACAATGGAGGTGGGCGAATGCGCAATGGAGCAGCTGCAACATTCGTGGACAAGGCCATTGATACTCTCTCTCTCTCTCTCTCTCTCTCTCTCTCTCTCTCTCTCTCTCTCTCTCTCTCTCTCTCTCTCTCTCTTGCTAGACAGCAACTACCCGTATATACCTAATCTAGATCAACCTCTTCGCTCTGATACCATATTAGAAATATTGAGAATCGAGTAGATAGGTATATAGAGTTACAACTGCAGAGATGGATATATGAAAACAGAATTTCTATTACATATGAGAGTAGTTCAAAATGGTAGTTTTCCCATGCGCTCACACCTTAGAGCTTAGATAGTATATGGACCGGCTCACTACAAAATTAGTGAGGACTAATGATCAATCTGACCACTGTGTGAGAAAAGTGACTTATAATCTATGTTTGGTCTTAGTATAAATGTGCAAGTCAGTTGACAGTAGTGGAGATATTCCTTTTCTGTCAACTGACTTGTCATTTAATATGACCCAACTCCCTAGGTACAGGCTAGTGCTAGATAATATTTATCTTGAAGTCAATGACGCATACTTCAAGACTAAGTACATCGTAACTTGCCCACAAAATATTCTAGCTGACTTGATTAGCCAATCCTTTTATCTATTTCTCTCTTTCCCAAATATATTGTGTCCTACGCATCTACGGTTTCCTAGATTAACACCTTATCGACCCATATGGTCGAGTTGCACACTAGCCGCTCCTCATTTGGGGCGCTATCACAAAATGTGCACTCTAAGAGCACATATGGGGATAGATTTACAACTTGGGGCTGATCATTGATTATATCTAACAGTTTTTACTTGAAAATGGTGGATCCCTCATTAGCAGCCATATTATTTTTATCCATTAAGTTTAAATAGACTATCGACTCTTTCCATTAATACAATAATTTGAAGCTAAAAACACAAAATTTAAATTATGTTCCTTAAACATGGCAATGGAGAAAATTTCTTCTTATGTACTTGTATTACAGGAGCCCTAAAACTGGATGACTACAGAAGCCAATGGTGGCAGCAGGAGAAAGAGAATCAACGATTGTTCACTGTCATGATCTCCATGGAGACTATTTTAAATCTCCAATGAAATTGAAGTTCACATTGGATCTAAGACCAAGAGTTTCAAAAAGGCCTCTCAATTACTCATTTGTAGACCACATAAATGGGACATATACAACCATGCTTACAGTCTATGTGTCAAGATCATACACCTTCATAATCAAACTTTTTGGGTCGCCAATAAAAAACAATCCTTATCAGTTTGCTATGATTCCTAGTAAAACTTTCAATTGCTCCCCTTTACTAATATAAAGATTATTGCTTGCACCCAATTTTCAATACCAATTATTTGGATCTAAGTTTAAGATGTACAACCTCCATGATACGCTCGGCCCCAATTTCAACATTTTATTTGTGTTGTTAAGCAATGATTAATAAAAATTACTTATTTCCTTGCTAATACATTCATAATACAAAATGTTGGATCATATACATACGAACCATAGATGAATTAACTATAAGAACATTAGTGTCAAAAGGTTTCCTAAGGGGAAAAAAAAGGTAAATTTTTATTGTCCTATGGTGGTATTTAATTAAACCCATACAAATAACCAATTGTTTGTAGATTGGTGACACATTACTAGTTCATTTGGACCCAACCTTATGTAGCAGATCTAGTAGTTAGAATACTCTATTGGATATGCACTCCTCTAGGACATAGGTTTCAAGTTCAAACCTCACCTCCCCCATAGTATGATTTTCGTTGGTATTACAATCCAATGCCTTTTTAGCAGAAATGGCATCGTATTTGTCTGTTGGATGCCAAACGGCCATGTGTTCAAACCCTACCTCAATGCAATTCATGACGTTCAGACTCCAAATGCATGGGTTGGAAAATTCATGCCTCGCCACAAGGATAGAGCCCCAATACATGAAGCAAAATGAAAACACTAAACACTAGTGTTGTGAAAAAGAGTACAACAAAAATAAAGTAAGAACTTTAATTAAGAATATGAAATTGTTTCTCAAAATTGTCTTCAATTCCCATGACTATCAGTACAACCGACATATCATAGTTATCACAATTCACTGATAGCTAGCATTCCACTCTAGAAACATTTGATAACAAAATTCTCTCCTAATACTATTCAGAATTGCTTTCCCAACTCCAGTTTTTTCATTATTCTGATTGTACCATGTAATATTGAATCAATAATGCCAGCCACCTGTTAATAAAAAGCATTCTAGACAACTCATTTATAACTTAAATCGGAAAATATATTGAAAACAAAGTCATAACTAGAATCATAGTTGTAGCTTACAGTGAAGACACCTCCGATGATTGCACAAACATTTGTGATAAAGTGTGCAAATGAGTTTGACTTCTCTTTCACTAGAACCTGCAGACATGATAATCCAATTTTGGGGACATCCCAAAAGTCCATGTAAAAATACATGCTGTAGTGCAGAAGCAGTGTTGTAAATAGGAGAAAAGAAAGAAAGAAAGAAAGAAAGATATATTAACGTCTTCTAAGGCCAAAATTTGGCCCATGAGAGAAATAGGAGAGAATTCCTGAGAAACTCGGAATATAATCACTTTTTCTTAGCTTCCATTATTTTCCAAAATGCTCTTAGTCAACCTCATCTACAGCAATTATCTGCTTTATTGAACAATTGATCCCCGTTTTCTCCTGTTTGGTATTATAGGACATTTTGGCCTCTTAAAAGACGTTAATATATCTTTCTTTCTTTCTTTCTTGGGGGATCACAGGACCATATGGGGAGATAAAGAAAACTCATGGGTATTTTAGATGTTTTCTCATTTTTAAATGCCCAGAAGTTTTCATCATTTTCTCAATTATAAATAGTGTTTCAGCAATTATATGGTCAAATCATCCCCATTTTCTCTCTTTTGGAAATTGCCCAATAGAGTTTGTGGGCAAGAATGAAAACTCAAGGACATTCGGGAAAAAATGAACTTGGGGTACTGCAGAGATTTTTCATTAAAAATCTACGCCTTTACCCAAGAGTAATAAACCTTCTTCATCTATATTTTCTGCCATTAATTATGATTAGAAAATTCTAAATTTAAGCCTTTTCTTTAAAGTGTCTTAATTTAGAGGTATTTTGAACCAACATTTTAGTGAACGCAGGGTAACTTTTCCCAAACACGAATGCATAACAGTGTAAGTATCAAGCATGCGAAGAAATATTAAAACTAAGAAGGTAAACCACACCTGCATTGGTGAAAGTTCATAATGAAACTTGGCAATTGGCAAGCTGCTTGTCTGAATGATATTGCTATGAACAGTGTAATCATATTTCTCGAGTACTGTTTCGCTTTGAGCCTTGGCAGAGATCACTTCAGTTTTCACAACCTGGAGATAATGTTCATGCTAGAAACCAAGAAAATCATCGTGATTAGGCAATACTTAGATCTGCTTGCAAGCAATTTCATATGTACAAGCCTTACAGTGATGTTTTCATGTTCTGATACATAAATTTTTACGGGTAAGTGATCTCCAGTTGAAACCAGTTCAGGTGTGAGCCTCATAACTTCCTGCAACATCTTCCATGGGAGCCTTCTTCCAAAGGAAAATTCTGATACATAATGTGTCATGTTCATCATTGATAAATCAAAGGAATGAGATCCAGAATGCGCTGATATTATTAGATTTCCTGGAACCTGTGATAAGTTATTGTAGTCAGCCTTCTAACCAATGGGCATTACATGTTTGCGCATTATATTTTCTATTGATATTCTCAATAATGCCATGAATGCAAAATACCAACGATACATCAACACAGATAGCAATGCTAATGGTTTCAACCGTTAAATTGTGGAAAAAGAGGATTTCAGACCATTTTGTTAGGAGATAACTAAATGATTTCAATGTAAAAATATGGATAATTTTTACAATGAACATATTTACTCATCGTTTTAGCCTTGATCCCTTGTGCAAACAATCTTCAAGGGTGAAATGGTTAACCATTATGAGCTTTCACCAAAATAATAATCACTAAAGTATGCTTGAGAAGAGTAACAGAGTTTACGACATTCACCGTAGTATTTTATTATTCCAACTAGAATCAAAGATCACAAGAAAGTTTCCGCCAGCACAACACAAGTCCCAAAGATACAAGAACACACAAGAGTGTCCTAGTCAACCTGACCTACCTCAAAATCTCAAAGATTTTTAAGAGATTTTTGGAAGGTCACCATATTGCACAAGACCGCATGAGTGAGCAAACCGAAAACTTGCTGCTGAAATTCCTAGTTTCAAAAATCCTAATTCTGAAATATGTAAACAACAAAATATCTTAAGTTTTTATATCTGAAAACAATGGTCAGAAACCCATAATTTCAGATCAACCAACAGTCACCAGATACCCTAATATGTATGATCAAATATAAGAAGCATGGTAGAGGTCGATACGCCATTTTAGTCCTTGCCAAAAAATATACATATGCCCTAGATCCAGTTACGATGCTTATAGGCAATTGCTAGATTGACAAATCCCATTCACACAATAAACCCCTAAACATATACAATCGCTTTAATCCTAAAGATATCAAATAACAAGCAAGAAATAGCAGTCATGTAAATGTCTTATTCTCTGATATTTTTGATATTCATGGGATGTGATAGATATCTACAGAAATAAATGATTCTTGTCTTAGAAACAATTAATAAAAGGCAATCAACAATTACATACCTTCTTAACTTTCAAAAAACCTTCTATTCTGCAGCCTCCAGCACGGGGAGCAGGATGCTTTATTGTTGCATTTAAAGCAGACTCTAGATCTTGGGATTTATTTTCGTGTGAAACTTCATTGAAAGCTGTCACCAATGACTCCATAGCCTGCAAGCTTGAGGCAGGAATCAAGAGAACTTTGTAAGAGAACTGAGGAAGTGAAATATCAGACTTTGTTTCTGGCAGCTCAGATTTTGTGGACGAAACGTACAACTTAGCCTTTTGGTTATATCCAAATGCAAATCATTACCCTCACCACACATATGCTTTTGATGAGATACTTCTCCCTGTACATCTCACAGGTGTCTTGTCTGCATGTATAGTAGGCAAAACAATGAAACCTGACCATGCAGCATACGTTTTCGGCAACTGTAAGTATTTTGTGATTGATTTTCCTATCTCTGTGTGGAACTCTAGATTTGATCATATGATACGAGTGGAAGGTTACAAAATCAATAATATTCATTGTATATGACTGGTCAGTACTGTAAAGCTTGAGGCAACAAGGCCATAGTAGTTATCTACTGATAGTGAGCAGTTTCCCAGTGCACCACACACTTACAGAGGAAGAATGGGTTGTAAGAGTAAAACAAATGGCCCCTCTTACAGATGGTGAGGAGCCATACTTCATCCAGGCATATAATCGAGGGTTCTAAGGTCTTGAATGCTCTAACATCTTGCCAGGAATACTCTAGTAAAACAACTTTTTCTTTCTTTCCAAGGGGTAAATCATCTCTATGTTCATTGTAAGAAACTCATGTAACTATATAAGTTAATTAACGTCCACTATAGGCCAAAGTTGACCTATGAGCCAATTCAGAAGCTCAAGGAGTATCCTTGAGATATCCAGTAAATGACACTAGTTTTTGTACTTCTTTACAAAAACAATGAATAACAATGTTTAAGTTTATAAAATGAAATGGGAAAAGCAAGAAGTTGATACCGTGACCAAAGAGTGTGTGTCTCTCTCCCCATAGTACGATTCGTGATCATGATATCCATGCTCTTCTCTTTAATACATTCACAAAATCAGTTCAAAGTAAACTTTAGCCCTTCAAGTGTAATTTGACCTTTGGTGTATGCTACAACTAGCAAAATTCAATAGATATGAGAGCTTACCCTCTATAATTATGACACATTTGTAATTCAGATTCCAGCATTATATACATAGTTCAACAAACAGAACGCATTAGCATCAACATTATTTGACAACAGGAAAAATAGAATAATTTAATATACAATATCCTCACGCATTCTCAGAATATTTACCTTAAATCATGACCCTTCTTGAAAATGCGAATTGAAGGATACCCTTGAATGTGTTGCCTGCCAGAAGAATTATAAAAATGTAAACCTTGAACATCATAAAAAAGCAAATTTTGAACATGAGCCACAGATATATAGAAGAACCATTAGTCAGCATAGTTTGTATTGCAACAACTATTAAAGTCCTAGCCATAGCACGGAATCTCAATTGCAACATCTATTACTAAAACTCTTGGGCATCATAGAGAGACTTAATAATCCATTAGAGGTCAAATAGTGCCTACGAGACCAAAAACGTTTACAAAAGAACCATAGTAAAATATAAAGTATTGTTTTGCAAAGTCATAGCATAACAATGAACTCATCAATAGTGCATGCAAATAGACTGAAAAACACCATACAATTAACAATCAAACTCTAAACCTAACACCTCAAAAGAACCATAGTAAAATATAAAGTATTGTTTTGCACAGTCATAGCATAACAATGAACTCATCAATATTGCATGCAAATAGACTGAAAAACACCATACAATTAAAAATCAAACTCTAAACCTAACACTTAAATATACGTGAAAGAGGCTAAACAGTAATCAATCATTTAAATATTAACTGCTAAATGACAAGGAGAGACAAAATATAGAAAAACAAAGCACGTTCAATGATATGAAGGTGTCTTCTCTAACTAGTTACTACCAAACACTTAAAATACAAGCTTAAGTTTTGGGTCCTATAGTGGGGGTAGATTAGCAGATTATGTTATGAAAAGATAAATTTTAGGACAGGCGTCAGCTTTAGCTAAAGTTCTCTAAAAGTGAAGACGTGTGAAAAAGCTTACAAATTGAGTTTTAAATCTCTTTAGGACGTTTCACATTATACCTTTAAACTTCTTTCTTCTTAACTCTTTTCCTAAAGCCACACTTGTCCCTCGTACTCTGATCTATGTCTAGCTGAAAGAACGTTATTAACAAACCCTTCACAACACATAGTATAACTATGGCCAGAAGAGTGACTTAAATTGTTGGGTAAATGTTATCAGTACAACCTTTCTTTGAGCACTAGTCCCTGTTTTATTAGTTAAAGGATCTAGAGCTTAACCTTGTACTGTTATAATGTTTATTTTATTCAGACAAGGACACATTTGCAAGGGGTCTCCATTTGTGAAGGCTCTCTTCTTTTGAATTTCGTGTCTCAGCATTATTTAGTGTCCCCTCACTACCACTAAATGTTCAAGGCCTCTCAGTCTTCCCATACTACCTGAATTTCCATCAGACGCAATTGTAAAAATTGTCCAACCTCTTTAGCTTCGTAGGGAATTGCTTATTTGGGATCGCAATAGGGGTGAGCTCCAATGCATCCTCATTCTATCCGCTTGTCTATTTCTGTAGTTAATCCCTCATATAAGAAAACATCAAAGGGGAAGAAATTAAATATTTCTAGACTCTGTCAAAGAGTATATCTATTAAATATTTTAATTATTGTTACTTGGAAAACCAAATATTCAAAATGCGCTCCTGTTTAAGAGATGATTAAACATGAACTCCCAGACTCTCATAAAGGCACAGCAGGCATTAGAGACAAAAAAGTATGGGATTCATGAAAAGAGAAATTACTTTTGACAAAGCTCTCCATAGACAGTGCAGTCTACCTTCCCCAACAAGATCCTACCATCAGTTTCTGGATTGTATCTGCAGCACTCACACAAAATAAACATAGGTGAATATTTGAGTTTCCCCTGATTAAAAGAACTATACATGAGTCTAAGAACATACAACTCAGCAACGAGAGAAGCACCTTTCAGAGATAATTTTGGCTGCTTTCTCCCAAGAAGGCTCCTAGAAATTTAAAATAAAACATTTAACAACCAGATTTAGTCAAAAATGGTGAAGTTTTATGAATTTCCGGCAAAGCTATAAAGTACAGATATTTTACAGAATACTAAGTAATATCACTGCTTTCTTGAGGAGAGACAACAGGAAAATCTTAGGCTCTTACACTAGTATGTAAAGTCAAAACTAATCACAAACAGATCGATATCATTGTTTTTAAGCAAAGACAGAATATATGAGAAAATTGATTGTTCTGCACAAAACCAAGGACAAAGATAGCTCACCAGTTTGTTACTCCAATAACACCATGGGGCATAAAAATTCACAACAAAAATTGGAAACCTGCAACAAAATGGAATAAAAATGAGTATTTAACATTATTACATGAAATTGGCATAACTCTCTGCTTAGCTAGATAATAGTAGCATTAAGCTTGTGAAGAAATTCAGAATGAGTGCATACATCCAACAAGAAAGGCTAGCCTTTTGAAGATGATTGTGATTCGTCCATACCAAGTGTCAATGAAAGAAACAAACCAAAGCAAATATAACTAAATATAAGGTGTCAAGGAGTTCCATTAGCTACGCAACTAAGATTTTGAACTTAGATAGACTTAAACTTTTGCCTTTGAAGTATCTCCAACATAGGTCCATTTGCTACAAATCCCTGATTGACATAATGCCTCAGTGGGGGGTGCTCCCATCTCAACTCCGATTATAACATGGGGCATCAATGCTTTTCTCCTCATCATACAAGCAATCATCAAGATTAATGGCATCCCCAAACCTCATCAGCAGATAGCTTCTTAAGAATGGAGGAAAAAAGAACGAAAGAGAGATGAATATCTCTAAAAGACCAATGAGATCTAACAAAGACTATAATTGCTTATGTTAACTCATTGAAGCAAGTAACAATAGAAAAAGAAAAGAAAGAATGTCCTCCAACTCTAGCTTTCTAAAACTTTAGAAAGAAAGAAGAACATATTAATGCCTTCTAGGGGGCAAAAATGGCTTATGACACCGAAAAGAGATTACATCTGAAAATTTTATCAGAGTAAACCAAAATAAAAAAAGCAAATTAGTATAACTGCCAAAGGTACCTTGACTATCCCTTGTATATTTAGAAATGAAAGAAAAAGAAAAAGTGAAAAAAATTAAATACATTTTTAATATCTGCAAAACTTTAAGGGCCAAATGATAGATGGGACCAAAGATACAACCATCTGCTGATACATGCTAGACATGTCAAGACATATCACACCAGATAAAGAAAAAAGAAAAAAGTAATCATAAAGCTGAAAAAGAAGCACTCAGGCACAATGCATAGAAAAAAGCACGATTGTCAGAGAGACAAGCTTTAAAAAGCCCAAATTGAACTTTGGCAAAAATTAGCTATATTATCCATGAAGTTCAATAGGAAGAATGCCCTGATATCACAGTGATAAATACAGCCCTTATCAAAGAAGAATGGTTTAAATGCCCAGAATCATATATTGTCTGCCAAATGCAAAAGAGCATAAAATAACAAGAAACAATCATAATGATGATTGTTGATAGCAATCCTCTCAGCGCACATGCTCTTTTCAAGTCTTATTATTTTCCTTCAATTTTTTCTTCCTAGGTGATCATATATATACTAATTAAACCTTAGCTTTCCAGGAAATCCTACTTTATCACCTTTTTACAATCTACTCAACGAGGCTTTTTCAAGAAAAAAACAATTCTCCACATTTGCTCATACTACCATGGTAAACACCTATAACATAAATAAATTATCCCAATTCAACAACTATAGCACTCCTACAACATAAGTAATCTTCCCATCCTAAAATAATCTCTACCCTTTCAAAAATCAGCAATGAATTTAAAGCCCAGACAGTTAGTACTTGCAAAAGATGATACTCAACATATAGAAGTTAATCCAATACCCAATCTATTTCAACACATTTCCATTGATCCTGTGTTTTACATTAAAAGGTATTCCAACAGATAACTTTGATTTATATAATCTTGCTGTGCGTTTCATAAGGGGACCATGAATGACTTTCCTTGTGTTCCTCAATCCTACTTTCATAACTTACAGTATACTCAGTGAATAGGTCATTGGATCAGGAACTGCACTAGTTATAGATGTAGAATATACTTTCTATGACAAGAATAAAACACAAACATATCTTTGGTATACTGCACAGACGAGATGCTAAATTAAGAATATTCCTTCAGAAGACTTTAGTTCTTTTTACTGATAAGATATGAAAACAGAGGGCATAAAAAATGGGAAACACAAACATAGTGCTCAAATAGCCACATGCAAAAAACTGTAAGGCATGCATACATCAAAGACGTGCAGTAGATGGCTCATACTCTGCTGCAAATCTGTCAAAATCCTTTGCTGTAACAATGACAGCACCTTCACCAAGATCATCAAGGGATTCATGATTCTCATTTCCATGACTTACAGGATTCGAAAGTGGGCCACCATGGAATTGAGGTCCGATTTGGTTCAATTTTGGATCGATTGGAAACTTCCTAACAGTCTTCGTTATATTGAATCGATTCTGCAAAGAATATCATTGAAAGAAAGATATATTAACGCCTTCTAAGAAACAATAACTTAAAATCAAGATTTATCGATAATTTATGATAACAGACATTCTAAATCAAATTTCTTCAAATTAAAGATATTACCGTGCCCAATACATCACTGACATCTACAGATGCAAATTCACATGATAGAGCAGGAAAACTGTACGGAGTAAACAAATGCAACATTGTAAGCATGTGAAGAAAATAGAAAGAATGATCAGTACTACAAGTGAATGTATAGACATATTTATGCAGAAGTCTTAAATTCATATCCACTTCCATTGTTCATGGTCAGACCTCATATTGAAATCTATTCGTAGAAAATCTCCATCTTTACTGCCATCTAGCACAATGCTTGTGATTGTTGACACGCTAAGGTAATTCTTAAGTTCCTGTTCACCGAAACCAATGAAATTTTACCCACAACTCTGGATGTAATTTGAAGAAACAACTTATTTATCAAAATTAATAAGTACCATCGCAAATAAGATAGTCATGGATAATGCGGCCAAAATAGACAATCCTGCCCCAGATAAACTGGCTTCTGTCAAGTCCCTTGGGATTTTCCTGTATTCATTATTCAAGGAAATAAAAAACAGGAAAATAAAAAATAATGCATATGAAACTTGTCGATTTAAATGTGACAAACTATCTGA
The DNA here is from genome assembly GCF_043228905.1 of Azolla caroliniana. Classification (NCBI taxonomy): domain Eukaryota; kingdom Viridiplantae; phylum Streptophyta; class Polypodiopsida; order Salviniales; family Salviniaceae; genus Azolla; species Azolla caroliniana. The sequence continues at coordinate 5,352,468 of NW_028230445.1, forward strand.
AATAGAATCACGTTTACAGGAATCATGTTAATGCTTCTCCACATAGAAAATGATTAAATGCTGAGATATGACAAGGGTAAACCAATAAAGTATTGATGTTAACTGAAAAATCAAATCCAAATGGCAAAACTTTTTCAATCTGTATACCTTTTAGCAATCCTCTCATCTATATATAGATCAAGGCAGATGACCAGTTCAAGTTGTCATTGCATCAAAATTCTAGGCGTTATTTGGTCATTAATTATTGAACTTCCCTTATGTTGTCATGATGTGGTGGGTCCAAAGAAGGAATAAAGAGAAAATGGGGGATAATGTAGAAATTAATGTAAATACGTAAATATAATAGAGAAATAAAAATCAATGGCTCTAAGACGTGTGTGTAGAAATCATTTCGATGGAAGGGGAGTGGGTGAGCATTTAATGCAGTGTGTGAACTTCCTCTTTCACTATAAACAAGGGAGTTGAGGGCTCATTTTGATGTTGGATTTTTTTTGGGAGGTTTGGGTGTTTTGAAGAACTTGTCTTTTACTTTTACTACTCCTTGGGTATTCTTTTACCCCCTTCTTTTAGGCTTCTTCTTTCTTCTTTTATTTTATTATACGAGTTTTTGGGGTGTGAGAGTGGATATTGGGCCACTTCTCCTTCTTCTTCAACTCGAACTTGGGTTATTCTTGAGGGGTCTTCTTGCTTGAACAAGGGAAAAAGAGGAGAAAAGGAGGATCTCCAAGAGGAGGATGCAAAAGATGGTGTAGAAAGCTTCGACAATAAAAGGTGCAATGGCCATTGGTCGTGAGCTCAAGCCACCGAAACTCAAGAGTTCTTCCTCCTAGTTTACTTCCTGTTTCCTAGCAACCATTTCTTTGTCATCACCTCTTGCATCCACAATTGTAATCACTCATTGTAAACCTTATTTTGAAAAGGGAATATTTTGTAAACAAATTAGTGGGTGTTGCCTTGATCCATGAGTTTTTTGTATTAAGCATGGGTCTTAATCCCCATTCTCCTTGTGTGACAAGGTTTCCTCAAAAGGAAGGAGGATTAGACAAGGGCTGCCCTCAAAGGGTTCTAAGTCTTCTCATACGGCATCACATCCTCCTGGTTCAAGTCCCCTATGGTCTCGCTCAAGTAGCACACGCACACAAGTTTATGCGACAACATGGCATGCATATTCTTGGACTTCAGTTTACATTCTATCAGTTTATTGATCCAGTGAACATTTGGTTGAATGTATTCAAACTTTGATGTTATTATTGTCCCTTTGCTTCATCATTAAGACCCTCCCTCTCTCCAATCTTTCTCAAGAACATGTATGGTGATACCCTCAACCAAATAATCATGAGACCTTAAAGGTTAAAGCAGGCCAGATAGCCAGTTATCTTAGACAACTGAGTAATTTGCTTATAATTACTCTGGTCTATCCTTCACAAGAGGAAACCATGTTTTCAAACATGATCTCCCATTCACTCTCATAGGCCATTTGAACCTCTTGAAAGATGTTAATATATCATTCCTTCCTCTTTCTTCTTCCATTTCCACCTTCAAAAAATGGCCATTGTTGAATAAATGTATGCCCAGCCTGTGTTCTAACAATAGCATTTCTCTCGAAGAGAGGTAACCCAGCGTGCAGCCAACCCGGAGAATTCAAAAGGCTACACAGTATGAGCATATAAGAAAAGTGGCAGGCAATCACCCCATGGCCATTAAAAGGAGATGCTAGAATATATTGACTCAATTACGAGCAAGAGATGTAATGTGGATTTAAATGAAAATCCTTTCATAACGAAGGCTTTCAAGATTAATTAGTTCACAATTAACCTAATTTACTATTCCGCAAAGCATGGAAAATTATATGTGCTAAATGGGCTGATTGAATCTCATAGATTTTAGGTTAAGTAAACTTGTAATTAGGAAGCATGAACTAGCTTCAGTGGACTTGAGTTTATTTCATTGAGGCTTCTTGTTTTGCTCTTGATATTCATTTTTCTTGCAGAATATCTAGACTCTTTTGTTTGTGACACTATCGAATTTACACAATGCAAACAAAATAATGGATGTGATAATCTCGTGTGATGCAAAGTTGAGATCATTGAGCATAAAAAATCCTGACATGTTCAATAATAAAGGACTTCATGGCTGATTAACTCATAATTAAACTAATATTATTATCTCCGAGATTGATTGGCTTGTATTTAACCAAATATTACTACATAAGAACAACAATGTGAAACAAAACAAAGAATAATTTATTCATTCTCAAAGATTTTCAGTTAGTTTTGCAAATAAAAGTGTTTCATTTGTCCCATCTAATGATTATGAACTTGATCACATGATACTAAATTTTTAAAAGAAAACAGAATGCAAAGATTTGCTAAAAGGGCTTGGCTAAATAAAAGACGTTTGGCTAAATTGTGGATTACGTTTGGCACATTTACTTCAAATTATTAGAGAACATTCTCACATGCGTGTTGAGGAAAACAGGAAAAATAAACAGAAAGAGCATAAATTTTCTGTAAATAAACGGCAAGAAAAGGATCCTATTGGAGCATAATTCAGTAATTTCTAGATAATTAAATACGCATGCAGAGGCACAGGATTCTCTGCAACTAAAACAGTGACAAACGTATCTAAAACAAAGCATAACCCGGTAATTTATAGAACTAAAATGAAATAAAGAAGAAACAAAAGTTAGAACAAGAAAAGGCACAAGGCAATTAAACAAAAAAAAAAAATGAAAAGGGGAGGGGAAGCGCAATGTAGTTACTGATAAATAAATACCTGTAAAAATCGATAGCTTTGATCTTGGTAGGGATGGCCATGTCTGAGGAGATCGACGAAAGAGATGATGATGATGATGATGATGATGATGATGATTCACAGAGAGGGCGAGGCTACATGCCAAGATGTCTCAAAAATACACGGAATTTTCAAATACCTGCTGTATGTTCATCTCAAATTTTATATGTTTCACGGAAATCTCGAGACTACCCTTCCCAAAATCTCAGGCTCTGCCCTTCCCAGATTATCAAGAAACCACCCTTCCAGCTTTCCATGGGGGTAAGTTGTAACCACACCATTTTCACTCTGAATCTGCTACTACCGACCAATCCATTGATCGATCGAGGAGCAAAAAGCTTTGATTCCGAGCGTGTGAGGTATTACTAGTCTTCGCTTGGTCGTAATGAGTCGAGCAAACTCTCTCCATCCTGGAAACTCGTCTAAATATTTGGGCAGAAACCCCGATAACAATTGCACTATCCGATTCTTGATAAAAGCAATCTTTTATGAGAAATGAGGAAGCATGGGGCAGTTCTATATGTTTCTGACAAAAGACGCGGAAGTTGAACTGTCATAGTCGCAAGAATACGCACGTGCATGTGAAACGTGAGCATGACCATCTAGGACTTGAACCAAAGAGGGTGAGTGAGCACTAGTTGTTGCCTTCGGTCCTTGGAATTTCTTTTTACTCCTTACGTATACTTGTGTGCATGTGAGGACATGTGTGCGTGCGTGCGTGCGTGTGTGTGTGTGTGTGTGTATGTGTGTGCAAGAACGTTTAGAAATGTACATTTATTTTGTGTGTGAAAGTGTGCTCCTCCTAAGTGTTTATAGTTCATGTGTGTTTTATATGTGCAAAACAATGTGTTGGTTTGAAGAATATTAACGTGCAAGGGGGTAAATGCGTGTGAGTGAGTGAGTGAGTGAGTGTGTGTGTGTGTGTGTGTGTGTGCATGTGCATGTGAGAGGATGTATGTGTGTGCGGGAACGTTTAGAAATGTTCATTTGTTTTCTATGTGAAAGTTTGCTACTCCTAAGTGTTTATAGTTCCTATGTGTTTTATATGTGTAAAACAATGTGTTGGTTTGACGAATATTAACATGCAAGGGGGTAAATGTGTGTGTGTGTGTGAGAGAGAGAGAGAGAGTTATAAAGATTTATTAAAACAACAATGTCCAATTTGGGTGACCGTTGATTGTAGTAACTCATTCTTTTGGGATTTACTACCAGGATTGATGTCCCAAATTGGTAAAGTTTTGGTTGCTCCTCATGTTAATTCGTTGAACAAATGTAGATTTTGCATGTTATGGGATACAAGTTGTAAATTTCCAGGATGGTTGAGTATCGATACATCTCGATTTGGTCGATTTCGTTTTAAGCTTCAATGGGAAACTTTTGCAGGACATTGTTTAAAATGTGGTAAATTGGGGCATTTTATGGCTGAATGCCAATATCATGGTGAACTATCCCCAAAAAATAATGTCAAAAGGAAAAATAAGGAAGATGTTGAGGAGGATATTGTCTCAATGGTTGATATGGTCATGGATGAGGGAACATCTCATGGGTTAGAGCGAGATCCTAAAGTTCATGGTCATGTTAGAGGTGTTGGGGAGGAGAATGGAGTATGTAATAATGATGGCCCAAATGTTGAAGATGGAGAGTGGCATGAAGTGAAGCATAAGATAAAAGGGAAGGGTGTTGTCATACAAAGGAACCGCACGAAACGGTCACGCAGTTCACGATCCGGTTCTAGGATCTCTACCGACAAGTGGCCGATGATGTCTCAGCACAACATATACCAGACACTTTCCTATCCAGTTTACGAGAGCCTCTCCGAACGACTCTCGCACTTACAAATTTCGCCAACCATGCTATCGAACAAGTCATAACGCGGGTTCTCGCCCTCGATCGGACCCAACACAGCACGGCCTTCTCGATGACATCCTTGCAAAACTCTCTTCCCCAAGAGGACAATCGCTTTCGCCAAGCCCTCCAATGCACGGCGTGTTCAAGATCAGGGCACCTGGCCCTCGAATGTCCCCACCAACCAGTGTCCGATCTGCCAATCTCGAGCTCACATTGTCGAGCAGTGCGAATATAATATGCTGAACCGCACAACGGCGGCACCGGTCCACCAGATCGAGCCACGAAATACATACTCTCGGCAGGACAAGTGATATGTCTACCGAGACCAGGATAACGACCGACCGCGATCCCCGGATCGACGACGCCGAGACGACGACTACCGACGTGATGACCGCTGTGATCATTATCGCGATGACCGGCACGACGATTATGCTCGATATGATGACTATCGCGATGACCGATATGACCGACGGAACTCACGCATTGATCGGTGAAACGACAACCGCAACACACGCAACAATAGAAGACCTAACGACAACCGTCGACGGGACGCTCCTCAAAATGACCAGCGCAACTCCAACGCACCTCGGAACAACCCACCACCAAACGAGACGAAGAATCAACAACAGCTTCCACACACAGACCCAGCGGACACCAGCAGCTCGGCCAACGTTACATGTTTTAAATGTAACCAACCAGGCCACTACGCCACGCAATGTCCAACAACCAACCGTGGCAAGGCACCCGCGGTGAACAGTATCATGGCCAATGTTCAAACGGTCACTACCCGAAGTAAAGCGCAGACTACTCAGTGGCAAATCCAGGATGAAGTACGTCAGGTAGCAAAAGAATGGATCGACACGGCCAATAAAAAAAATGCAGTACGCATGCAAACTTACATGAGAGACGGGCCCAATGAAGTACCACAAACCTCGGCACCATCCACGTCGGAGGAGGACGACCAACTATGGGATGTTCTTACCAACTCCCGCATCTCGCTGCCCCTACATAAACTGTTACCACTCATGTCGAGATTCCGGGACACCCTGGCAGCACTCCAGGCCAATAATAAGCCCGTGACGCCACCGGTACACCTCACCGAAGCAGGAACCGGTCCACCACTCATGGACTCTCAGAACCCAGCCGTGCGAATCATCATTAAGGGACAAGACCTGCACAGATGCATCATCGACGACGGATCCGGTGTAAACGTTATTAGCGAGTCAACGTGTCTCAACCTCGGCCTGAATCAATGGGAACCATGCCCCTTTTGGCTTTAGATGGCCGACACCCGCTCCGTTCACCCCATTGGTTTAATTCGCCATCTCGACTTCACACTTGGAGGCCACATGTTCACGATCTCGGCCGTCGTGCTAAGATTGGAGACACAAGGCGCCTACCCAATGTTACTAGGCCGACCATGGTTGCGTACAACGAATATCAAGCAACATTGGCAACGCAACATGATCTCGTTGCGAAGAGGAAAGACAAAAGTCTGAATCATCACTGAAGAACGAGTCCCCGCCGCCCTCAACACTTCGCCGTTATACGCAGAAGGGGTCCATATGCTTGACGGTTTGGCCAATGAGGAGGTCGATGACTTCCTAGATGATCATCCCACGATCATCCCTCTCTTCGAAATCAATGCCTTACCAACCATCGAGCCATCTAAAGACGAGGAAGTCACCACCCTAGGATGAACCAAATCCAACCACAGTTGCCGAGCTACGTCATGCTCGGGAGGCTTTCGAACGCGAACTCGCCATTTCACAACGAGTGAAAGCATCAACCCTGGAAACAATAAACCTCGGTTCGGACAAGAATCCCCATACGTTACAAATTGCCAATAATCTACCAACCGGAGAACGGGCATGCCTCGTAAAATTGCTCACCGACTACCAGGATGTTTTCGCTTGGTCTTACACCGATATGAAGGGGCTGGATCCTCAATACTACCAACATCAAATTCACATCTTACCCGACACTCGGTCGGTTCAGCAGAGGCGCTACAGGATGAACCCCAACTACGCCGCTAAAGTCAAAGAGGAAATCAACAAACTACTCCGAGTGGGCTTCATTCGCCCTGTTAAACGAGCCACGTGGTTGAGCCCGATCGTAGTGGTCCCAAAGAAGAACGGAAAAATCCGTGTCTGCGTCGACTATCAGAAGCTTAACGCGGCAACAGTCACCAACGGTTTCCCTCTTCCATTCACGGATAGTGTCCTCGACACGGTAGCCGGCCACGAATGTTACAGTTTCCTCGACGGGTTCAGCGGCTATAACCAGATAAGAATGAACCCAGAGGATCAGGAGAAAACCACTTTCGTCACGGAATGGGGTGTTTTTGTAGCAGAAGTAATGATGTTCGGTCTAAAAACGGCGCCGGCTACGTTCCAGCGCATCATCACCGAAATCTTTCATGACTACATCCCGACGTTCATGCAAGTCTTTCTCGACGATTTCGCCGTGTATGGCCATCGACGGGAACACATGACCCAGTTACGACTCTGCCTGGACCGATGTAGCCAAGCTCGATTGAGCTTAAACCCGGCGAAATGCGCGTTCTTAGTCACCAACGGCAACCTTCTCGGCCACATTGTCAGTCAAGAAGGCATCGCTATGGACCCGGATAAAGTAAAGGCAATCCTGACCGCCACTGCACCCTCGAACGCTAAGGCACTAAGCCATTTTTTGGGATAGATCCGGTGGCACAGTCGAATGATACGGCACCTGGCTGATTTCGCGACACCTCTACACGCGGCAGTCCATCGCCTTCCCTTCCAATGGACGTCAATCGAGGACACGACCTATCAGACCCTGAAACGAATGTTGTCACATGCCCCAGTGGTCCAGTCTCCGGTTTGGTCCGAACCGTTTCATGTCTTCGTAGATGCTTCAGACATCGCCATCGGAAGTGCCCTGATGCAATGCACACCCCCGAATTGGTATAGGCCCGTGTACTATGCCAGCCGATGGCTCTCGACCGCGGAAAAGAATTACTCCACCACCGAGCGGGAGGCCCTCGGTATGATTTATAGCATCAATAAATTTCGGCATTACCTCTTGGGCCAAAAATTTACCTTTCACGTGGATCACTCGGCCCTTCTTTAATTGGTCAATAAACAAGCCCTCACCGAACGGTTGGCTCAGTGGATGCTCCTACTACAAGAGTTTGATTTCCAGATTCAGCATCGACCCGGGGTACAACATGCCGTCGCCGACTACTTGAGCCGTCTTGAGTCAGGGGAACCGGCGAAAACAACGTACGACGAGCTACCGGACGCCAGGCTATTTAACCTGACCACGATCCCAGACGATAACGGAGATGAATGGATCACGGAGATGACCCATTTTCTCACTACCAGTGTACCTCCCGAGCACATGACCCTTGACACGAGAAAACGCCTAGCAGTGCGTAGCCGGAATTTTTGCCTCGTCTCGGACATTCTCTACCACAAAGGCTCGGACGGCATATGGCGCCGAGCAATTCGGCAATTCGAGAAGAATGTCGTTCTTCAGGAAGCCCACCAAGGAGTAGCTGGGGGGCACTACGTCGGGGATTCCACGGCAAGGAAAGTTTGGCAAAGTGGATTGTGGTGGCCGACAACGAAGAAAGACGCTCACGAGTTTTGCCGGCAGTGCGATTTGTGCCAACGACTGGGGCAACCAATGGAACAGTCATGGATGCCACACCAGCCGATTCTTCCATTGGACCCATTTCAAAAATGGGGTTTGGATTTTGTAGGCCCTTTCAAACCACCCGCGGCCCGAACAGGGAATAGGTATATTATTGTTGCCACGGATTACTGCACCAAATGGGTCGAGGCTAAGGCACTCCGAGATAACACGGCGGCATCCACGGCTAAATTCATGTACGAGCACCTCTGGTGCCGTTACGGATGCCCAATAGAGCTCGTTAGTGATCAAGGTGGGTACTTCATCAATCATATAATACGTGAGCTTACACACCACTACGCGGTGGTGCACAAGAAAAGCACACCATACTACCCGTAGGCGAACGGCTTGGCGGAATCGACCAATAAAATCCTCCAAACCATACTGAAGAAGATCGTCAATGAAAACATGATCGATTGGGATGACAAACTCCAGAGCGCAATGTGGGCGTATCGTACGACTTTCAAAACAAGCATCCAATCAACCCCCTTTCGAATGACGTTCGGGTTAGAAGCCGTAATGCCCGTAGAGTTCCAAGTCCCGAGCCTCCGAGTTCAAATCAAAGCACGGCTCCCCGAGGCCCAATCCGAGCAATACCGACTGGAACAACTCCTCGAACTCGGCGAAGATAGGATAGACAGTATGGCCCAGCTTGAACAACGCCAACGGCAACGCAAGGCTTTCGTGGATTGACATCGACACGGGCTGGAAAAGGAGCTCACCATCGGCAAAATGGTTCTTCTTTTTCAAACACGACTCGAGTCTATGCCGGGAAAATTAAGATTTCGGTGGACCTGTCCATTTTGGATTATCGACGAGTTCAACGGGACGTTCCAGCTCGGCACACTCGTCGGCGACACTGTCAAAAGCTGGACCAATGGTTTCCGACTTCGACCATATCGAGGCACTACACCACCCAACCCGTTTACCGAGCCACACGGCACAAACGAGTTTCGGGAGACCACCACGGAGGAGGCCACGTGCCCCCCTGAATAAGGACTCACCCACCTTCTTGAAATTAATAAAAGTAGTAGTAGGTAGGATTAACCATAGTTTAGCCACCGATTAGCTACACCTACACCACCCACCTAGGCACCCACAAATTTAGGGGCACCCCTCGCCACCACTCTTTTAGTACCTATTTAAGCACATGCAAAGCACTAGAAGCACCCCACTCACCTTCAGGACACGTGGTGCTAGTCACTTATTATGGCACCCACGACTCAGAATCTTCAGGATTCGCTTCAGGCACAAAACCCTAGGAGTAAGTTACTAAAACCGTTTCCAAAACACAGCAGCACAGACACAGAAGTTCATTATCGCTCCCAATCTCCATCACTCTCAAGCTCAGAAACCCCATCTCGCTCTCATCACGCTAAACGCTCTTGCTCTCAAGCCCTCTTTCGCTCTCATAACCCCTCTGCTGAACTTCCCATTCTTGCTGATCCTTCTCTATCTCGCCCTCGCCTCATCACTCTTCTTCACACTTCCACACAGTCGAGCCCCGTCTCCATCTCCACCATGCCTCTTACCGCTTCAACAGAAACCCGCGCCTGGCTCCAGGAACGAGGAATGGGCGGTTACCTGAAGATCATCGATGCCCCCGCGCACCCAGATGCCCAAGGTGTGGCTAAACGTATAATTCCCAAAGCTATCACCAACAACGTGCTTCGGGCTGTTTTGGATCTGCAATGGGGAGGGGACCATGAGGTTGACATACCCCCGACATCAAAGATGAAAGCGTATTTCGGTGAGTACTCAGCCTCAGGGAAGGCATATCGCACGTATGGCGGTCCCAACAGAGCTTTCGGGGAGATTGCTCGTATATTAATGGAGTATGCGTTCGTGCATACGAACCCAACGAGCATGCCACAGAACAAGGCAGTCATCATCATGAGCGCGTATGAAGGAAACAGAATCGATTGGGGAATCATCACAGGCGAAGGACTCCGCGCCGCCTTAGCTTCATTTTAGTCCGGTAAGAAGATGTTGTATGTTCTTACCCACTTTTTGATGGTTCTATACCCACCCTCTTCTCTTCCTTCCCCTCGCACACTCACGTCCCCACCACCACCATGAAGGCAGAAAGAGAAATTCGTTGCCATCAGCCACGAAGCATGGGAGGAGCCCACATCGCCTCCACCTCTTGCCGCTAACCAAAACCCCGCATCTGCACCACCACCCACTCAACCCCAACAAAAAAGGGCAGTTTTCGAGACCTGCCAAGAATGGGAGGAGGAGGTAGCCGCGGAAGATAACACAGCCGATGATGTCACCATTCGACAACCAACGTCGCAGCCCTCGGTAACTTCCCCAGAGCCTAGCCCACGCCCCAACACACAGCAAGCTGCACCACCACGACCCCAGAAAAGGAAGCAGGCAGAGGAAACGACACTACCGGTCCCGGAACCCCAAACACAGCCGAGCAAGAGAAGACGATTCAACCGCGAGTCCTCGGAAGAACAAAAAGAGCCACAACAGGAGCAAGCCTTAGTTGTCAGACAGAGCAACCTGGCCATCATCCCTGAGGAGGCATCGCTGAACCAGGGAAAGATCGAGCATGGGCAGACAACGCAAATCTCGGAGGATGAAGTCCTCGGGTATAAGGACCTCCCCGCGAAGGCTTACGAATTTAGTGCGCTCCTATGCCTCGGTACGACATTCGAGCTGGTCGACTTCCTCGCTAGAGCCCAAGTTGCGGCAGCCGCTCGAATGGCGGAAGAGCACGCCGAAACAAAAATGATTCAACGCGCGCTAATAGGTGAAATTGAGCCCCAGGAGGACAGGGCTTTACAAAAAATCGGGAGAAAGAAGCAGGCAAAACAGGCCGCTCTCCTCATGGAGGTCCCCGAGTTGAACACGACCCTTATCGAGGCATATAGGGACCTGGATCGCACTACGCAGGCAGCCAAAGACATGGCCCGAAAGATAAAAATAGCCCAAAAACAGGCTAAGATGGCTATAGAATTATGGCACGCTGCGAAACAGAAGCTGGCAGCCTGGGAGCAAAACCGGCCGGAACAACAACTCTTGAGCCTTCCGGCCACGACCACCGAGGCCCTCCCAGCCCCTCCACGCATAACAATGATGGATGAAAGCACCGTCACAGATTCAATCCTGACGATGCAGGCCAATACACAAACGGACTCGTTACAAATGGTTGATGCTTGCACAACAACCGAGGCGGCCACGCCCATGGAGAAGACCGAGATACCACCCCCTCGTGCACCCAAGGAGGTGGCAACCCAGACAGAACCCCCGCTCCGGGATTACCGCGCGGAGCTTAAAGAAGAACAACGGCGAACCGAGAGACACGACAACGGCATCAAGAGGCGATGGCTCACCTAAAAGAAGAAGCTTCCAAGCAGATGGCCGAGATTAGAGCCCAGGCCGACCAAAGGATATACGAGCAGAACGAAGCACTGGGCCGGGTACAAGCGCAAGCCGCGGGCAAAGAAGCCGAACTCAAAAGCAAGTTGGAGGAATACGCAGCCACAGTGGCAAAGAAAGAGAAGGAGGTTCTAGACCTACAGGCCGCGCTCGACAATGCGAAATACTGGAACCATTGGCAGGAGGAAAGAAATTGCCAACGGGAGGAGAGAATGATCGCGGAGAATGCCTAGCTGCAGAGTCAGCGTACGACCCTTAAAGAAATGGTTAATGAGTTTTTCATCAAATGCAAGCTACTTTCGGAGCAAAAAGACGAATTATAGGATTCCTACTTCGCCCTACAAGAAGAGAGAATCGTCGAACGGGAACAAGTCCGGGCCACGTGTCAAAAAGAACGGGAGCAAGCCACCGAAGAACTCACCAAGCGTTACGAGCAGGCTATCCAGCTCGTAACCGCGGATGCAAAGAACACTCAAGCCATCTATGAACTACGAGCACAGAAGCTTCAGGCCGAGGTCGACGGCTTAAAACAGGAATTAGCAGCCATCCGAGCACAGCCCGGCATGGATGAGACACGCATCAGAATATTGATCGAGAAACAGCGCCAACACCTTACCAAAAAGGTCGAGGAAACATTAAGTTGCGTAGGAGACGAATGGGCAGGCCAAGCTACCAAATTGCATATTTTACGCATTGACGCCGAGAACCAACGGAAGGAGGGCCGCGACTTCTACAAAATGGACGAAGCCAGCATACAAAACCTGCATGCAGATTTAACCGAGGATTACCAGTCCTTGGCAAAATCTCACACCGCAGCAATCGAGCAAATAATGGAGGACTTCAATGATGGTTAGATGTTGTTTCGCCTGGAAGCAGAAGCCTTCGAATGAGAACGACTCGCAGCCATCCCAACCAGCCCTCCAGCAGCCATAGAGCAGAAGGAAGAACCTTCCAGCAAGGAGATCACGGACACGGCACAGGAGGAACTTACCCCGGCCAACAGACATCCCACGAACGCCCACACGGTACCAGATCTAGTCGAAGTAGAGATCAGCGCCCTCGAACCCACACCCCCACCAGAAGAATCAGCCGCACCTGAGGCGGACGCCCGAGAAGATATGACACCCCCGAACCAAACTCAACCCCCCGCACCGACAGTCCAACCAGACCACCCTGCCACCACCCCAGACCCCGAAAACATCCTCGACATCTTAAAAGAGGAATGAAACGAGGATCACGCCTAAAAGGCAATTTTTGTAATATTGTTAGTATTTTGTAAGTCGTGGGTCCAACGAACAAGGTCCTGTCCCACGGGTGTGCCAGGTGTTGTCCAGAGGACAGAAATGTAAATTTAGGAAATTAGCAAACGTCGAGTCCAAGTATCACGGGCCACGGACGGCTCAGTTGTGTATTAGGGGGAAAAGTTATTTAAACGAGGACCAGTACCTCAGAGTGGGGGGGGAGAAGAAAAATATAGGCGGAAGCACTAGTTGAGTCCCTCGTAACTAGCTAATCTTGTAAGGTCACCGGCCGTAGGCCGTGTTCTGTAATCTCTTCTGTCGCAGTAATATAGCTAAATTGTGCCCAGTTTGCTCCATGTGTCTGTGCTTTGATTCATACCTATGATTTGAGCGCCGCCCACGCCTGTCCAGATCTCGTTAGTGTTTTCTCTCTGAGCACTGTCTCTCCCTCGACGCCTCTGTTACGAGCCTTCACGTACCATGCCCTTGAATACCGATAGCCACAGATCTATCGAAGGTGTTCACCCAAAGGAACGGGTAACACCTTGTAGAAGGGTTGCCCATTTTGTATTAGTAGGGTATACCGTTAAACGGAGAGATGTTCTCTCTTTCTCTCTCTCTCTCTCTCTCTCTTGTTTTAGGGTTTCTTCTTCTTGCTCTCCTCTGCTTCTTCTTCTTCGTCCTTCTGTGCGTCGAGCCTTGGCATCTAGCGTTCCAGTTTTCTGCCCTGTACTCTGTGCAAGACCCCGCTCGGTACGACAAGCCCGAGAGCTCCCCAACCGGCGGCTTGGCAGTAGACGACGGTTGTATCTTGTGCGACCTAGGTCCAGCTTGAAGTCGTTGTTGAATCTCGTTGCCTTGTAAATACATATACATTTGGTTGTGCATATTCGGGTCTCTGTTGGTGTGCGTGTGTGTGTCTTAGTGTTTCTTTCTGGCTTATGTACATGTTCATGCGAGAGTCAATGTTGCGTGCCTGCTCTCTCTCTCTCTCTCTCCCTTCAGTTGCTTCCGGTGTGCTCTTGGGGTGCCCTGGAAAGGGTGAAGCACGACTTCCTACGCTCTGTCACTCCATAGTCTGAGACCCCCGTGGTCTCGCCTTTCTCCATGCACGCGCGTAACAACGTGACACCGCTATACTCTTCGTAGTCGGACTTGTGCGCGTAATTCGTGAGTTGTCGGCTTGTGGAAGCCAATTCATGCATCTTCTTTTGGCACTCTTCTTCGTGGTGGCCGAGCTTTCCGCAATATCCGCATTCGGTTGCGTTTTGACGGCTCGGGCCGGACTGGAAGCTCCCCCTTCTTGCGAAGGTTCCTCGTTGGCTTCCGTTTTGCAGCTGAAATTGGGAGTTGGTGTCGTAGGTCGAACCTCGTCCACCTTGTCCTTGGCCGAATCGGCCTCTCGCTCGTCCGCGTCCTCTTCCTCCATTCGAGTGCGTGTAGAGCATGTGGTCTTCCGACTCATTGGTCCTTGTACGCACGTGGTTTTCTTCGACCAATAGCATTGATTGGAGCTCGAAGAAGGAGGGAGATTTCTCCCTTGCTAGAACGACGGTTTGCATCGCGCCGAACCGTTGTGCGAGGCCACCGAGGCATATTTGCACCATCTCATCATCATCGATACTTACGCTTATCGAGCGGAGCGAGTCACAAAGCTCCTTGATCTTTAAGGTGTATGTCGTGATGGACATGTCCCTTTGTTGAATGTTGTTCAACTCTTGGCGGAGTTGAAGCCTTCTTGCGGTTGTGTTCGCCGCGAAAATCTTTCGTAGATTTTCCCATGCCTCCTTCGGCGTCTTGGCTTCACGAATGTAGTCGAGCATGTGATCGTGAACACATGTCGTCAAGCAATACATCACACAGTTTGCGGCTTGCTCCCATGTCGCATATCCGGAAGCCGCTTCGGCAGGTCGGTCTTCATGCTCTCCTTTGATGTAGCTCCAATAGCTTTGTCCAACAAGGTATTGGTGCATCTTGTACTCCCAAGATGCGAAGTTGTTTCAATCCAACTTCTCAGTAGGGAGAGCGCTCCCCATTTGAGTATTCATTATGTCGATTCTTCTTCTTCTTCTTCTTCTCTTCTTCGAATGCGAGCTATGTAGCGAAGCTACGATAGCGATGAGCCGGTTCTTCTTGAACGTCGGCGTAGAACTCAACACACGCGAATGGGCTAGATGGAGCTACCAAACCGCTTTGATACCATGTAAAGAATCAGGTATTATTCTTGTGTAGCGAAATAGGTGTGAACTGTGTGTGTATGAGAGAGTGAGAGAGACAAGGAGTAAGACACAGAGTATATGCAAGGTAGATTATATTAACAAAGGAGAAAGACTCAACAACATACAAGGTGGGAGGAGGGTGCTTTATATAGTCACCCTCTCTCTTGATTAACTACAAGACTCATGGACCATGGGGAATGTGAAAGCTCATAAGTTATGTGTCATAGAATATGATTCTATGACTCATACTAAATGCTAGAATACAAAGATGTGACATAATGGTGACTCTTGACCGTTGGAGTGTCTATTCACTCTCAAGGTGAGTTCACACACTAGACCAAGTTGAGCTTGATTCTCAACAGAAAGCTTACACTAATAAACGAGTACAATTGAGGTAAAATCTCAACTCCGTTACATGGAGTTGTAAAATGGTACTACATAAGACAAAGATATTAAAAGAATAGGAAGAAACCTTCAAGAGGAGATCCTGAAGTTTCAGTTCAACAAACCCATGAATGACGAATTCGTCGCCTTTTTTCGTCGACAATCTTGAACACCCTCTTGATTCACAATCCTGAAGCTCAATTAAAATTTTGGCAATGGTTTTGCCCAACACCTATATTGAGATCCCCAATAATGAGCTCTCTTGTCCCTTTTTTAGGCTCTTGGAGCTCCCCTTGCAATAAAATTAGCAGCAACACCTATATTGAGATCCCCAACAATGAGCTCTCTTGTCCCTTTTATAGGCTCTTAGAGCTCCTATTGCAATAAAAATAGCATGCACCTATACTTTTCTTCCTATGGTGCTTAGTGTGCCCAAAATATTGATCATCATGTCCACCCATTCACATTGCTTCCACTTAACCTACTCAAATATACATATTCCCTTTGCAAGATTTGAACCCTTGACCTTTTCATTTTGACGGTATGTTCTTACTAATTGAGCTTGATACTTCTCTACTTTATTTCAATTCACGACAATATAAATCATAGATTGAATTGTTTTTTCCCAAATGCATGAGTTAATTCGCACTTACAATGTTTGTTACATCCAGTGCCTAAAGTTCCAATAGATAAGATAGAGATATCATAGGTGTTGAGAATCAAACAGTCACATTCTAGACTTGAATTGAGCTTGATACTTCTCTACTTTATTTTAGTCCTAGAACACACCAAATACATAGTGTTAGATAAACCATATTGAAACTCTTAAGTTATATAAACTTGTATATGGTTTAATATTCTATAGTTTAGCATATAGTACATTCCAGAATATTCTAGTCTTTAGTATATTCTAGAGATATTTTTTGGGTATATTTTAGAGATATTCAATCTCAAAACTTATATATGTATGTGTGTTCACTTATATTACAATCAAGGTGACCAATGTCAGTTACAAAGTCTTTCAATTCATCAACTCATCCATTTGATTTTCTTCTAGTCTCTTGTGTATATTATCTCTCTGTGACACAAACTCAACTTCCCTAGTGTACTCCAATGTTGCTTGGCCAGCTCGTTTAGTTGACTCGTGTATGGCCGATTTGCTTGACATGATCGGGTCGGGTCATCCGGATCCTCGTGTGTTGATCAGCTAGGTGGTTGATTGGCCCCGACTATACTCTGATCAACAACTTCTGGCAAGCGCACTTTGTGAAACCGGCAATTTCCAAGCTAGTCAAGCCACGGGGAGCACACAAGGACTCTCTTCTCTTGGTGACGAGAATGATGGTACACAGGAGATAGCAACACCAATGCTCGCATGAGCCGGAGCATTCAACCATGCAGACGGCAAGCACACGGCTTGCAACGACATGTGTGGTGTAGTGAAGATTTCCGGCTACGGTGAGAAAACCGGATGGAATGGGCAAAGTCGTCGATGTGCAACATGTACATTAGAAAATGTATACAAAACGATAAAGGGGGATATTTATCCCATATTGTAACGCCCTTCCCTCCTTGGACTATAAAAGGAGGGAGGGGTCTCTTGTGAAAGGGTTGCCCATTTTGAGTTAGGAGGGTATACCACTTTTTTTTTCTCCCAAAAAAATATCCTCCATTGGTATTAAAATTAAAGGAAACTATATACATATATTGTGTTACATCAGTTCAAAACTAATTGCTTGTCTTATGGCAAAGACTTGTTAAGCTCAAGCATACTTCTCAATAAGGCAGTTGTTTGTGTGACCTCCATGTATTACGAGGACATTTGAACATGGAAGTTGTTCCCTCTTTGTATATCTCCCATGTTGCCACATGCTTTCAACCTACCAGAAAATGTTATCATATTAGGTAAGAGGCCTTGCACCATCATTTGAAGATAGAGTTGTGTAGCATCCTCATTCTTATCATGCTTAGTATAGCCCAATAACATGACAGTCCATTGTACCACATCTCCAACCAACAATAATCCATCAAAAGGTTCTCGGGCTTCAATTATTGGTTCACATTTATTGTACCAACAAACGGATATTTTTCAAATAATTCTTTTGCATTATCACCATGTAATTGCCCTCCTCTTGTTAGAGACTCTACGCCAAAACAAGCTTTCAAGAAGCAAACAAATCAAGCAAATTTCTTCTACTTGCATTTGTTCCAGGCCATAAAACAGCTGCTTTTTGAGCTCATAGTTAGTATATCCATATGCAATCACATTCCATTATCAAACGACATTTGATGTACATATCAATCAAAGAGTCCCACAAGCATTTAGGATATGTGACAGTATTTGGGGCAATGCCATCATTTTGAATATGTTTAAACCGGTCCAACTTTGTGGCCTTGACCTTATTTAGCATACTTAGCAATAAGTGCAATCCAAGATACTATACTCAAATAGGAACCTGTTGAAGCACTTTCTGAGATTTTACAAACTCTCCATATTTGGCATGCATTGCTAAAAACAGGAGAGTGTTGTCTCTCTCACTATATCCATGTTCCACATGTTCTATAGTCACTATATTGCATGAAATTGCATCTTTCACAGAAAGATCATAAAAAATTCTTGTGTTGTTTAGAGGAAACCATGTTTGGCCTACATACCCACTAAGGTATTGGCAATGATATTACACTAAGGCTTTAGTATGTAACCCTTTCTTCACAATCTCGACATGTATTACACTACATTGATTGATGTCTCGAGTATCACCACAAACTTTCAAGCCAGAAACGAGCACACATGTATTTGACAAGATATTATGTGTTTGCATCTCCTTCATGAGGTTTAGTGCTTCCTCAACATGCTCATGTTCTACAAACTAATTATTAATGCAGTCCATAGGATCACATCTTTAACTAGCAAGTTGTCAAAAACTTGACGTGTTACTTCAATCATCCAATTTGGACATACATATCAACCAATGTACTGCCAATAAGAATATATTTGTCGAATCCTTTCTTAATTATCTCAGCATGCATTTGCTTGATGAATACTAGACTATTATATGATTTCACGCTACAAAGTAATGGTATAGTGACTTGAGAAACGCCTTTTTGTTACATATTCTCAATGCAACAGATTACCTTCTCAACATCCCCACATTCAGTTGTTGACTTTTTTGAGGAGAAAACGCGCGGAATATTGCTCGGCCACAACCGAGTCTTGAATCACTTCAAAGAGAATGAAACACAGAAATGGGAATGGAGAGAACACAAGGAAATACACATGATGTTTACGTGGAAAACCCTAAAAGGGAAAAACCACGGGAGCCCACGGACTTCAACTATCACTATAGGAGAAAGAGGAGGCAACGACCTCGAGCTCTGTATCTTCACCAACCGGCGGTTACAACAGAGTATCACTCTATATCTCACACACACTCTCTCTCTCTCACTAACTATACAACAATTTGGCTACAACATCAATCTTCACTAAAGTGTTTGCCCTAAGTCATATTTATACTTATATGAACTTAGGGTTATTTACAAATATAGCCTCAATAGGCTTACTCAAAACATATTCTCAAATATGTATTCTCCTCCGGTTCTCACCGGATCCTCTTCATTCATCACCAGATCCCATCCGGAGGGACCGTTTTCCCAACAATCTCCCCCTTCACTCCAACATGGGATGTCTCGCCAGCCCGATCCGCTTTCGGCACGCGTCCAGCCTGTCGGTTGTCAACACCTTGGTCAGCATGTCCGATCCGTTCTCCTCCATGTGGATCTTCGTCAACACGAACTCTTGATCTTCTACTCTCTCCCGGATCCAATGGTACCTCTACTGGATATGTTTCGTCCAAGAAGGGTAGGCTACGTTCTTTGCAAGGTGGATGGCACTTTGATTGTCGCAGTAGAGCCGGTATTCCTCCTGTTGGATTCCTAACTCTCCGATGAAGTCCTTCATCCAGATTATCTCCTTGCCGGCTTCTACAACTGCCATGTACTCCGCCTCTGTGGTTGACAATGCAACTGTCTTCTGTAGCCTCGACTGCCACGAAACAGCTCCCCCTTCATAAGTCATGACATATCCGGATGTAGACCGGCCGGTATCCGCATCAGCCGACATATCCGAATCGGTGAATCCATCAAGTTGGGGATTATCGGAGCCGAAGCGGAGACACATACTCGAGGTGCCTTTCAGATACCAGAGTATCCACTTGATCGCGTTCCAATGCTCTCTTCCGGGATTGCTCATGAACCAGCTTACCACTCCGACTGCATATCCGATATCCGGTCAGGTACATACCATCACATACATCAAGCTCCCGATGGCAGAGGCATATGGTATCTTCATCATATCTGTCTTCTCCGCCTTTGTCCTCGGGCTTTGTTTTCCGGATAGCTTGCATTTTGCCAGAAGTGTCAATCCGACCGGTTTCACCTCCAACATGTTGTACCTTTGGAGTACCTTTGTCACATACTTTTCCTGTGACAACCACAACAGCTTCTTCGACCGGTCCCAGATGATGTGCATTCCCAATATCTGTCTTGCCGATCCCAAGGCTTTCATTGAGAAGGTCTAGTTCAGAGCCTTCTTCAGCATCAGAATCTTAACTTGGTCTCGTCCGACGATTAGCATATCATCCACATATAGGAGGAGTATCAGGAAATCTCCTCTGTCAAATTTCCTCACAAACACGCAATGATCGGCTTGCTTTTTGTGGTACCCTTGGTCAGTCATGAAGGAGTCGAACTTCCGGTACCATTGCCAAGGAGCTTGCTTCAGTCCATATAGGCTCTTCTTCAGCCGGCACACCAGGTGCTCCTTCCCTTTCTTCTCAAATCCTTCCAGTTGATGCATGTAGATCTCTTCTTCGAGGTCTCCATGTAGGAATGTCGTCTTGACGTTGTCGTGAAGATTTTTGGCAATGGTGTGAAAATTGCATGGAATGTACAAAATCAAGTGCGGTTCTTCACACAAGACATGAAACAATAATAGTGAAGATACTCTTTAGATTAGCTTAATATATTGGTACGGGAAGATGGAGGTCTTCAAGAGCTTCCGAATGTACTTTACTACATTTGAAACGGACAACTAAATGTCAAGTTATGTGAATGTGAAGTTTGAGAAGAAGAAGAGAAAAATAAAACTATGAGATATCTCACATAGATAGGACAAATCAGGATCCCACAGTATATAAGCAGAGCCAGAACTTATTACTTTTTGTCTATGTGTTGAGCATAGAATGCTCTTGGGCTAAACTGTGGCTTAACAGCTCGTAATGGTTTTGGAGGACCGGACCGAACGGACGGCGACAGAACTGGAACGGATGGACGACGACAGAATCGGAACCGGAACCAGACGAACGTCGGATCGGATGCGGATCGAACCGGTTGGGACCGGACAGACGGATCGGTCGGGTCGGTTGAATAGCTTGATCACGACGCACGGTGTCTTGAAGATTTTTCGGTGTGAAACGAACAAAATTGTCTAACGGTTCCATCGGTGGTCAACTAAAGATGTAATATGCAATTAAACATTTGTAAAAACAAGACTAAAACCTTGTAATATTTTGTGTTTACAGGGGTGGAAGTAAGAATTTGAACCTTGCACCTCCTACATAAGAGCCACATGACTTACCACCAAGTTAAGTCACTTTAGAGTTATATTTTTATCATTATACTTTTCATATGTAAAATCTCATACATGAGAGCTTGAATGAGTGACATGGTTATCATGCAACACATGCAATGCATGAGCGCCAAATGGCAAACATGCATCTCATGCATTACATGCATTACATGCATGTCTTGCACCCTCACATGCACCATATGCATGGGGGCATCTAGAAAAGAGTGGATGAAGAAGAAAAAGGGAGCGAGGTATGAATCAAGAATTTAATAAGAAGAAAATTCGTTATCCAATTGATGATATATCTTGTTCTTCAAATTTAAAGTCAAGAGTTCAATCTTAATCTCTCTCTCCATCTCAATCTCTCTCTCTTTCAATCTATCTTAAATACTTTCTCGCTAAAGCTAGTGCAAACTTTGAATCCTTCCGGTCCAGGACCCCAGAGGTTCCGCCTCACGATCCGCACGTAGTGACGGATTTTTCACGACAACGTCCAGTTGCTCTACCTCGAGGTCCATGCTTGTTGTTATGCTCAATATCGTCCGGATGGATGTCATCTTTACTACCAGGGCAAAGATCTCATCGAAGTCCACTCATTTCTTCTGCTAGAAGCCCTTCACCACAATCCGGGCTTTGTACCTTGTTGGATTTCCGGCGTCTCTCGGTTTCAGCTTGTACACCCACTTGTTGCGGAGTACTCTCTTCCCTTTCGGCAACTCCGTCAGTTCATATGTGCGGTTTGTTGGAGAATAGGTCGTCAGTGCGGAAGATCAAGAAGCATTCGATGGTTTCTGAATACCTGCGTATGACAGACTGTAGGTCGTTGGACAGAGAGAGAGAGAGAGAGAGAGAGACACAAAAGACTCTTTATTCCATAAAGCAACAATACAATAGCCAACCTTACAAAAAGGTTACAAGGTCACTATATATAGTGACCGACTTAGGGCAACTGCCCTTTATGCTAATTACATAAGTGGCCAAAACAGGATAGTGTGAATACGTCCATTATACACATGTATTCGACACTCCCCCGTAATGGGCGTATACATGGGTTATCTAAGATTACAGGTATAGACTTGGGTTCTCAGACATATCAGCTTTGTTCGAGTCGGCAGGGTCCGAAAGCAGAAGACCGAACTGGTCGGGTCGGAACAGTTGAAGCCGATCATTAAGGAACTGATGTCGGTTGTCGGGAACCATCCTGCTCTGTGTCCGGCTCTAACCGGACTGGTTTGTCGTTACGCCCATCTGATGCCGAAGAGACCGAAAACGGTCTGCCGAAAGACACTTGGTCATTCCATCTGCGACATTGTCGGTTGTGGATATTTTCTCTAGACCGATTTTCCCTGAGATGACGCAGTCCCGAACGAAGTGATATCGAACGTCGATATGTTTGGAGGCGTTGTGGTGAACCGGATTTTTCGACAGGGCAACAGCACCTTGACTGTCGCTGTAGACAACTGGAGTTGAGTCATGGTCGACTTGTCGAAACGTGTGCGCCAGCCGACCGAGCCACAAAGCTTCTTTTGCTGCGTCAGACGCAGCTACATATTCTGCTTCGGTTGTTGAGGTCGCTGTGCACTCCTGAAGTTTCGACTTCCACGAGATTGCTCCATTGCCGAATTTGAAGCAGTATCCGGTTGTTGATTTTCGACTGTCTATACAGCCGGCGAAATCCGAGTCGGTGTAACCGACTACGCCTGAGGTTCGGTTCGGACCGAAAAGAATGCCATGGTCTTTTGTGCCAGCCAGATATCTGAACACATGCTTGACTACGTTCCAATGCGATCGGCCAGGATTGTGCATAAATCTGCTAACGACTCCTACGGCATGAGAGATATCAGGCCGTGTCGCGACCATCAGGTACATAAGGGAGCCGACTGCCGGTGCATACGGTACCGACTTCATATCTTCCCCCTCCGGACCGGATGTCGGGCAGATATCTGAACACATGCTTATAGGTCGTCAGTGCGGAAGATCAAGAAGCATTCGATGGTTTCTGAATACCTGCGTATGACAGACTGTAGGTCGTTGGACAGAGAGAGAGAGAGAGAGAGAGAGACACAAAAGACTCTTTATTCCATAAAGCAACAATACAATAGCCAACCTTACAAAAAGGTTACAAGGTCACTATATATAGTGACCGACTTAGGGCAACTGCCCTTTATGCTAATTACATAAGTGGCCAAAACAGGATAGTGTGAATACGTCCATTATACACATGTATTCGACACGGTTCTCATGCAAGGAATCTATCTCGTCTTGCATGGCACTCAACCACTTGCGGCTATGGGTGTCTTTCTTTGCTTCTTCGAAGCTTTCCGACTCCCCCTCATCGGTTAGCAACACATGCTCTACATCCGGAAATCTTCGGGGGGCTCTTCTCTCTCGGAGAGGATATCTCCATCCTTGGCTTCTGACTACCGGTTCCTCCGTTTGTTCCGAATCCGAATCTGATTCGGGATCTTGTCCGGTTCTTGTGTCTCCTTCTTCTTCTTCTTCTTCTTCTTCTTCTTCTTCTTCTTCTTCTTCTTCTTCTTCTTCGATCGGTTCAGTTTCTTGTCCGTATCCGGCCGGTTCGTCGAGTGTCATCCGGTTGTCGGCTAACATCCGGTTTTCAACCGGGTAGGTTCTTGTGTCCTCAAACTGGTTTTCATTGGATGATCCGGAGTTGATCACCTGCTTCTCCGATTCCCAGTCGGCAATGGTCTTGTCTTCCATGAAGACTATGTCCCGACTCCAGAACACCTTCTTGTCGACCAGATCCCACACCCGGAATATGCATGGTGGGGACTTCAGATCCAGCTTTGCTCTCTTGTCCTTTACCACATGCATGTATGCGAGGCACCCGAACACCTTCAGATGTCGGTAAGATACATCTTTACCAATCCATACTTTCTGAGGTGAGTCTCCTCCCAAGGGTACTGAGGGTAATCTGTTTATCACATAGGCCGTCGTCGTTAGCGTCTCAACCCAAAACGTCTTTGGTAACTTTGCATGTGCCAACATGCTCCGAACTCTCTCCATCACGGTCCAGTTCATCCGTTCGGCCAGCCCGTTTAGTTCTAACGTCTTCGGCACGGTAAATTCGGGTCGGATTCCCTTTGACCAGCAGTACTCCTCGAACTGCCCCCGGTATTCTCCTTCGTTATCTACTCGAACCGCCTTCAACTTCTGGTTGGTTTCTCTTTCCACTCTCGCGCGGAGCTCCTTGAAGATGGATAGCACCCGATCCTTCGTATTCAACAGTGAGACGCACAGCTTCTAGCTATGGTCATCTACAAACGTCACGAAGTACTACGATCCGGCATGTGACTTCATGTCCACTTGACACACATCGGTATGCACCAGCTCCAATGGTGCATTCCATCTCATCGGTGGTCTTGACCGGAAGGAGGTTCGGTTTTGCTTGCCGGCCAAGCAATCGGTGAACTTCTCAAGTTGCACGTCCTTCACCGGAATGAGGTTGTCTTCAGCAAGCCTCTTCATCCCCTTCTCACTCATGTGACACAACCTCTTGTGCCACAGCTCACCGGCAGTGTCAGATGCAACGTTCACTTCTTCTTCCTGGCATATCCGGGAATTCATCAAGTATAGTGTGTTGACCTTCCGGGCTCAATCCACTATTAGGCTCCCTTTGCAGAACTTCAAGACTCCATTCCAAATGCTACCCGTGTAGCCTTCATCATCTAGCCGATTGGCTGATATCAAGTTCAGTCGAACCTTCGGAACGTGTTGGACATCCTTTAGCAACAACTTGCATCCGGTTGATGTCATCAACAACACATCTCCTATGCCGATAATCGCCATGTACCTTCATTCCCCATGTGGACACAACCATGATCACTAGTTGTGTAGGATGAGAAGCATTTCCGATCCAGTGTTAGGTGGAACGACGCTCCGGAATCGACAACCCACGTTGTCTCGTCGCTGACAAGGTTTAACTCATTCTCTTCGGTAATGAGCATCAATTCCTCTTCACTTGTCGCGATTGCCGACGTTCCCTTCCGATCCGGTCTAAACCATTTCGGTCTGAACTCTTCTTCGAATCGGTATTGTCGGTTCCTTTCTCTTTCCGGAAATGCCGACAGTTCTTCTGGAAGTGTCCCGGCTTCCCGCAATAGAAGCACATGGGTCTCCCCCTTGACTTCGACCTCGTCCCTGATTTGTCTCGGTTTTGGGGACTCCGATACCGGCCTCTTCCCCGGTTGTGGTCATCTTTCGTGACCAAGGCCTTTAGATCGGTTCCGGACTCACGGTTCTTCAAGCAAGCTTCTTCATCTAGCAAGCTTGACTTTACCCTTGCTAGGGACAACTGTTTTCCTTCCGGCCCGGCGTTGCCCAACGTGACAACTAACGTCTCCCAGCTATTCGGGAGTGAACCGAGCAGGAGCAATGTGAATACCTCATCGACGAGAGGTACTTCCAATGAGGTTTCTTGGTGTATCAGCCCCCAAAAGGCATTCATGTGCTCCGCCATATTGGAGCCGTCTTGGTACCGGAGCCTCACTAGCTTCCGGAATACCAAAACTCGATTAACGACATTCTTGTTCTGGAACATGATGTCGATCTTCTCCCAGAGTTCATGAGCCTTTCTCTCTTCATTGAAGTTGTTGTACAGGCTCATGTCGATGAAGCACCAGATGTATGTCGTCGTCTTCATGTGCATCACCTCCCACACTGTGGTGTCGATCTTATCTAGTCTCTTGTCCCTGAACTATACTAGAAACCAAAATTCTTTAACCACCAACATATCCCTCATCTTCGACTTCCACACTGAGTAGTTGGAGCCAGTGAGCTTGAACATGCCGTTGAACGATTCCTCCATTTCTTGTGTTATTCACTCTGATACCAGTTTGAAGAGAAAACGCACGGAATATTGCTCGGCCACAACTGAGCCTTGAATCACTTCAAAGAGAATGAAACATAGAAATGGGAATGGAGAGAACACAAGGAAATACACATGATGTTTACATGGAAAACCCTAAAAGGGAAAAACCACGAGAGCCCTCGGACTCCAACTATCACTATAGGAGAAAGATACAATCAGAGCCTCAGAGGCAACGACCTCAAGCTTTGTATCTTCAGCAACCAGCGGTTACAACAGAGTATCATTCTGTATCTCACACTCTCTCTCTCTCTCTCTCGCTAACTATACAACAATTTGGCTACAACATCAATCTTCACTAAAGTGTTTGCCCTAAGTCATATTTATACTTATATGAACTTAGGGTTATTTACAAATATAGCCTCAATAGGCTTACTCAAAACATATTCACAAATATGTCTTCTCTTCTGGTTCTCACCGGATCTCACCGGATCCTCTTCGTTCATCACTGGATCCCATCCAGAGAGACCATTTTCCCAACATTTTCTACAAAGGAGGGTATACCACTTAGACCTAGGGTTTGGTAGTTTTCTTTTCTTCTTGCCTTCTTACTTTCTTTCTTTTAGGGTTTCTTGGAAGTCTTCTTCGTCGTCGTCATGAGGGTTGGGGTTTTCTTGGAGTGGAAGCAATTTTGGTTTTGTTTTCGATTCTTGTTAGTTTCCTCTATGAGGGTCTGTTGCTTCATCTCTGGTAGGGTTTGCTTAGTTCATGTGCTTTGAGGCTCCGGTTTGCAGTTCCGTCTTCTGTGCAAGACCCCACTCACGTAGGCGAGCCTGAGTGCTCCGCGATTGGCGGCTGACGGCTAATGTGTTTTTGGCGAGAAGATCATGTCCAATGCAAGGCCTCCACTCACGTTGTCTTGAAGATCCGTCACTACGCACGGATCGTGAGGCGAAACCGCCGGGGTTCTGGACTAGAAGGGTTCAAAGTCGGTACAAGCTTTGGTGCAAGCTTTAGGGAGAAAGTACTTAAGATAGATTGGGAAAGAGAGAAGTTGAGATCAAACGATTGAGAGAGATTGATTGAACTTTTATCTTTGGATTTAAGAAACAAGTTACACGATCAATTTGATAAAGAATTTCTTCCTCTTAATTTCATAACAAAAAAAAACGTGTTTTTTCTCCTCCCCCCTCCTTCTTTTATAGATGCTCTCATGCATATGATGCATGTGAGGGTACAAGACATGCATAAAATGCATGTTTGCCATATGGCGCTTATGTATTACATGTGGTGCATAATAACCATGTCACTCATTTTAGCTCTCATGTATGAGAATTTACATGTAAAAGTACAATGATAGAAATATAAATTTAACTAAATGGCATGGCTTAATGGTAAGCCAATTGACTCCTAACTCGGAGGTGCAAGGTTCAAACCCTTACTTGCCCTCCTTGTATATGTATATATGAATATATATTTATATATTTATTTATCTAGTCACCAGACGCCGATTGTTGTCGGATATCAGTGTCGTCGCCTATTGCTGTTGGATATCGGTGCCGCCGCCGGATGTCGTCGTCTCACCGACACTGGATGCCGTCACCTCGTCGTCGGATGCTAGTGTCTCACTGGCGCCGGATCACCGGCTCCATCGCCGGTCCGGTTTTGGTTGGCCAAAACCCTTTACAAGTAGCTAGCCCACCTCCACTCTTAGTTCAAGTTACCTTGAACTCTCTATGCTCCACACATAGACACAAAGATAATATCTTTTGCTCTACCTTATATATGATGAGAGCCGTATTTGTCGTGCCTATGTGGGATATCTCACAATTTTCTCTTTTCCTTTCACAAACTTTATACCCTCATATCTTGACATTTAGTTGTCCGTTTCTTGTGTAATAAAGTGCATTCGAAACCTCCATCGTTTTGTACTTAGATATTAAATTTATTTAAAATGTTATCTTCACAATTATTGTATTATGTGATTCATACTCGATTTCGTACGTTTTATGGGATTTTCACACTATTGCCGAAAATCTTCACGACAACGTAGGCGATCTTGTGTGCTCCCCGATTGGAGCTCGCCTGCAGACGACTCCCTTGCCTCTTTGGAATCGGATCGGCTCATAACCTGCGTTGTAATTGTTCTTGTAATATATATATATACACATAAGAAACCTTCTATGTATTTGTGTCGTCGTTGGTGTCTTTAGTGTCACTTTTCCCACGGTAGCACGTGGTAGGTGTGTGTGCGTGTTGAGTCTCCCTGCGTCGTGGTGTGTCTCCTCTTATCAGTTCGGAGACTCGTTGTCTTGAATATACCGGGTCCCCATCGGGCCGTGTGATTTCTACTTGCCCCTCTTCTGTACATAAGGGCGTGTGTAGATCTTGTGTGCGTGCACATGTTCTCCTTGCCCTCGATCCGGATCTATCTGGTTCGGTTGCTTCCGGCTCGCGTCCAAAATCATTTTGGTAGGTGCCATAACCAGTGTATCCGACCTCAAAGAAATCGGCCTTCCAATTACTGCCTCTCCCCGGTCCGTGACCCTAGTGGTCCTACATCTTCCAACACGCACTCGCGGATTTCCGCGACAATGGGTTGAGGCTAGACTAAAACAGGACCTCCGGACGGTTAGCACACGGGTTGGCTATAGTGAGCAAAGGTCATTGATAATCGCAATGGAGCCTCCTTATGAAGGAAGACCCGTAGGAGCATATGAGCAAAAGAAATACAAGCAAAGGAAGGAGAGAGAGAGAGAGAGAGAGAAAGAGAACAACGCCAAACGATAGGGGGAAAAAAACACTTATACATGGTTAGATAGACATTGAGCAAACAACAGAAACTAGCTATTGACAAAGTTGGCAACTTATAAGATAAACACACAGATATGCACAGGCAAGACTCCCAGTTAAGGAGCACACGGGCTTGCGACATTGAGCAGAGGCTTCACGTTGTAGTAGTTGAGGACAAAAAATGCAGGAAAATGAACCCCAACCTTCCTAGACCTTAAAACCCTGAAAGAGCAAACAAATATCAACACTCCCCTTTTATAGTCCTCATGGGGGAAGGCTAGCATCATTACAATGGGAAGGCCCTGAAATTCCTCTCTTGTCAGAGAGGAATCTCTGCCACAATCTTCCTCTTAACTAACCCTCTTTCTCTCCTAAGTGTGCCTTAAAGTACACTAAATATTCTACTTTCATGTCCCTTTTGCACTTTCTATTTTACTTTCTACCCACACTTTGTTTCTCACCTTTCCTGATGTGCTTGCACGCGAATCCCCTTTGTGTGTGCACATGTGGACATGCCTAGTTCTCCCACTTTCAGTAGATTTTCTCGCCATTGCTGGAAATCTTCACGACAACACTACATGGATACCAGAACATGTTGAATCACCAATAGGCAAGAGGAACTCTCCACCGAGGAAAAAAATTCCACTTGCTCCAATAAAGAAATTTGTCACATTAGTTCTCCCTTAAACTTTCGTAGATATGTTGTCACTCCATGAATACCATGAAATACAAAAGCATTGCGCATATCCCAATTATGATGCAATCCGCAATATCTCAAAAATAGGGAAACGATCTCTGTCTCTAATTTTGGGTTAGCCAGGTATTTTAATTGTGCAAACACCCACTATCTAAGCGTCAAATAACATCGTGATAAAACTGCCCAAATTTGAGAAATGTAGCTCCAAATTTGACAAGAAATCAAACATTGTATAAAACGATGAGTATTATCTTCCATTTGAATAGTGCAAAAGAAGCAATTACCCATTGCTAGTCCACAACGTTTTAGAGCTAATCCCAAAGGCAATCCCCCAATCAAACTCTCCAAATGAAGGCCATTGCTACAAGTGGCAATTTAGAATGCCAATTATGTTTTAAGATCTGCTACCACCCATGATCCGATTTGTGTAGTTTCCATTCTTCTTCAGCCTTAGACGATCCATCCAAACAAAAGATTAGTAGTCACTTGTAAAAACGACATCTAACACCGTAAACACCAATAAATCCACGGTTGTTCTCCTGTTTGTAGAGGTAAAGGACCTTGCATCAATGCAATATTTTGTAGTTGTTGCCAACTAGGTGCAATGCCTAATAATTGTCACACTTCAAAAAACTTCAAAATTCTTTCAAATGGAGCCTCAACTTTAGGGTTGTCTTAGTGAGGATGAGTATTTGTTTAGTAGATTTGAGTAAGCGTAGCTAGCAGTTGGAGAGCAATTGACAACCACTCTCACCCAATTCACCAACAATAAGGTATATGACAATCCAAACCCCTCAAGCAACAATATTGGTGTGTAGGCAAAACTCTTGCTAGTCCGTAGAGATGCGCTTAGTGGAACACACCTAGAGCTGACACAACTATAATGACATGTTAAGAGGGGACGATGTCTTGATAGACATAGTTAAAGAGAACCCCTAGAAGGTTGAGGTCATATATTTATGCTTTATGCACACATCGAGACTTTGGACTTTGAAGTATGAATATTTTAAGGAGACACACATCAAGAAAATTTTTGTGCTCAAGTCACAAGAGTAAAAAATTGGCCTCACTATGGACGTTAAAAAATATATAAATCTTAGTAATGTTGAAAAGGTGACTCGTATGCCCACATGGCACCACATTTCAATCATTCAAAGAGTCATCTTGAAACTTCAAGCCTAAGAGCGAACATGTATATAAATAACATCATACGACCATGAGAGATTTGCTATTAATGGATACAAAGGAGTGCTAGGTGTACACGTGCATTCTGTTTGGGAAAACATCCAATTCTAGGGATGATTCAGTCTTTATGTTTGAGTGTGTAGGTCAAGGAACTCCACGATGGGGGACAACGCAACCAAGCAGAGCATCAAGCTTTAGTTGCAACATTGATATTCATTTAACACATGTTATTGTAAACCTTATTGTACCTTTCTGAGTTTTTGAGTTTTAAGCGACGATCTACCAATGCCTTTAGTTGCAACATTGATATTCATTTAACACATGTTATTGTAAACCTTATTGTACCTTTTTGAGTTTTTGAGTTTTAAGCGACGATCTACCAATGCAAGTTCCAACACGAGCAAAGTACAAATTAAGTATGAGTGAAAAAAACTAGAATGAGAACTTCATGTCACTATAATTTTAAGAACCTACTTTGCTAAATTAGGCTAGAAGGTTATGACACTTTACACTCCCATGACTTGTACATGATTAGATTGATCATTAAAAACAATATTTTCCTCTTAGTACAGATATTTATAGAAAATTTTCAATATTTGAAATTATCAAAAGTTTGGGAGACTACAATCTACATGAATGAATTTGTAAGGAAAAGTTTGGTTGTGAGTTGTAAATATAACAAATTGTTAGAAAATACAATTATACAACTTAACCAACAATTGTTTATTTTTCTCCATTTTCAAAATATACAAGAGATATATTGCTTAGTTTTCTAATAAAATTCTCTTTTTTTTTTTGTCAGCATTTACATTATCCAACTATTTTAAGGTTTCTGGATCTAAGATATATCGTTGAAAGAAACAATATATAAAGTAGATGATATGCAATCAAGGCTTCTACTCATCAAATGCATGGTCAACTTTTGTGTACAAACATTGGGGTTTCATGAAGGGAACATCTTTATGAATCCAACATTCTCATTTCCATGCGTAAAATAATTATGGAATTTGTCAATGGGAAAAGTCTAGATATTTTATATAGAAACATAGGAGCAACTTTATATGTTTTATAAGGTTTAGTTTATATAAATACATTCAGAATGATAAGTCCCAAACTTTGAAAAGATTTCTAAAAAAATTTACAAGTTATGGGATTCTATCAAACATTTACAAATGTTTCCGATCCATAAGTTGATTCCTAGAAGGCTGAGTGTTGATACCTTATTCTCTATCGTTAGTTCTAGTTATTAAACTATTGTGATTTGCTAGCATGTTTGATCCCTTTTACATGAATGATGCTCTAATTTTCCGTTACTAATCAATAGACTTCCCTTTACAAGCATTAAATAAAAGGATATTTGGAGTAGATACCACAAATGAAGAAGATGGTACGAAATCGCTAAGAAAATATAGAAAATGCCACAATTTTTAAATGTGGCATTTGTTGTATAAACAAGTATCTAACCAATAGGCTTGTTATAAATATACGATATAAGTAGGCAAGCACCCCTTTCCAGAACATTAGCGACAAAATAGTTGTACCTAACAAATTAAAGTGTTGTATTTGGTTTCTTCCCTTTGTCTAATCCAAAAAAGAGGAAGCTAGTATAAACAAATGAAAGCTAAAGTTTGCCAAAATATCTCAAGATTTGAAAATTTTGACCAAATACCCTTACATCATACATGAGTTTACTACTACATAGGGATATATGGAGAATACCAACAAGTTAGGGGTATTTCATGTTTCTCCCTTGAATTTAAATGAGGGGAGAACATTGGAAGTTTGTACAATGTTTCATTATTCCTTTGTCTTTTCCTTGTTCCCCCAAATGCCCTTCATAGAGCATGGAAACAAAAGGAGAGAAGAAGATGATGAATTGAGCATATAATGGCTTAAAGAGCATATATTATTGAGACGAAGTGACCATCAATTTG
Source organism: Azolla caroliniana (assembly GCF_043228905.1). Classification (NCBI taxonomy): domain Eukaryota; kingdom Viridiplantae; phylum Streptophyta; class Polypodiopsida; order Salviniales; family Salviniaceae; genus Azolla; species Azolla caroliniana. Next base: position 5,385,081 of record NW_028230445.1, read on the forward strand.
CTCTATTAGGGGTACATGGAAAAGTAGAAACTAAAAGGCAACAAGGAACAACAATAATTGATGACGTATTATATGTGTCGTGGTTAAAGGAAGCACAATCATTCAAGCAAATATTGGGTGTTTATATCATTAATGACATATTGTACAAGGGTTAATGGTTGCATCAAGAGTTCAATTTATACACATGCAAGTTTGAGAAACGTGACATTTGTTACAACAATTAAGTGTCATTGATACTTAAGTTAATCGCACAGGTAAGTCCTGCATGTCACGGAGGACTTGAAGGGGTCAACAACCACCACATAACAAGTGGGGTATCAAATAGAGGAAGCAATCGAGGGGCACAAATCCAATATTGGAGTTCAAGAAGGAACATTGGATGGTGAGATACATAAACAATCATGTTTTGCCAAAACCAAACTCACACATACTACTGATAGATTTGATGCCATTGCCAATTTGTAGAGAGGAAAGGTCGAAGAGTGAACGAAGGAGCTAGTCCAAGCCACCCAAATTTGATTTGACATGATGGAAAAAAGGGGGGTGTCTTGAAAGCCATACTTACAAGGGTTTTATCGTACGTAGTAAGCAAGATTCATGCAAAGTTCCGATGCTTGGGTGGAGAGGGCCAAGAAGTTGCAGAGGTTTGGGGGGTTAATGGTTTGGTTTGAGCCTTTATTGGCTTAACAGTTCCCGGTTTAAACGGTTTGAAATCATGGTTTAAATGGTTCCAATGGTTTGACGGTTTAAGATCAAGAGTTGGATTATTTTCTTAAATATTTCAAGAAAATTCTTTGAAATTTGAAATATTGGAAAATTTTAAAATTATGAATTTTGACCTAACTTGAAGACCAAAACCAAACTGCGAAACCACGGTTTTAATGGTTTGAAAATCTCCACAACAGTTCAGTTTGAGCGTCAGAAATTTTTGTAGTTGTTCGGTTTTCAAACAGTTTTTGTGGTTTGGTTCGGTTTAAGTGTCGATTTTTTAAAACGGTTTGAGTTCGAGACTCTCGAACCGAACCGAACCGAACCGTCGCCGCTTGTTAAATAAGAACACAACTCACTGAAAGAAAGAGAGAAGGAAGGTATTTTGCTTGGAATACATAGTGTGAACACAAAGAAACTGAACCAAAACATAAACAAATAGATTTCTCAAGGTCGCCGTCGCCGTCACCGTCACCGTCAAAGTCGCCGTCACCGTCAAAGTCGCCGTCACCGTCAGTTTCCGTTGCCGTCCAGCAGAGAAGATCGACGCGAGCAGCAGAACACTTTTCCTGCGTGTCTGTTCCGCCATAGCCATAGCTATCGCCATCGCCATCGCCATCGCCATCGCCACGGCCACACAGACGAAGGAACCCCCTGCAATTCGACCAGAACCAGTGAATCAAACAAGCCTGAACCAAACGAAAAGAGACCGCAACAAGATCCGATCCCCCCCCCCCCCCCAACAGGAAGACGTCCAATCGGAAAGGACAGTGGCCTTTCTTCTTCCTCATGCTGTGTGTTCTCTGCAGCTCTCCATTGCTACTTGAATCTACGGTTCAGATAGAGGAGCCGTGTTTTCTCGCTTCTTCGGATCTTTTCAGAAAAAGCAGGAGCTTCAGTTATCGTTATCGATTGTGCTTTTCTTCTTCTTCTTCTTCTTCTTCTTCTTCTTTCTGTCAGAAACACTTTCCTGTCTTATGCCATAGCCATAGCCGTAGCCAGAACTAGACCCGGCCACAAAGCTCACATCTAGTTGTCAATTTACAGTCATTCGCAGAATATCATTGCAATACGTCAACGAATGTGATCAAACTGAACAGGGAAGTTGAAAGTTCCTATCTTCTTCTTCCATCTTTGATTAGCTTTCTAGTTCTGTCCTTCTCCTTCTTGATCTTACCATGCTCATCGCTACGTCTGGAGAAAACTTCTCGCACAGATTAGAAAAAAAGCAGTTTTCTATCTATCTTTCTATATCTCTCTCTCTCTTTATTTCTTCAAATACTACTTCTTCTTTTTATTAATACTGAACATTTGGTTCTTCGCCATGGCTAGGAGCTCAAGCTAACAGACAAGAAGAATCCTCAAAAACATCAATGAAGGGAGAAGAAAAGTTGAAAGCTTCTCTCTCTTCTTTCTTGTTATGCTTCGACCTTCACCAGTTCAATTTTTCATAAGTTACTACTCCTTTCTTCTCGTTTATCTGACGATCATCATCGGTATTGGAGCTTATTCTTTTGGTCAGAGAGAAACAGTATTTCTTCTCTTCTTCTTTTGGGAAAGCAGAAACAGAAAGTTCAGTTATGACGATAGGTTTCCATTCTCTGTCAGAAACACTTTCCTGTCTCCTCCATAGCCAGACAGAGAAACGAGGTCAAGCAAACAGACAATTAGAATCAAGTGCAAAACGTCAACAAACGAATTTAAGGAAGCGACGATAAAAGGAAAGATTCTCTGTCTTCTTTCATTCCACGGCTTCTTCTTTCTTTATCATTGCTTTGTTTCTGCATCCTTTTCCTGCTTAATCCGATCTCCATAACTCCTGTACCTTCCACGAGTCAGAAGAAAACAGTGTTTCGTCGCTTCCTCGTTCAGCATCAAGAGGTTTAATTACCCCTTTTTTCAGCATCGCTCTGACGCACAGAAACACTTTCCTGTTTCCGCCATAGCCAGCTACAGTAAAGAGCTCAGTCAAAGAGACAAACAATCAGAAGGAAAAGCTGAAAGTGTCTCTTTCTTTCTTACTGTCCCTCTTCTTCATCATTCCCACTGCTGTCTATCTGCTTCTTTTTCTTCTTTACCTGTTCTTTATCACTACTGTGATTTCCACACAACAGAGAAATACCATTATTCTTTCCCTCCTCGCCTTCTGTGCCTTTCTCAATCTTTACAGCAGTTGGAGACGCATTTGGTTAGCTTTGTAGTCAATTGCTCTCTCTCTCTCTCTCTCTCTCTCTCTCTCTTATTCCTCTTCTTCGACACCTTTATGCACCATGAGCATAATTTTCCTGTTAGATGACAATGAGCCACTCTATGAACTTAGTTTTCCTGCACAATGAGCTATTGCATGAACACAGCCTTCGTGCATGAAAACAATGATGATGAATGACCCGTCACAATCCATTTTTAGAAATCTACAGTACAATTGATCTTGCTACTGTGAATTTGAATGAAGACCGGGGGGACACATCTTTTCAAAATGCTAAATTCTAATGGAAGATTGTGATTGTTGTATGGGTTTTAAAAGATAGAATCCCAAATTTTCACGTGGAACCTCTGGTTATGCACAACTAAGCAGCATATCGACAATGTGATTCAATTCAGTTCTTGAATTTCTTGGTATTTGCAGTGAATGTTCTGAGAATCTCAAGGATCCGATGAATTTGGATAATTTAAACTGTGAAAAATTCTGGCCAAACGCACAATGTATCATTTGCCAAATGGATAGAGTATATGTACAGTGAAGAATCTGCTTTACTGCAAAGGAGCTTTCTGTGGAAACAACTGCCCTCCTATATGTCAAATATGTGTTGCAGGATCAAATCACATCATTACGTGGAGTCTGATAAGAAGAACAAGATCATAGAGTCCTGGTATCCCAACATGTGAATGTGAGTAATCACTAACCTAGTCTTTGCTGTAGCATGGTTGCAATGTAGATGATGTCAAGTGCGTTTCTGCCTTGTTTTCAGACACTACATTTTATCCACTCCCATTTGGCACCAAATCAATTTCTATGGTGTATTTTCAAGGGTTTATTTGTGCTCCATGAGCAAGGACTTGAGTGCTTATTACATAATTATGATAGCTGCAGTCTATTTAGTGATTTGTTTAGGATAGGCATAGTTAACTATGCTTGACTTTGAAATCTAGTAGATCTTATGAGAATCATTGTTGGTGAGCCGAGTAATTGACTTAAGTTTGGTATAGATTCCAGACTATGCTTGACTTTGAAATCTACTAGATCTTATGAGAAGCATTGTTAGTTTGAGCCAAGTAATTATCTTAAGTTTGGTATAGATTCCAGACCTGACTTGATCTCAAAAATTGAATTTGTACTCCTTGCCATTTAACATTCAAATCAAACTAATCAAGGCTGAGCAAGTGAAGGGTTTAATTGGTTTAGGTGAACATATCGATGTCTTTCAAATATGTTTTATATGATTCACATAAAGAAGGCGATACTTCCTCATCCATGTTTGGTGAACAAGTACTGCTATTAAATCCAAGTGCATGTATCAGGTTGCATTGTGAAGAATATTTTTCTCTCATCAAGGAAGTATGCTTAAGTCTGTCATCCTGATTTGACATTCTTTGTGATTAATGTCCTGGAACTCCAGTAGACAAGGAGGGGGGGAGGTAAAAGCCGTGTAGATCTTTCAATGCTAATCTATAATCTCCTATAGTCTGTATAATGCTTGCATGTTTTAGGAACTATACTTCTAAAAAACCAAACTTATTTTAGAAGCTTGTATTTTTCTTGGGTTTTGAACAGATGAAAGGTGAAACGGTTCGGGTGAGTGTTTCAAGTCAGCTGAGTACCTCAAGCCAAGGGTCTGCGCAAGATGATTATGACGCACTTGGCTATATTTTTATGTGGGGTGAAGGGATAGGTGATGGACTCCTTGGTGGAGGTATTCATGCTATCGATTCTGGAATTGGTGCAAACTTAGATGCATATTTTCCTAAAGCAGTGGGTTCAAGTGTTGTACTAGACGCACAGAAGATTGCTTGTGGTGGAAAGCATGCAGCATTGGTCACAAGACAAGGGGAAGTTTTTACTTGGGGCGAAGAGTCAGGAGGGTGGCTTGGGCACGGGGTCATCATGGATGTTCCTTATCCAAAACTAGTGGAGGCTCTTGCCAGTTATACAGTAGAGTTCGTTGCTTGTGGGGAGTACCATTCATGTGCTTTGACTCAATCTGGGGACGTTTATACTTGGGGAGACGGTGCACATAATTTTGGGCTACTAGGACATGGAAGAGATCTAAGCCACTGGATACCTAAAAGAATCAGTGGGTGCATAGAGGGTGTTCGTGTTTCATCTGTTTCTTGTGGGCCTTGGCATACTGCTTTAATAAGTGCTTCAGGTCAGCTATTCACATTTGGTGATGGGACGTTTGGTGTTCTTGGACATGGTAACCGAATGAGCCTCTCTTCTCCCAAGGAAATTGAGTCTTTGAAAGGCTTGAAAACCATTCAGGTTAGTTGTGGAGTTTGGCATACAGCAGCAGTTGTTGAAGTGATGGCGGGCTATTTAAGCTCGAACAGTTTTTCTTCTGGAAAGCTATTCACCTGGGGTGATGGAGACAAAGGACGGCTCGGTCACGAGGATAAGGAACACAGACTTGTCCCGACTTGCGTGCCCTCTTTAATTGATTACAATTTTCGTCATGTTGCATGTGGCCACAGTTTAACAGTAGGATTGACCTCTTCAGGCCATGTGTTTACATTTGGCAGTACTGTATATGGACAGCTAGGGGACCCTCGGGCAAATGGTAAGAGTCCGGTTCGTGTCGGAGGAAGACTTTGGGATTCTGTGGTTGAAGAGATAGCATGTGGTGCACATCATGTTGCGGTTCTGACTTCCAAATCAGAGGTCTATACATGGGGAAAAGGTAAAAATGGAAGGCTAGGTCATGGAGACGTTGAGGATAAGAAGTCACCCATGCTTGTTGAAGCTTTGAAAGATAGACAAGTGAAAAGCATTGCTTGTGGTTCAAGCTTTACAGCAGCTATTTGCCTTCATAAATGGGGAACTGGGTCAGAACAACCCTTGTGCGCGAGCTGCAGACAACCTTTTAGTTTCACCAAGAAACGTCATAAATGCTATAATTGTGGCATTGTGGTTTGCCATACGTGTAGCTCCAGGAAATCTTATAAAGCATTGATGGCTCCTAATCCTAACAAGACATATCGTGTTTGCGATTCTTGTTACGTAAAACTAAGTCAACTGGTCAATCAAATGGATACAACAAACAAGAATGCCTTCCTTGAAAGACCCAAACCTGATATGAAAACGGCTGTATCTCAACCAAATTTATTACATATACCCGATGCTAAAATCCATGCAAGAGCTAGGAAGAAGCCAGATTCTTCTTTGAGTCGAGTTGCACCTACACCAACTGATTTAATATCAAAAAGAACTGGTGTCACATTGGCGTCCGAGGATCTTCATTCTAGAAGAAACTCAGTTAGAACAGGTTCTCGATCTGTCTCACCATTTTCAAGTAGGATGAGCCCACCGAGATCTACCACACCAACTCCAACAATGAGGGGTCTTGCATCTCCCAAGGTGATTGTTGACGATCTAAAGCAGACGAATAAAGCTTTAAGCCAAGATGTTCTTAAGCTTCAAACGCAGGTAAAATGATTTTCTCTAGTTACAATTATTTTGATTATGAACACTGAGCACTGCTCTCACTTTCATTTTGGTTTGTTGGTTTAAGCTATTTATTTGTACTGTGTATATTCTTTTGGGGATGAATTATTGGCTGCTGTTGATGATTACAGGTTGAAAACATGGCCCGACAACATTGTTTGCGAGAGCTTGAGCTACAGAAAAAACTTGATGATGCACTTGCAGCTGTTACCGAAGAATCTGAGAGGGCGAGGGCTGCTAAGGAAGTCATCAAGTCACTTACTGCACAGGTTTGCATACAGTAAGGGAAATACCCGAGATACCCCTGAGGTTTGGTTCATTTCCCGAAATCATCCCCGTTTTTTTAATTGTCGCTGCAATTTGAGCTCTTTTTCTTTTTCGGGTTGATTAGGGTTATTCGGGAAATAAAATAAAACTCAGGTATTTGGTAGTTTCCCTTTTCATGATGATGGGTTTCATCATAGTGATGCTGATTACGTCTATTTATGTTGCAGCTTAAAGCTTTTGTGAACAGATTACCAGAAGGGCAACAGATGGTTTCAGGGGCTGAAGCTCAAAATCAATTGCCAAATGGTGTACAACTATCCTCCGCTCAAGGAGACCTTGATTTACGAAAAAACTTCAATGCTGCAACTGCTGATGTTGAAGCTAGTACAACACCCAAAAGAGAAGATGCACGGAGTGAGGATGTTCATACTAGAGAAAACCATCACCTTAATAATGTCGCTGCTGTTGATGAGCAAACTGTGATGGGCATTCCAGGAGCTCTGAAGCAAGAGGAAGATCGTATTATAAATACATCCGGAGGTGATAGAATTTCAGAGTGGGTTGAACAAGATGAATCGGGTGTTTACATCACGCTCGTATCCCTCCCTAATGGTGGGAGAGACTTGAAGAGAGTGAGGTTCAGGTAAGTTCATTTTTTATTATGTATATTTTGTAGGTGAAAACTCTGGAATATGCGAATTTGTCTTTTTCCCAAACTCCGTTCCCACCATGTACCCCCAAACTCCCCTAAACCCATGGTCAATCCTCAAAGATAAATTATATATGCTATTTGAGTGTCTATGTGGTCAATTCATCCCCTGTGCTTCCTTTATTTTAGGTATACATATTTTACTGGTTGGAAATCTTAATGTGGGGTAAAAATCCACGCAAATTGTGCAAACTTTCAGCATGCAAAAGCACCTAAAATAAAGGTGAAATGTTGTGTCACAGAAAGAGAGATTTCATCAAATTGGAGACAATCATAAAGAGATTGTCTATAAAAGGATTTAAGGAAACAAAAAACAACAATAAAGGGCTGCTCAAAGTCTACAGGATTCCGGACTAAACAAAGAGAATGACTAATTCTCCATTTCTCAAAGTGAGATTCAATGGAAAATATATAACCAATAAACATCGCCACTAGAACACCTTTTGTCTGAGCTTGAAATCTGATTACCAAAGTTAAATATGTCTTTTCTTTCACCATTCCTCAGATCTGGTGATTTTCAAAAGAGCATTACCATGCCTTTGAACCCTTGGAAGTGGATGAAATAACCTATAGATGGGAGTAGGTAGTCCTTTCATATGACATCTATGGTATCTCTCTTGAATTGCCAATTACAAAACCTATTCAATGCCTCTAGTGGTGGCACAAGTGCAAATGCTTGTGGTTCTTGATTATTCTTGAGCAGATAAGTTTGCGATGAGGACCCTAATATTGACTTAATATTGCATCTCGAAAGCTTAGCACATACCCATAATCATTTACCAGACCATATATAAATTTAATACCTTGATTGGCTATGAATGCCCTACATGGCTCCATTTGGGCTAACAGGGTAACAAAAAGAGAACTCCAATGGACACTCTACCTTCTCATGGAGGTACCAGGATGCATGCTCCCTGCTATTCTAACAAAGATTTTAGCTGAAGTTTTGTTGTCTCTTGTAAAATGATCAATAAAGTCTAACAATTTACATTCTGCTCTTTAAATAAAGAAAGTCTGCTTCATGAAAAATGGAATTTCTGCCCACTTATTTGTGAATATTGTTCCCTTCTTGTTTGTATTTCTGCAGTAATACAGCAGTAATACAATGAAAGACTAGTAAGAAATTGTGAAAGGATCATCCTCTTTTAACTCATTAAAATATTGTGTCTGTATGCATAAGTTATACACCTCTTGATAATCTCTTGATTCAGTATTGACAAATTCTGCTTATGACCACATGTTTTGCAGTAGAAGAAGGTTCACTGAAAAGCAAGCAGAGCTATGGTGGGCAGAGAACCGTGGGAGGATATTTGAGAAATATAATGTGAAAAGCATGGACAAGACGGTCTTTGAGCCAAAGACAGGAAAGAATTGATTATCATGCATGATCCATGTCACTTTCTGATATTAAAGTTAGAAGGTTTATTTAGCATCACATCGAAGCCCAAGAATTACTCCATCTGTCAGATGGTTCTATTGAAATAGATTTTCTGGTTTGTCGAGAAAGCTAGACACTGAAGATAATTAGCAAGCTCATGCAGCAGCACCTCGAAGGAAGACGATTTTTATTTAGTTCAGGAGCTTTTGCTGAAGTGGGTAGTGTGGTTCATCCCAGTATAGCCAACAAAGGCTGCCAGTCAAGAGGCTGTAAGTATTTCCATCGATATTTCTTGGAGAAGGAAAGTATAATGCAGGAGAGTGGAATTGGGTGAAAGAGTATCGTATGCATAGTGGCAGCTATGACAAATCCCCAAAGTGGAACGCTATTTTATCCAGACTTTGCAAAGTACTGCCACCACCTATGGACATTTTAATTCAAGAGAATGAGAATGAGAATGAGGATGGGTGAACCGTTTTCTTGAAAAAAGCCACTCATATTATGCCTTTATGACAAAGGGATCCATTCTCACCTTTTTTAGCAATGCCAGGAAAGAAAACATAGCTATTATATGGTATTCAGCATAGAGACATGGATAAAGAGAGAGTCCCTTGTTTTGCCACTGCTTTTCATGATATCAAGTTTGCTTGAGATAAAAGAAGAAATGGACACCTTTTTTGTTTGCAACATGGTGGGCATAAAGCCAACAGGTCAATCCAAAGATAGATGGACTTAAACTTGAGATAATAAGCTTCTCTAACCAGCGGAATGCTCAGTTTCTATCATTACTTGGAGCATGGAGTCCGGTGTCGAAGCAAAGAAAGGATATCTAGCTTAATTTTTGCACTTTGTTTATGCAGCATTCTTGTATCCAAATAATTTAGAACAACAAAAATGTGAAAAATACATATTTCAAGGATTGGCTGCCATGTGAAACTCATTTTGCTGATTGACTTCTTCTGAGCATTTGTTTTCCTTCTTCTTGGTGAGTCTTGTACCATTGGATAACCTCATTCTGCAAACTTAATTTGAGGGGTCAGAAATCTCTTTTGTAGGTTACAAGAATAGGAAATGGAGGAATGCTTCAGAAATTACCATGTAATGCATGCCGTTTATCGCCATTTCTTTACATCATCCCATTGATCTTTGATATATACCATCTACCTTCATCATTTCTGCTGTTAATTAAACACTGCATAAAGGTAGATAGATTGTACATACATATTGAAGGCGTTGGTAACTTGACATTGTTAAGATTAAAATATATTTCAAATGTTAGACACAAACTTGGAAATCAGTGTAAGCTCCTAGATTAAGCTAGAAATAAGTTTACCACACTTTTTGTAACAAATTCATTTGGTTAAAAGACATCTTTTTGTTGACGCCAAATAAGAGCTCTTCAACCTAATCCCAATTTGAAATAACAATGTTGCCAAGGCTTCACTTAATGGTACTATTGACACTTAAGCTAGAAATAAGTTTGCCACACTTTTTGAAACAATTTCAATTGGTTAGAATGCATCTTTTTGTTGATGCCAAATAAGAGCTCTTCAACCTAATCGCAATTTGAAATAACAATGTTGCCAAGGCTTCACTTAATGGTAGTATTGACACTTAAGCTAGAAATAAGTTTGCCACACTTTTCAAAACAATTTCAATCAGTTAAAAGTCATCTTTTTGTTGACGCCGAGTGAGAGCTCTTCAACCTAATCACAATTTGAAATAACAATGTTGCCAAGGTTTCACTTAAAGGTAGTATTGACATTCCCAGCTAATCTTGACCTAGAAATCGTCTAAACTAGCATTGGGCTTCTTCCTCAACTTATAACTGACCTTACACACATACACACACATACATCAACATCATAGACAAATGATGAATTATGAATAAGACAAAGGTGGTGTAAGGGAAATGAATGGCGACACATGTGGCAGTAGTCAAGATGGTGGACAAATACTTATTCTATGTGAAAACATCACAAGAAAACAATTGAACTCTATTTTTAGTACAAAATCATAACAAGCCTCACTAGAATGCTAGGTTTTTTATAGAGAAAGTGGAAAATTTAGAAACTATTTAAAGAGTGCCAGGTTGGCAAAGTAAGAAGTGTCACTATCTTGTTGGCTAGTTCCCAATTCAATAGATTTCGCAAATGTTAGCTTGTTATAGTAGGAGAGAGAGTGTGCATGTAGCTAGTGTGTGTCCTAGGTTTGGGTAAGCATGGAGGTTTAGGGTTTAGGGGTATTTTGAGTAATTTCCCTAAACTTGTTTACTATGTGTCGATTTTTAGGAATGATTGGAAATTGGAATGCAAGGGTATTTTGCTTAACTTCCCAAAACTTCTGTACTATTGGGTGTTTAGGGTTTAGGGTTTTGGGGGTACATATTTCAGGAATGATTGGAAATGGGAATGCAACTTGCATTGGGCACGGTTTCGGCTCAAACCGAACCGAACCGTGGTTTATTGGTTCAAAGATAAATAAATCGTTTAGTTTGGTTTCAAATATTATGATCCGGTTTGGTTCGGTTTCGAATTTTGTGGTTTAGTGGCTTATCGGTTTAGTGGTTTCAGTTCGGTTTGGTTTTGAATTTCACGGTTTAGTGGTTTAGCGGTTTCGGCTTATGTGGTTTGGTTTAAAGGTTTAAAAGTTTTGAATGTTTAAAGGTTTATAGGTTTATCGGTTTGGTTTGAATAAACGAGGAGTTTTTGGGGGATATTTCAGGAATTATTGGAAATTGAAGTGCAAGGGTATTTTTTTGCATAATTTCCCTAAACTTGTTTTCTTTGCTTTTTTTGTTTTGTTTTGTTTTTACTTTCGCCTTTTCTCTTTCATTGCGCGTTCTCATCTGCAAGAAGAAAGACGAGCGCAGGTTTTTAGGGTTTCTCAGATCTGTGTCTGTGTCTCTTCTCTCCTTCTCCCCTTCTCCCTGCAGATAGTTTATGGCGGATTATTGGCGCTTCTCAGACCGAGCTCCTCCTCTCTCAGTTCCGCCCAAGAGGCCTCGTGCAGAACACGGTATGTATCCGCAATCATGTGTTTACGTATAATTTTTTTCATTTTCCTTCCGTTCTTTTAGATCTGTTTAAATTATATGACTGTCTCCTCTGTAAATTTTCGATCTACATAAAGAACCTTGGATTTCATCGTATTTTGCTTTGTCTAATTGTATCACAATAAGCTGCGATTTGACTTTCTTTTCTGTTAAAAAACCGTGAATTTTCTCTATACGATCTGTAAACAAGTTTTGTCATTTCCTAAAAAATCGTGAATTTTCTCTTTAGGATTTGCAAAAAATCCTCTGAATTTTGTGCTTCAAACTGAAAGAAAATCTCACATGTATAAAAGCTCAAAATATTCGTTTTTATGACTCTCCTATCACGAAAACATCCAGCTTTCTCTTTTCTTGACCAGAAAACATCTCCAATTGTCCTCTACCTCATCTGTGAAAACTTCGGATGACTGTTTTTACCTTATTTGTAAGACTGTTTAATGTACAATGTCAATGTTGCACCAAAGAGAATATCCTCAAATTCTTTTGCTTCATTTTCACCCATAATTACCTCAATTTTTGCAGAGGATATTCCTCCAGGCACTGGAATTTTGCAGTCTGAAGAGCCTCGATATGATGGTAGAGATGGACGCTTCTCATGGAGAGAACCGGAATCTCTAGGGTTTGGAGGGAACATGGTATGTAGTTTTATGAATTAACTCTTCAATTGCTTAAAAACATTGACAAAATCCCATTGGCATTGTCGGTGCATTTTCGTGAAGTATCCAAAAAATTCATTTACTTTTAGTTTGATTTGTTTTCTTGTCATTAGTTGGATACATTCTCTTGTAGTTTGAAGAGAATGCGTGTCCTCAACTTGGACACAGCGCTGATTCTTTATCATTTTTGGATATTTCCTGACCTTAGGTTTGATGCACTTTTTGGGGGGGGTCACTATGAAATATGTGTCATTATCCATCACTTTAAAGGGTAGTTTTTATGTACCCCTTTCTCGTGTTTGTACTTGAAATTGTGTTTACATTTTCTATATTTAAAAGAGTTTTTTAAGATTGAATAAAACAAGGACATCTTTAACTAAAAATCAACAGAAAAGGTGGTCTTAAAGTAGACCTTGAATGCACACAATGTAGCAGGTGTGCTTATAATGAACCCACCTAATAAATTTTTGTGGAGTTCTGAAAAGTCCATATCTTTATTTTCATGCATTTTCCTGGATTTTAAAGTTTGCTTTCAATTTTCAAGAAGTTTGTCTTTTTTATTTTTCTTGATGCATTTTCTTTTCTGAGGGAATGTCAACGAGTCTTAATTTATTGCATTGTTTTCCAGAATGCATATGGATCAGGTGGCACAATTTCTGGCTCGGATATGGTAGGATTTGGAGGAGGTGGGCAGCCTTTCTCAAGTATTAATCCTTCTGGTAATCTTGGCCTTCCAAACATGGGTTTATCTTCTTTGAATGGTCCTCAAGGAGGGCAAATACCTGGAGGGTCTGAACGAGGTATTCTAAAACCACCCCAAATGAGTGGTGGAGGGAGACTAGATTATCATCACGGGCATGATTCTCTACTTGGAGGACCAGCAGGCCTTGGAGTAGTCCCTCCTGATGCTACACCGACTTTGTATGTGGAAGGAATTCCCTCAGATTGTACTCGAAGAGAAGCAGCTCGTATCCATATCTAATCTCCTTCTTTTATCAATGATTGCTAATTTCACAGGTTTTTATTCTATTTTTTAATGATGTATGTAAGTCTCCTCAATGTGGAATTCTAGATATCTTTCGACCTTTTGTTGGATTTAAGGACATACGATTAGTGCGCAAAGATGCGAAACGGGTTAGTTGATTAGCTTTTGTCCCATATAACAAAGTTTCAAGAGATTTTTGTAGACAGATACACTGCTTTTAATTGGTCTAACCTGTGAGTCAATTAGTGGCAACGATTCAGTTAACTACTTTTAACTAGAGCTTAGGTGTTCACTTATTAGGAGTAATATGTGAGTCAACCAGTTACACCTAATCAAGGTTTCAGAACTTTTTGTAGTGTGTATGTGTTTTGAAGCCAAGTCTTGCTTTTCATGCATTCATTTGTTGAAGTTGTTTCTCAATGATTTTAAAGCTATCAAGTATTTTGTTTCTGGTCTTTTGATTCTTGATGCTGTTTCATTTTGCAAATGTTCAGCCTGGAGGGGATCAGTTTACACTGTGCTTCGTAGACTTCACAGATCCAAAGTGTGCTTCAATTGCATTGGAGGCCTTACAAGGTATGTTATGGTGTTTACAATGTCTCATATACAATTCAATGTTTGAAATGTTTTTGTTTATAGACCTAAGGAGGTTTCAAGCGACTTAATTGTCAAATTTTTCATTGGCTAAAATTATGACGGATATACTTACAAGTCCATGCAGAGCAGTTATTTTTTATGGCATTGGTAGGTATTTTCTTGATATTGCCAACAGCCATTATGAAATTTACTTACCATTGTTTAGAGGCTTCAACCGGCCAATAGCTCAAAATATTGGCTGTAATAAAATTGTTTATATCTGTTTTCATCATTATTTTCTTGCAGTCGCATGTTACTAAGGGCAAATCCTTAGTCCTTAATAGTAATTTCTGAGTAGTCAGTCTTAAGAACGCAGGAGAAAAGTTTATTTAAAAAAAGTTTTACACGTGCTATATATCCAACCAAATTTGGAGGTGTTTGTTGCGATGTCTGATATATTACTTGGCCCTGTTGTTTCTAAGGACACTCATTGCAAATGATGAGTAATCATTCCTTCGATTTGTCCATGGTGCGTTCTTTCATACAGTGTTCTCACTTAACATTTATCCTTATCAATCCACTGAATTCAATCGTTTAGTAGAAGGTATTGGATCATTGATAACAGGCCACTTTCTGGGAAGTTATAACAGTGTTGTCATTCTAAGGGTTCTTTTTAAAGTAGAGCTACTGATTGCACTCATTAATAGCGCGTCACTTTTTTCGCCTAGTTAAAAAGATATTATTATTCTGCATTTTTCTGGCTAACATCTAAGTTTTGAAACGTATATCTAGTTCGTCGGCGGCTTCTTTTCCACCTTCGCTCAAAACCTACCACGTAAATCATAAAAATCGTTTTTCAGGATATAAGTTCGACGAAACAGACGGAAGTTCCGAAATGCTACGATTGCAGTATTCTCGTTTCCCGGGGACTCGCCCTCCTTCACGTGATATTCCGGGTCCACGTGAGGCTCCTCAAGGGGGTCGGGGACGGGGACGGGGCCGTGGTCGTGACTCTTTCAATTCTAACCGTCCGTTTCGACATTGATTCCTAGTCGTAACTTAACTTTCTCACGTGCGCGATGTGATCTGAAATCAGGCTAAACATATATATGCTTTGATCATGGGGATTAAGTTAATATTAGTATGATCAATCTATAAAAAGCGAATGTACCTCTGACGACATGTTTTGTGTGAGCCGTGTTTATCAAGTGAATGTACCCTAAGGCTTAGACGACACGTTCTGTATGTTTATCATTATATGCTCGATTTGGGCTTGCTTACTAATCAGATTCGTATTTTAATCACTTTTAATTTTACGGCTCAGATTGGTATCTTAATTGCTTTTAATTTGACGGTTTGACTTATCGTTAGTAGTGTCTAGAACCTGGAAAGATATCCATATATGGCATGGGTTTATATGCAGTCTGTGATCATTGCCCCTGTTTGTCTTCATGGAGATAAAGTAGCAATGTACCTGCTGCATCCAATGATAGGGCTAGTTTGTATATCTACTGGGTATATTACTAGATACAGTTGGATCATATACTTTTTATCACCATATATATAGTTGGAAATTGTGGGAATGAATGTGAGGTCAAATTCCATTATATCTTTTTTTGATTCTGCTTGCAAACTACCCCGTCTATTTTATTCACCCTCTGTTATTATTGCTAATTTTTCCTTCTTGGAGTATAGCTCAGGCAATTTACTTTATATTTATTTTGAACATAATTGATTTGAGCATAAAGGGAGCACCAGGCCATCATCTTCTATATCTAGAATACTCAGCTCTATATGCCAGCCATTCCTTTTTATGAGGTTGGTTGTTTCAGTTTCAAACTATTTTGTTTCAGGTTGCACAGATTAACCTGTCAGATGTAAAACTGATCATGTCACTATTATCTGGCATATGTGAGTGAACTGGAACTGCTACCACATCTATTGTTTATTCCCATTGTTAGTTGTGCTTGCTGGCATCAACTAGTTAACCTACTATGTGGAGCTGGAAATTGAACTGATGTTTGATGTGTAGCATCACAGTCGATTGTTTACCATATGGTTACTTTGGATGATGCCGAAGTCAGCATATAAAGAGAGGTGTTATACCATACTATCCTCTACTATATATAGAAGGCTTGGTTCAATATGCCAGCCACCACTTTTTATGAGTTTGATTGTTTCGGTTTGTTTAAACTGTTTTTGCTCAGGCGAATGTGAATGAACTCAACATTCTTTATTCCCATTGGCATTAACCATTTACCTCCTATCTATGGAGTAGGAAATTGAGCCTGTTAAACTTGGGCGCAGAAGGGTACTCTCCATTGTTTTCAAAAACTCTATTAACACTGTAAAATGTTGCAGAACATATGATTCCAAGCTTATCAATGCATGCGTGTTTACTGGGAATTAATATTTTACATTCTCCAATCCATGGATACATACTACAATGTGATGCCTTCACAATACAATTTGATGCTATGCAATGTCATTAATTTAGCTTTTGCTACTATTATGAATGTCGGGAATGAAAATTTGTGTGCTCTTTACCACAAATAAGTTTCTATCCATCCTTGGAATGTATTACGAATCATGTTTGGATTGAAAGTATAAAGATTGTTGTGTTTACTTTGCTAAGAATATTTTGCTGACAATGTTAATAATATACTGTAGTTGAGGTGCCGAATGTGTTTAAATGGAAATTTAAATAAGACAAGCAAATGCAGTTAGTGATGTGATATGAGCCAAGCATGGTCTTTGAGCTCCTCAACATAGGAAGATTTTCATGGGAACTAATGTATATTTATCCAATGTGGAGAGGGTATTCAGCAACATATTCAATAACCAAGAGTAAGTAGTGCATGTTGATAAAACGCCTCAAATCTCTAATTCCACAATTGTTCAAATTGTGGGATGTTTAGTAATTTGTATTAAAATAGATGCATTGATTTGTAACTCTAGTTATGACTTGCGTTTGCTCAAGCATATCAAAGCAATTGGTTTCTCTACAAGCTGACTTTGTGATATTACATTTGGTCCTAATTATAATGATAATTGAATGATCAATTACAAACCTCTATTGGGTAACGATGTTGTCTCCTAAGTTATGTACATTGCCTTCCATGATTGTGTCATATATTATTGTGTATTTGAGGTCATGGCTCATCAATAAGAACAGTCACTGTAATGAAAGCACTTTGGATTCTTTGCTGCTAAGACAATTCTCTTATAAAGTTATGGCGCGGTAACAAAAATGCCTGAAATAAGTAAGATCAACTTCATGTATGAGAGCTCAAAGTTACTACTATCTAGTTAGTGATTTAATCATCAATATAAATAGATAAATGAATCAATAAAAGCTTTGAGCTAAATTATAAGAACTCGAAGTTTGCTTTGGTCTATGAGTTGGCAACATAATCATCACTTTCAATAAATGAATGGATTTATTCAGAAATGTATCCACTTATTATCCTTGAACATTGTTATAAGTTGGTAGTTGATAGGGATAACTAATAAAATATGGAAAATTTTATACTACTCTGTGGTTACAGTAGGACCACATGTGGAGTGAAGATACAGTGCAATGAAGCTGAGCATTGAAGTCAAGAAATCAAACAGTGAATATCTAATAGCTGATTATATCCTACCAATAATTTTTTGAATTTGTCTTGAATGTCTACAACATTAACATGTGTAACATAAATAGAGAGCATTTGATAAAACAATATAAACATGGATATTCAAAAACCCAAACTAAAAGTTGAAAGCTTTGCGTTGATAGTTATCATCCAAATTGGATCCATTATCATGGATACCGATCACTTTTGAGTGCTTGTTTTATTATGGGTATATATAAGTAAACATTGGAAGTCTGATAGGTATGCCATAGGATAATATCAATGCAGAAGAGCATAATAATCTATAACCACCTTTTCATCTCGAGGAGGCTGAGACCCATTGCACCTACATGCATATGTTGACATTGCGTCTCATCTTCTCATTTTACAAGGTACAGAAAAGATAGGTGGAAAATTATTTTACTAGGAATAAGAAAGGTCTATATATCATTCTGATAAGCTTCACCATTATAGATCCAGGCCCATTTCTGTCTCTTCACCATGTAAATCTCATGTCATCATCAATGGATTCTATATGTGAGTAATGTAAAAGAATGTGGTTAATCATATGTTCTGGGGACAATTCTCTAGTGCCCCTCTAAAGTAGCTGTTGAGATCCAACTAGACCACACAATATATTTGTCGGTATTCATTCATCCACAAAGACCTTACTCTGTAGCTGGTAAGCCTTCGTGAAGAAGAAGGGCCAGCTAAGATATGTTGAAGTAACACAACTGAAAGTAGAAGCACCAAGCATCATATTCATGACAACAATTTGAAGTTGAATAGCTTCGATCGGAGATGCCCCACCCATTATTAATCCTGTCATTGCTCCTGGAAGACTAATCAAGCCAACCGTTTTTGCATTATCTATCACCGGCGCAAGGGCGACAACCAATGCCCTTCTCACTTGCTTGATAGTGGCTTGTCTTGGGGTTGCTCCTAAGGCTAGTGCTGTCTCTACCTAGTACAGTAACACAAGAGCCCCCACAAGGTGTCAATTCAACAAACGATGAGAAAAGAGCAAAAAAAAAATGTCAACAAGGTTTAAACTCATGTAGCAATGAGAAGAGAGACAAACTCCAAATAATCAGAAATATGTGGGGGTCAAAGTAGCCATGAGAGGAGAAGAAAACTCTGATGCACACAAGGAAAAACTTCATTGACCATAACATATGAAGACAAGAAATGAACTAACAATTAGAACAGATAATTGTCCATGAGGAAAACAACAATGTCTGCCAAAGTTGTCTGATCAAAATAGCAACTAAGAGAGGCAAAACCTCGAATAACAAGGCATCAAGTTAACTAGCAATGAGATGACACAGAACATTGAAAGCCTATAGGGTGTTAACTCAACTAGCAATAAGAACAATGAAGAACTACAATGCCAACTGACTTAAACTACCAATGGGAGGAGAGAAAAAATCCGATGCTCAGCATAAAGTGTGAAATCAAAGTAGAAGTGGGAATAGGAAAAAAGGAATCAACAAAGGAAAATTTTAATGCTGCCCACAAGGTGTGCACTCAAACGACCAGTGAGAACAGAGAACAAACACGACAAGGTTAAGAAATAGGAACAACGCAAAACTACGGCCCCAACAAGATGTGAGCAATGAGAAAAGAGAGATTATGTAGATTTTTTAATGTCCATGGGACTGAAATCTGATCTATAGGATGTGCAGACAAGCTCCATGGTGAGGATCGAGTTTGCATGCTCACAATTTTATGACTTTGATGCTATGGTATAAATCACCATGGCAACGACTAGGGAGATGATGATGATAAATTAATGTCCACGGAGGTCTAACAATCGTTACAAAGCACTCGGTCTAGTTTCATAGATGGGGCGATTTTGATATGGTAGAACAAAATGGACAAAGAGAAAAAGCTGAAATGAAAACTAAGCTTGTTGCGTAATCAACGTAAAACAATAGAAAAAGTGGGCCCAAAAAAAAAAACTTTACTATGTACTACTGACCAGACTTTGCTGGATTTTAAGGTCGTCACGGAGGCGTCTTAGGGTAACTCCCGTGGTAGTCATCGAGTTTCCGACCATCATGCCAGCTATAGGGATGATATAGCGAGGTGTGAAAGGGAAGACTCTCAAGACAACGAGAAGCATCATTGTGATGGATGTCCCTAGTAGTATAGAAGCCCCAGCAACATATTTCCCATGTGGGACATGTTTAGCTCTCTGCCCTGCCGTGTATCCCGCAACTGCCACCTGTACAATATCACAAAGCTGTTTTAGTTCTAAAATTTCCCCGATTTGCCCCAATACACCGATAAATAAATTAGGTGGGGAACCCCCCAAAATACCAGCAATTTTCTTTTATATCCTGAAATACCCCTGAATTTTCGTCATTCTTCCAAATGCCCTTTGTCAACCCCTTGAAAGAGAGACAGAGGGGATGGATTGATCATACAATTGCTGAAATAGAATATATAGTAGGTAAACAAAACACGAACGAATGCACCATATAGTTGCTCCAATAAAACAAATGTTACCATTTCAAGGGTTGTCCAAGGGCATTTAGGGAAATAATGAGAACTCGGGCATTTGCGAACATTATAGTATAACAAAACTTGAGGAAACTAAGTAAGATTTGTTGCAATAAACCCAACTCACATATATTTATGAGGTTTGTTAGTGTTTATTATTTCATTGAAAGAAATCCCCACTTAATTAAGCAAGAGCTCAACCATCAAGTTTTTGTTACCAAGAAATTGATAGCCACTTTCAGAAGTTCTTCAAATAAAGCTCAACATAACTAGTGAGCTGCTCAAAGCATCAAATAGTTTTCATTGCCAAGAAAGCACTATAACAAGAATCGGAGAATTGATATTTCAATCTCATTGGAAACATAAATCATTGAAGAAGCTCAACTGCACTAATTTTTATAAAATTGTTTTCATCACAAATAAAGCATTAGAACTCCAAATCTCCTAGCACACTTTCATTGGGCACAGATCATTCATGCTAAGCCCAACTTAACAAATGCTCAATTAATAATAAAAAAGGAATTTAATTTGCAATTCATTGCAAACAAAGCATTACAGCAAAGATTAGTAGTAGAAGAAGAAAATTTCATCTCAAAATGATGTGGCACTGTCTACCCCACTTCCATGGGATCAGAATTCATGAAAATAAAACGCAAATGACATAAATCAATGAAGCAACCACCAACAATTTCATTGCAAAAAGAAGCATCAAGTATCTATATTATATTTCAATTGAACCATAAATAATGTTAACAAATCACAATTCAATCAATGGAAATCTGAATACTCAAAACATCAAAATTTTCCATTGTAGAGGGAGCATAATAGCAAGAATCCTTTCAAGTACTCCAACTGGAACAATAAATCATTCAAACAAATCTGAACTCATCTGAAGTAAATTTGGATGCTCAAAACATCAAATTTTTGCATTGCCAAGAAAGCATAAGAGCAAGAAACCCTTGAAATCCTTCCATTTTTAACAGTAAAACCATTTAAAGAAATCCAGATTTAAACTAACTGTATGCTTGAACCAATAAAAATATCTAGTTGCAAAGAGAAAAACATCATCATAGATTATAGCGAAGATTATTATAGGAAGAAAGACAGTAAGTCAAACTCACCATGAAAAGGTAGGCAAGGAGGATGTAGATCACATTTCCTTGAGAGAAAATGAATTCCAAGACGAACCCAATGATGGAAAGTTGAATGAAAGATCGAAGAATAGCATATGCCATATCCTTCTCAATCTTCAGCCTCTGTATTATAGACAAGGTGATGGCCAACACAACAATCGCCAGAGCAGCCACCGGTTTGATCATACCACGTGCAAAGTCTTCCAAAGCAGAAAGATAATCATTCGTTAATAGAGAATCCATCATAATCATAATCATGGATCCTCTTCTTCTTCTTCTTCTTCTTCTGTTTCTGTTTCTGTTTATTCGATTTCTTCTTCTTCTACTGCTGCTTGTCTTCTTCTGTTTTTGCACATTAGAGACAAGCCAAGCCGTGAAGATCGATATGCAGGAAATGTGGGCTTTCGAATTCCTGAAACTATGAAATCAATGGAAAACTCGGGATCTGTCAACGCAGGAAAAACATCAAACTTGATAGTTGGCAGGGTATATTTGACTCTACTCGCAGAGGAATCTGGGTTTATGAGAAATAGCAGTCCATGCCCCTCCTCTCCTCAAAAAGCCATGCATATCTCTCTCTCTCCTCTTTTAAACTGGTTTTCACAAATCCCATCATCTGCCCTTCACCCAAGAGCCTCTCAGACTTGTGATGGTTTCTATGATTATGAATATTGTTACACCACGTAAAACCGCGTGCGTGTGCTACTCACGCGGGGCCATGGGGCTCTTGGACTAGGGAGCAACTCAAAGACTACGAGGGCACGAACGTTCAAAAGTCTCGAAGGCTCTCGTGAGTTGAAAGGTAGATTCAGTCTCAACGGCTCTTTAGACTCGAAAGGCTCGTCGAAGTCGAATGCTCCATAGACTCGACAGACTCACTGGAGTCGAAGGCTCCACAGACTCGAACTTGGCTCTTAGAGTCTTAGAGTGATGAGTCGAACAATGATTAACGCGACGTGAGGTTTGGATCAAAATACGCGATTCGCATGAGGTTCACGAGAGTGTGAGGGGTTCACAAAATATTAAGACCAAGAGTTGAAGGCTCCTGGTCTAGTTGAAGGGAGTGATGAGCCGAACAATGATTAACGTGTGAGGTTTGGATCAAAATATGCGATTAACATGAGGTTCACGAAATTACGAGGGGTTTACAAAATATTAAGACCAAGGTTCGAGGCTCTACAGACTCGAAGGCTCCCAGAGTCAATGGGAGTGACGCTTCGAACAAGGATTAATGCATGAGGTTTGGATCAAAATACGCGATCATGAGATTACGAAGGGTTCACACAATATTAAGACCAAGAGTCGAAGGCTCCTCAATTTCAAAGGCTCCACAGATTCGAAGACTCCTAGAGTCGAAGGGAGTGACGCGTCGAACAACGATTAACGTGTGAGTTTTGGATCAAAATACATGATACGAGTGGTGCGCGAGCTTGCCGAACCTCTCATTTGAATCCATCAACATGTAATGGATCTCGCTAAAGAATTGGCAAGAACTAAGGACCCTAATGTTTGAGAAGAAGAGGAATTTAATAAAACCGTAAGACCTTAATACATTGAGGAGGAGGAGGAGGAGAAGAAGAAGAAGAAGAAGAAGAAAGACCTCCCAAAACCCTGATGGTGCACTCTTGAAAAACAAAATGAGCGACCCTTATTGGTACGCCCCAAACTGTAAAATGGGCGACCCAAAATAAGCCCTCTTCTCTTCCTTTTATAGGAAAAAGATCCGCCTAATTTTGGCATTTAATGCTTTTATTCCCTACTTTTCTTTGAAAAAGAAAAAGGAATAAATAGTCCTTAATTCGCACCATGTTGCAGAGATTCAAACTCTGTACCCATAGTGCAAAGTCTAATAAGGGCTCTAACCTCTAGCCCACACCACATGATGACATCCACCCCCTCAGAACCACACATCCTTCGACATGTGTCATGAAAAGAGGATGATTGGCGGGGACAAAGGTAGTTAGCCTTCAAATCCTTGACTTCTTGCGTCTCGCATGTGTAATCTTTGTTTCTCCATCTTGATCACGTCCATTCTCCCACCAAAACCATTTTCGCCATCCTATCCACCATACCTTTTGCCCACACTTTGCACCACCATGACCAATTGTCGTGTCCTTGTCCGCTTTCCTTGAGCATAACCCTTCATGCACCACGAATATGGCACCCTCGTTCCTACTGTCTCCTTGGTCAAGGCACTTAAATTGGCCTTGCTTCATCTGATGATCCGCTCTTGCCTTTGTTGGGTCCCATCCAAATGTTGACTTTGACTACTTGTTGTAGCCTCTTCTTCAAGTACATGCGAGTCCCATTTAGGCCCTTAGACTACCACATTGCATGTTTCCTCCTTTGCCCTCTTTCGTAGTATGCACTCGCATTAGAGTTTACCACCTTTCCTTTTATCTTTGTGATAGTGTCCTTGTTCGAGTTGGATGTCACAATCACATCCGGAGGAACACCCTTTATCTTCTCCCGGCCTATTTGGCCCTTGTCATGCATTGTTGTGCTTTGTTTGGCCTCATCACCCTTTGTATTGGGTTTTTTTACCTTCGCTTCCTTGTTGCCACCTCCTGCTCTTGGATCTAACTTTGGTTAGGGCCTATCTCTTCAGTGATGGTCCTTTCTCCATTGACCGATATGTCCTCATCCACCATTACCCAAGTCTCTAGAACTTGTGAGGAGGAAGTCCAAGCGTCTTTGCCGTCCTCATTTGACATGTTGTCCATAGCCACTTCCTCCATGATGTCATTTTTCGTAGCTACCTCCTCAACCATATAGGCCTCACATTCATTGTCCTTCTCAATCGGGAGCTATTCATTAGGTTGAAAAGGTGTAAAGTTTGAATATTTGATAGCACGGTGTAGATTAAGAACTATTTATTCCCTTTGAATGTCGGAATTAGGCACCTCGTTTTCTCTAAAAAAAGAGGAGAAGAGGAAAAAAGTTTTTTTTATATTTTAGATAATAAATAAAAGTGAATAGCCTAGTTATTAGAGTTATTCATTAATAGGTTGAAAAGGTGTAGAGTTTGAATCTCTGATAGGCGGTGTGGATTAAGAACTATTTATTCCCTTTGAATGCTGGGATTAGGCACCTCGTCCAATTTTGGTTTGGGGTTTACCATTAGAGGTCGCCCACTTTGAGTTTTGGAGCATACCATTAGGTTTCCTTTCCTCTTCTTCTTCCTATTCGAACTTTAGATTTTTGCCTCTTACTCTTTTCTTCTTCTCCTCCTCATTGTACTTGAGGATTTGGGGTTTATTTTCCATCTTCTTTGTGAGGAGTTCTCTTAGTTCTTCTCCCTTTTAGGGGTTTTGATTGATATTCTTCTTTGGTAGCTTCTTAAAATTATTGAACTATTCACCTACTTATGTCTACTTTTGAGGTTTGGTGTTCTTCTTTGCAATGGAGAATGTTACACGTTAGCGGTTTCGAGAGAAGGGTTGGGCTACCTCACACTCCAGTCATTGAAGGGAAGGGAATGTGGCACTAGAACACTACATCTTCATGCGAACGACGTAGTCAATGCTGGTAGTCGTGGTCCCAACGGCTCACTTGACTCACTTTCACCAGAAACTCCATAGTCTCCACTATTGTTTTTTTTTGTCCTCTAATCATACATGGCCATTTTGTAAAAACCACTGAAATCACGATACTCTATCTCTAATCATTGTAAACCCTAATTTGTAAAGAGATCACTTATATATTTTCCTCACATTTTCATCTTAATCTTGTGTACATTCCCTTAATCGCGTATTAAAATCTTATCCTCAGATGTTAATCATCATTCGGGTTGTCGCTCCCTTCCCATCAAAAGAGCTTTCGAGTGTGAAGAGCCATCGAGTTTGAAGAGCTTTTGACTTTGGGCTCCCTTCGACTTTCTGCTCCCCTTGAGTTTGAGCCTTATCCTTTGAGCCCAGGACCTAACGTCCACACCTTCCAAGTCCTTGTGTCCTTCCTGGTCCTAGTTTCCCATGGTCCCGCTCAAGTAGCACAAGTACATGAGTTATTACGACAATGCTCTTGACGACATGTTGAGTTGCTTCTCATTTTTCTCTTTCCCTCGCCAAACCCATCATCATCCTTGACATCATCTCTGCGAAATCATCCTTGGCCATTGTCATCATGCTCTGCCACTCTTTCACGCCAGGGTTCACCAAATTATGTTGTATACACATGCATGCATGTGCTACTCAAGTGGGACCACATGGCTTCTTTGACTAGGGAGAATGGAAAGACTAGGGAGGATGGAAAACTTGGAGGGCATGGACTTTTGGAGACTTGAAGGTTCCTGGGAGTTAAAAGGTCTTCAAACTTGAAGGGTCTTCAGAGTTAAATGGTCACCAGAGTTGAAGGCTCCACAAGCTCAAAAGCTCCTAGAGTCGACGGGACTAACAAGTCGAATAATGATTAACATGTGAGGTTAGGATCAAAACATGTGATTAGCATGAGGTTCACAAGATGACACCCCAAACCGCATAATGGATGATCCGAAATAAGCCCTCTTCTCTTTCCTTTATAGAAAAAAGAGGTGCCTAATTTTGCCAGCATTTAATGCTTTCATTCCCTCTTTTTCTTCCAAAAAAAAAGTAATAAATAATCTTCAATTCGCACCGTGGTATACACTCGTCCATCACTTTTCCGTTTGCTACCTTTGGCCATGCCACATCATGACACCACTATCGGTTTATTTATTATATATACATATCTTTTTGTGATTGTGACTGAACCATCACTTTTTCCTTTTTCTACCTTTGGTCGTACCACATCACGTCATCGCTATTTGCCTCTGCTAAGAACCTAGCGTGTTTCTCCTCTTATTATAAGTTTGTTACAAATACCACTATCTACACCTACTCCATGGTTCCTATGAATATAATTGTCTACCTTCACTAAAAAACTTATGTTTAAAAAAAAAAAAAGTATATTACTTGAGAATTGTACATAGAGAAAACAAAAGGAGACATTTCATCTCACTTCTATTGTGATACAAAGGCTAGTATAAGCATATGATCAAAAAGATGATGTCATATATGAAACAAGTGGAGCAATAACTATGAGCTATGGAATAGAAAGGAAGGCATGGTATAATTCCACCTCAAACCAGAAGTTGTATCTGAAAATAAGTGAAGCCCTTGCCATTGTTTCTTAAAGGCCACATAACGTTGCCATAGAACAGATTTAGTCGAACCCTACAGATCATCATATTGACCACGTATTGTGTGGACAAATAACATCCAAAATTCAATAAACATGGTGTAGAGATGTATGTGAGCATTGTTAAAAACAACATCACATCTCGCTTTCCATATTATCCAAAGATCCAACGACGTAATAGCATGCCAAATAACTAGATTTTCAATTATGAACCATCAAATAGAAGATGGAAATGAGGTGAGATAGAGGTGTCCACAGGAAAAGTGAAAGACATGAGAAGCATGCGTACTTTCATACCTCATAACATCTCCATAAAGGATGCCCTATAATACTGCACCCCAAGAGAAAATAGAATCAGAATAACGTTGTCTCAGCAATAAAAATAACTTACTCCGAAATTGCTTAATCCTAGGACATAATCAAAACACATGCAAACTAAATTCCATAGGTGCACCACAATGCATTCCGCAAGCATATTGCTGATTTTGCCTCAACCAATCACCAACAAGAAGTGCATAATGCATCAGTAGCCAATAAAAACAAATAACTTTTTTCGGCAACTGCATACTCCACAACCATTTCCAAAATTTGACAAGTTGCAATGCATGCGTCACAAAATGTCAATATCAAGATTTTAACTTCTAACCTTTAAACCAAGGGTCTCACACTCTAACTAATACACAAACTTATTTTAATTAAAAAACATATTTTCATATTATTATCATTCAAGAATTATGTGCACTAGACACAATAGATGACCGCCAAATGGCATGCATGGATGTACGCCAAGTGGCACACAACATGTATGCCAAATGGTGATCATGCACAATCCTATGTACACTATATAAGTGGAAGATCTACTTAGTGTTGAACTGGAATGGTTCAACTCTAGTCTTCAGCAACCTTGTAATCTTGGTTTCCGGTAATAGAAATTCTTGTCTTCTTGTTTTTTATTATTTATTGTCATTGTGAACCGGAATCCACATTTGTTTTTCTCGAGTATCTATTCAAATTTTCCCGTCGCAATGGAGACCTTTAGTAAACAAGAGTATATTTGTATTCTATCAGAACTTGACCTCTTAACAAAAAAATTTGTTGCATTGGAACAAGAGAATCAAAAACTTCTTGGCGACTTGCAACAAATGAGTGTTGAAAAGGCACAACAACATGAGGAACTCTCGAAATGTGTCCAACAACTTGAAGCTGTTGTGTTATCTCTTTGACAACAAGCTTCAACCTCTTAAAGTTTGTTGAAGGAACCCAAAATTAGTTTGCCAACAAAGTTTGATGGTACAAGGTCTCAATTTCTAGGATTCTTAAATCAGGCACACCTAGAATTCATATGCATCCCAACCGATATCCAAGTGATGCAACTCGAGTGGGGTTAGTTCCTGGAACATTATTGACAGGAACCGCACTAGCATGGTTTGCACCATTGCTAGAGAAGAAGTCCCCAATACTAGAAAACTTTGATACCTTTATCAACGAATTCCAAGCTAGTTTTGGTGATATTGATAGTGTAAGAACAACAATAAAAAAGATTCACTGCGCCAAAGAGATCGGCCAACCTCAGCTTATGCAACAGATTTTCGTTTTCTTGCTTGTGATATCCCTTGCGATGAACCGGCTTTGATGGACTTGCTTCGCCATGGTTTGCGCAATGATGTCAAATACTTGCTCCTAACATTTCATGATGAACCTAAATCACTGACAGAACCTATTAGCCACGCAGTTTGATGTGACAATCGTTTGTTTGAAAGATGTTCTGAGCACCAACAAACGTCAACACGCCTTAGATTTGAGCAAGCATTTGCTTCAACATTAGCCTCACCACCTTTAGGACCAATGCAAGTTCCTAATCCTAATTCTTTTAATGGACCTACTCCAATGGAGATTGATGTAGCACGTCGTCAAGGTCCTTTGTCCGAAGCCGAGAAACAACGACGTCGAGCAAATCGACTTTGCCTATATTGTGGTGGTCCAGGACATATAGCAATACATTGTCCACATTGACCAAAGAGACATTCCGGTTCAACACCAGTCTTCAACAACCATGTAATCTTGGTTTCCGGTAATAGAAATTCTTGTCTTCTCCTTTGTTATTATCTTCTTTTCTTCCAAATTGACATCGTCTTCAAAGCTTGGGTTGTGACAACATGCACATTATTCACAATCCAATGCTACATGGCAACAAGGCATTTATACTTTGATCGCAACAAATAACAAAAACTTGTGTGTTTCTCTTCTTATTATGAGTTTTCACAAATACCACAATTTTCCCCTACTCAGAAAAGAGGCATTTCCTCGACTTTGCTCAATGACTTAAATACAAATACCACTATTTGTTCAAGCTAAAAAAATCTCTAAGCACTGTTGAGAATTAAGCTCAACTTGGTCTAGTGTGTGAACTCACCTTGAGAGTGAAGATACACTCCAACGGTCAAGAGTCACCATTATGTCACCACTTTGTATTCTAGCATTTAGTATGAGTCATAGAATCATATTCTATGACACATAACTGATGAGCTTTCACATTCCCCATGCTCCATGAGGCTTCTAGTTAATGAAGAGAGAGGGTGACTACATAAAGCACCCTCCTCCCACCTTGTATAATGTTGAGTCTTTCTCCTTTGTTAATATACTTTTACCTTGCGTATTCTCTGTGTTTCACTCACTCTCTCTCTCTCTCTTACACACACACACAACTCACATCTCTTCCGCTTCACAAGAATCCATCTCTTGATTCTTTACATAGTATCAGAGTGATTTGGTAGCTCGATCTAGCCCATTCGCCTCATCGTGATCGTGTGTTGTGCTCCACGCCGACGACCAAGAACCAGCTCATCACTATCGTAGCTTCGCTACATAGCTCGCATTCGAAGAGAGAAGAAGAAGAAGAAGAATCGACATAATGAATACTCAAATGGGGAGCACTCTCCCTACCGAGAAGTTGGATCGAAACAACTTCGCATCTTGGGAGTACAAGATGCACCAATACCTTGTCGGACAAGGTTATTGGAGCTACATCAAAGGAGCACATGAAGACCGACCCGTCGAAACGGCTCCCGCATATGCGACATGGGAGCAAGCTGCAAGCCGCGTGATATATTTCTTGGCGACGTGTGTTCATGATCACATGCTCGGCTACATTCGTGAAGCCAAGACGCCAAAGGAAGCGTGGGAAAATCTATGAAAGATTTTCGCCGCCAACATGACTGCAAGGAAGCTTCAACTCCGCCAAGAGTTGAACAACATTCAACAAAGGGACATGTCCATCATGACATACACCTTGAAGATCAAGGAGCTTTGCGACTCGCTCAGCTCAATAAGCGTAAGTATAGATGATGATGAGATGGTGCAAATATGCCTTGGCGGCCTCGCACCACGGTTCGGCGCGATGCGAACCGCCGTTCTAGCACGGGAGAAATCTACCTCCTTCTTTGAGCTCCAATCAATGCTATTGGTCGAAGAAAACCACGTGCGTACAAGGAGCAATGAGTCGGAAGGCCACATGCTCTACACGCACTCGAACAGAGGAAGAGGACGCAGACGATCCAGAGGCCGATTCGGCCAAGGACAAGGCGGACAAGGTCCGACCTACGATAACAACTCCCAATTTTGGCCGCAAAATGGAAGCCAACGAGGAACCTTCGCAAGAAGGGGGAGCTTCCACTCCGGCCCGAGCCATCAAAACGCAACCGAATGCGGATATTGCGGAAAGCTCAGCCACCACGAAGAAGAGTGCCGAAAGAAGATGCGTGAATCAGCTTCCACAAGCCGATAACTCACGAATTGCGCGCACAATTCCGACTACGAAGAGTATAACGGAATGTACGGGCACAACTCCGACTACGAGGATCGTGGCGGAATGTACGCATACAATGGCGGAATGTACGCATACAACTCCGACCGTGGCGGAATGTTCATGATGAAACATAGAGCAAACTCTATGTCGGCCTCTACCTCAACTAGTGCCCTCAATCCGGAGGACATATGGTTTGTTGACTCCGGAGCCTCAAACCATATGACATCCCATAAAGAATGGTTTCTCGAACTTCGAGAGCCGGAGCGACCCGGTTATGTCGAAACTAGAGATGACACTACACACCCGATTCGGCACATCGGCAATGTTCCGTTCGGCGAAAGAGGTAAGAAAACATACATTAAAAATGTCTTGCATGTTCCCACCATCACAAAGGTTTTGGTCTCGGTCGGCCAAATGGTTGAGCAAGGGATGCAAGTACGATTCGACCAAGAAGGGTGCTTCATCGAAAAAGAAGGCCGAATCATTGCACGCGGAAGAAGAGAGGGCCGGATGTTCATTCTCGATTTGCATGAGATGAAATCCGCCATGTTCACGAAAAGCACGAAAGCCGACTCCGACATAGAGCTATGGCATAAGCGAATCAGCCACATTAATCTCAACAAACTCAAAGCAATGAAATCGAAAGGAGTCGTCATCGGACTCCCGACATTCAAAGAGAAGGATATTGAAGGTGTATGCGAAGCGTGCCAATTCGGTAAGCAACACCGACACCCATTTCCGAAGGAGTGGAACGTGAGCAAAGGCGTACTAGACGTAATTCATTCTGATGTATGGGGTCCGGCTCAAACGGCGACATTCGGCGGATGCCGATATTACGTGCTCTTCATCGACGACTTTTCTAGGCACACTTGGATATATCCAATGTGGCAAAATAACGAAGTGTTCGGACACTTCCAAAATTTCAAGAATGAAGTCAAGAAAGCCACGGGCTGACATGTACGTTGTCTTCGATCGGATGGCGGCAAGGAGTACTTCACAGACGATTTCACGGCGTATCTCCGAAAGGAAGGAATTCGGCGAGAATTCACTTGCTGACACACTCCGCAACAAAACGGGGTAGCCGAGCGCAAAAATCGGCACATCCTCGAAGTAGCGCGGGCAATGATGAATGAGAAGCATATGCCCAAGTCTTATTGGGCCGAAGCTGCAAATACGGCCATCTACCTAATGAACTGGTGCACAACATCCAGTGTGCATGAGGTCACTCCGCACGAAAAATTCTTCGGAAAGAAGCCGAACCTATCACATGTTTGGAGATTTGGCTCCATTGCGTACGTGCACATCCCCGACGAGAAGCGTCAAAAGCTCGAACCGAAGTCGGAGAAACGTATCCTCGTAGGATACTCACTGGAGCAAATGGGGTACAAGTGCTACAACCCCTCAGCTCGAAAATCTCGAGTAAGTCGAGACGTCATTTTTGACGAGTCCGCATCCTGGTACGCACCAGAGACAACTTCAACTCTGACTCCGCTCGACCCGGAATCCACCGAACAAGAGATAGAGGATGAAGATCGCCTTACGCGCATGTTCGAAGAAAGTCCGATCACGACCCGACTGAGCAGACCACAAGAGCCTTTGAGTGATCAAAGCACATCACGGCGTAGCCCGAAGATGGACAAAGGCAAATAAAAAATGGCGGAATACGTAGACGATCACTTCGACGATGATGCGTCGGCTCACTCACTCGACAGTGAGTTCGGCGGTTTTGAGGTACCAATCGGAGCTAAGAAAGCCCTCATCTCTACAAATGAAAAGCTCCGCCGATCCACCCGTGAAAAGAACCCTGTAAGCCGATTCGGCTACAACGATTATATGGTGTACCATTATGTTAGGAAACAGATCCCTCCGGATGGAAGTAAAAAGAACCGGATGACGAGTATCCGGCTATGGAGGACTTGGTGAGAACCGGATGAAGAGTACTCGGCAAGAGCCAGATGGTGAAGACCCGGTGAGAACCGGATGTGGAGTACCCGGCAACGGAAGACCCGGTGAGAACCGGATGACGTGTGCCCGACAAGCGCTGGATGATGCAGGCCCGGTGAGGAGTGCTCACCGGATGAAGGGACATATTCGTAAATATGTTTCTGAGAGTCCATCGGGGCTATATTTGTAAATATCTGAAAAGTCATATTAGTATAAATATGACTTAGGGCAAACTTAGTATAAGGTGTTGTTGTCATTGTTGTTGTCGCGATTGTGAGAGAGCAACCGTGTACAGAGAGAGAGAGAGAGAGAGAGAGAGAGAGAGAGAGAGAGTGAGCTCGAGATATAGAGAGGTCGTTGCCTCTGTTGTAATCGCTGCCTGTGGCAAAGATCGTGAGCTCGAGGTCGTTGCCTCCATGAGCTCACTGTTGTAATCATTGTGATATAGTGATAGGTTGGAGTCTGTGGACTCCCGTGATTTTTCCCTCTCAGGGTTTTCCACGTTAATATCCTGTGTATTCTCTTTTTTCTTTCTGTTTGTGCACTTACCTCCATTTTCATTTCTTCTGTGTTCAATTGTACAAAGTGATTCACTCTTTGGTTGTTGCCGGAGACTATTCCGTGTATTCCTCAACAAAGTGGTATCAGAGTGAACCGACATAGAACAATGGACGATTCGTTGGGCGGCATGTTCAAGCTCACCGGCTCCAATTATTCAGTATGGAAGTCGAAGATGAGGGACATGCTCGTGGTCAAAGATCTTTGGTTGCCGGTTCAGTTCGGGGACAAGAGACTGGACAAAATCGATGCCACGATATGGGAGGTCATGCACATGAAGACAACGACGTACATACGGTGCTTCATCGACATGAGCCTATACAACAAATTCAATGAAGAGAGCAAGGCTCATGAGCTTTGGGAGAAGATCGACATTATGTTTTAGAACAAAAATGCTGTTAACCAGGTTTCGGTATTCCGGAAGCTAGTAAGACTCCGGTACCAAGATGGCTCCAGCATGGCGGAGCACATGAATGCCTTCCAGGGGCTGATACACCAGGAAACATCATTGGAAGTACCTCTCGCCGATGAGGTACTAGCGCTACTCCTGCTCGGTTCCCTCCCAGATAGCTGGGAGACATTGGTTGTCACTTTGGGCAACGTTGGGCCGGAAGGGAAACGGTTATCCCTAGCAAGAGTGAAGTCGAGCTTGCTAGATGAGGATGCGCGTCGGAAAGATAAGGATACGAACTCCGATTCCAAAGCGCTTCTTACCGAATCGGAACGCGGAAGACAAAGGAACCGTAGTCCCCAAAACCGGGAAAAGTCGGGGACACGGTCAAAGTCAAGAGGGAGGCCTACTTGCTTCTATTGCGGCAAGCCGGGGCACTTCCAGAAGAACTGTCGGCACTTCCGAAAAGACATGGAAACCAACGGTACCGATTCGAAGCGAACACCGGACCGGAACGGTAAAGACCGGAGGGGGCCGGACTAGAAGGGAACGATGGCAATCGCGGCAAGTGAAGAAGAGTTGATGCTCATCACCGAGGAGAGTGAGCTAAACCTTGCCGGCGACGAGATGACGTGGGTGGTCGACTCCGGAGCGTCATTCCACCTTACCCCGGACTAGAAATGCTTCTCATCCTACTCAGCCGGTGATCACGACTGTGTCCGGATGGGGAATGAAGGTACATGCCGAATTGTCGGCATAGGAGACGTGTGGTTGACAACGCCAACCGGATGCAAGCTGATGCTGAAGGATGTCCAACACGTTCCGGAGGTTCGTCTGAACCTGATATTAGCCGATCGGCTAGATGATGAAGGCTACACGGGTAGCATCCGGAGCGGTGTTATGAAGTTCAACAAAGGGAGCTTGATTGTGGCTCGGGCCCGGAAGGTCAACACGTTGTACCTGATGAATGCCCGGTTATGCCCGGAAGAAGTGAACGTGGCATCCGACACTGCCGGTGAGTTGTGGCACAAGAGGCTGTGTCACATGAGCGAGAAGGGGATGAAGAGGCTTGCAGACGACAACCTCATTCCAGTGAAGAACGTGCACTTGGAGAAGTGCATTGATTGTCTGGCCGGTAAACAAAACCGGACCTCCTTCCGATCGAGGCCACCGATGAGACGTAATGCACACTGGAGTTGGTGCATACTGATGTATGTCAAGTGGACACGAAGTCACATGCCGGATCGCAGTACTTTGTGACGTTCATAGATGACCACAACCGGAAGCTGTGGGCCACACTAGTGAAGACGAAGGATCAAGTGTTATCCGTCTTCAAAGAGCTCCACGCGAGAGTGGAAAGAGAAACCGGCCGGAAGCTGAAGGCGGTTCGAGCAGATAATGGAGGAGAATACCATGGGCAGTTCGAGGAGTACTGTTGCTCGAAGGGAATCCGGCTCGAATTTACCATGCCAAAGACGCCGGAACTAAACGGGCTGGCCGAGAGGATGAACCAGACCATAATGGAGAGGGTCCGGAGTATGCTGGCGCATGCAAAACTACCCAAGAAGTTTTGGGCTGAGGCACTGTCGACGGCGACATATGTGATAAACAGATCACCCTCAGTACCCTTGGACGGAGACAAGCCACAGAGAGTCTGGACCGGTAAGGAAGTGTCCTACCGGTATCTGAAGGTGTTCGGGTGTCTTGCGTACGTGCATGTAGCTAAGGACCGGAGAGGAAAACTAGATCCGAAGACCCGGCCATGCATATTCCTCGGTTACGACGACGAGGAGTTCGGCTACTGAGTGTGGGACCTGGTCGACAAGAAGGTATTCCGGAGTCGAGATATTATCTTCATGGAGGACAAGATGCTCGCCGACTGGGAGTCGGAGAAGAAGATAATGAACTCCGAGTCAACTGGTAAGGATCGATTCTACGATGAGCAGACCCAACCGGCAAGAGACCGGTTAGCACTCGAGGAACCAGCCGGTTACGGTGAGGATACTGAACTGGTAGAAGAAGAAGTAGAGGAAGCTGAAACCGGAACCGGCCAAGACCCCGAATCGGATTCAGATAAAGAGCAAATGGAGGAGTCGGTTATCGAAGCCCAAAGACGGAGATATCCTCTCAGAGAGAGAAGGCCCCCCCGGAGATTTCTGGATATAGAGCATATGCTGCTAATCGATGAGGGGGAGCCAGAAAGCTTCGAAGAAGCGAAGGATGACACCCACAACCGCAAATGGTTAAGTGCCATGCAGGGTGAGATGGATTCCCTGCATGAGAACCATACGTACGAATTGGTGGAGTTGTCGAAAGGAAAGCGGGCACTCCGAAATAAGTGGGTGTACAAGTTGAAACCGGGAGATGCCGGCAACCCCCCGAGATACAAAGCCAAGATCATGGTGAAGTGGTTCCAACAGAAGAAGGGCGTGGACTTCGACGAGATATTTGCCCCGGTAGTAGAGATGACCTCCATCTGGACGGTGCTGAGTATAGCGGCAAGCATGGACCTCAAGGTAGAGCAGCTGGACGTGAAGACGACATTCCTTCACGGTGACCTCGAAGAGGAGATCTACATGCAGCAACCAGAAGGATTTGTGGAGAAAGAGAAGGAGCACATAGTATGCCGGTTGAAGAAGAGCTTGTACGGACAAAAGCATGCTCCCAGACAATGGTACCGGAAGTTCGACTCCTTCATGACCGATCAAGGGTACCACAAGACGCAGGCTGATCACTACATGTTTGTGAAGAAGTTCGAAGGAGGCGACTTCCTGATACTCCTTCTGTACGTGGACGACATGTTGATCGTCGGACGGAACCAAGCCCGAATACGGATGCTGAAGAAGGCTCTCAACCGAACCTTTGCAATGAAAGACTTGGGTCCGGCAAGACAGATGCTGGGGATGCATATCATCCGGAACCGGCCAACGAAGCAATTGTGGTTGTCACAGGAGAAGTACGTGACAAAGGTGCTTCAGTGGTTCAACATGTTAGAAGCGAAACTGGTCGGATCGACACTCCCAGCAAACTGCAGATTATCCGGTAAGCAAAGCCCGAAGACGAAAGCAGAGAAGGATGATATGATGAAGGTTCCATATGCCTCTGCCATCGGGAGCTTAATGTACGCAATGGTGTGTACCCGATCGGATATAGGATACGTAGTCGGAGTGGTGAGCCGGTTTATGAGCAATCCCGGCAAGGAGCACTGGAACACGGTCAAATGGATACTCCGGTACTTGAAGGGCACTTCGAATATGTGTCTCCGATTCGGCTCCGGTAAACCTCAAGTTGACGGTTTTACCGATTCGGACATGTCGACTGATGTGGATACCAACCGGTCTACATCTGGGTATGTAATGACATATGCAGGGGGAGCTGTTTCGTGGCAGTCGAGGCTGCAGAAGACGGTTGTGTTGTCAACCACGGAGGCGGAGTACATGGCGGCTGTGGAAGCCGGCAAGGAAATATTATGGATGAAGGACTTCATCGGAGAGCTTGGTATCCGACAAAATGAATACCGGTTCTATTGCAACAGTCAAAGTGCCATCCATCTTGCTAAGAATGCGGCCTATCATTCCCGGACGAAGCATATCCAGCGAAGGTATCCTTGGCTCCGGGAAAGAGTAGATGACGAGGAGTTCGCGCTGACGAAGATCCACACGACCTAGAACGGGTCAGATATGCTGACCAAAGTAATGATACCCGACAAGCTGGATGCATGTCGAAAGCGGATCAGACTAGTAAGACATCCCATGCCGGAGTGAAGGGGGAGTTTGTTAGGAAACACGTCCCTCCAGATGGAAGTAAAAAGAACCGGATGACGAGTACCCGGCTACGGAAGACCCGGTGAGAACCGGATGACGAGTACTCGGCTACGGAGGACCTGGTGAGAACCAGATGACGAGTACCCGACAAGAGCCGGATGGTGAAGACCCGGTGAGAAGCGGATGATGTGTGCCCGACAAGCGCTGGATGATGCAGGCCCGGTGAGGAGTGATCACCGGATGAAGGGACATATTCGTAAATATGTTTCTGAGAGTCCATCGGGGCTATATTTGTAAATATCCGGAAAGTCATATTAGTATAAATATGACTTAGGGCAAACTTAGTATAAGGTGTTGTTGTCATTGTCATTGTCGCGATTGTGAGAGAGCAACCGTATACAGAGAGAGAGAGAGAGAGAGAGAGAGCTCGAGATATAGAGAGGTCGTTGCCTCTATTGTAACTTATGGCGAAGATCGTGAGCACGAGGTTGTTGCCTCCATGAGCTCACTGTTGTAATCATTGTGATATAGTGATAGGTTGGAGTCTGTGGACTCTCATGGTTTTTCCCTCTCAGGGTTTTCCACGTTAATATCCTGTGTATTCTCTTTTTTCTTTCTGTTTGTGCACTTACCTCCATTTTCATTTCTTCTGTGTTCGACTGTACAAAGCGATTCACTCTTCGGTTATTGCCGAAGACTATTCCGCGTATTCCTCAACACATTACACCTTTATGATGAAGGTAGCGATAGTACGGGAGCCGGAAACCTTTTCGGAAGCCACGAAGGACCACGATGGATCAAAGCAATGAACGAGGAGATGCAGGCACTACGGAAGAACGAGATGTGGGATCTCTTTCCCACCTCACCACACAAAAAGGCGATCGGATGCAGATGGATCTACAAGGTGAAGTACACGCCGATGGCTCCGTAAACCACTACAAAGCTCGACTCGTAGCGAAAGGATACGCTCAGAAGCATGGCGTCGACTACGAAGAGACCTTTGCCCTGGTGGCAAAGATGACAACGGTGCGGACCGTAATTGCGATTGCCGCGGCGAAAGGGTGGCACCTCCATCAAATGGACGTCAAGAACGCCTTTCTACAAGGCGAATTAGAAGAGGAGGTGTACATGATCCAACCACCCGGCTTCAACTCAAGCACCCATCCAAAAGCTATTTGCCGACTCAAGAAGCCACTCTACGGCCTCAAGCAAGCACCACGTGCTTGGCATTTGAAGATAACGCAATATCTTCATCAAATCGGCCTCCGTATGTCAAAATCGGACAACTCCCTCTACATACGAAGAGATTCCGCAAGTCCGATCGTCATCATCTTATATGTGGATGACCTAGTCATTGGAGGTGAGCATCTCGTCGAAATCAATAAGGTCAAATCCCTCCTCAAGCAAGCACCACGTGCTTGGCATTTGAAGATAACGCAATATCTTCATCAAATCGGCCTCCGTATGTCAAAATTGGACAACTCCCTCTACATACGAAGAGATTCCGCAAGTCCGATCGTCATCATCTTATATGTGGATGACCTAGTCATTGGAGGTGAGCATCTCGTCGAAATCAATAAGGTCAAATCCCTCCTTTCCGACAAGTTCGAGATGACGGACATGAAGTAGCTCCACTACTTCCTCGGTGTCGTGAAGAAAACCGTCCCTTGGCGCAATCGGTGAATAGTGCACATGAACCGGCCCTTCACGTGTGCGCGCTCTTAGTGTATATAATAGAGAATTAGGTACAGGGAGAGATCCGGGGTAGTTAGATTCGGTAGGTAGGAAGTAAATGAGTGAGACGACTTCCCTCTTGACGCTATAAAGGAGAGGGAGACGCAAGGGGGAAAGGGCATTATTTTTGAGGAGGACGAAGTGCTGTCGGACTGGAACCGAACGCTTCTCCTCTGTCTGTTCTCTGTTGCTCTTCTCTGCAGGTGTCGGGAGGCTCATGCTGCTTCGAGGAACGCCCGTGTGCTTCCGGCAGCACCTCCATCTTATCCCCATTTCATGCGTAGACGAACAGGCATCAGCCTCTATTTGCCGGCCTGTTCGGTCGTAGCCGCTCGCGTGTTCTGCTGTGTACTTGTTATTCGTTAATATACAAACACTTGTCTTTCCTTGTCTCTGTGTCCATTCGCGTCTTTGTGTTGACGGGCCACGCCCTTGTGTTTCTTTGCTCATACGTGACCGGGCGTCTCTCTCCTTCTCTTTCCCCTTTGTATCACCTGCCCTTCGGTTCAAGACCCCGGTGGTCCCGCCTCGTTTCTCCACGCACGCGCGTAACAACGCAACATCGGCATCGAGGTAATTCGGACTCCGGTTGGAATCATGATCTCTCAATGACACTACATCCTCAACTTGTTATACAAGTTCGGGATGGCTGAGTGCAAATCCGTGGCAACCCCGCTTGATCGCAATTTCAAACTTGATGCGAACTCCGGCACCAAAGCGTGTGAGTCGACTCAGTATCGGCAACTCATCGGGAGTCTCATCTACCTCACGATCACTCGACCCGATCTCAGTTATTCGGTCGGTCTCCTTAGCCAATTCATGCAAACGCTGCGTGATACTCACTTGGATTGCGCTAAGCGAGTTCTACGATACGTGAGCGGCACAATGGATTGCGGCATCTTCTACAAGACCGCGATGCCAATACGACTCGAGGGGTACACATACGCCGATTGGGCCGGCTACAAAGCCGATAGAAGATCAACCTCCGGATTTGTTTTCTCCCTCGGCAGCGGAGCAATATCCTGGAGTAGCAAGAAGCCGCCTACCGTCGCTCTTTCGAGTACGGAGGCGGAATATAGGGGCGTCGCCATAGCTGCATATGAAGCCGTATGGCTTAAGAGGATTTTGAAGAATTTGGGCGTTCTCATCACGGATCCGACTCCCCTTTACTGCGACAACATGAGCAGTATTTATCTGGCCTGGAACCCAGTGTTCCATGCGCGAACAAAGCACATTGAAGTGCACTATCACTTCTTCTGAGAGCGCGTTCTAGCTGGCGATGTTGACCTACAACACATTAGCACCAATCTTCAAATGGCTGACATCTTCACAAAAGCCTTAGGAGTCGACAAGTTATGGCAATTCATGACCGATCTCGGATTGACGATCCCTGACCTGCCAAGCTTGAGGGGGAGTACTGAAGACACTACGCAATAATGCGTAGATTTCGCAACCGCGCACTACGCAATAACGCGTGGATTCCACAACTACGCAACAAAGCCGCGAAGAAAGACGCAAGCCGAAGCACAGACTTTGCGACTACGCACGCAAGCCAAAGCATAGACTTCGCAACTACGCACGCAAGCTGAAGCAGATACTTCATAACTACGCACAACGCAAGCTGGAGCACGGATTCCTCAACTCCGCATAAAGCGAGCCGACGCGGACTCCGGAATGCGAGTTGAAGCGGATTTCGGATACCGTCTGAAACCGACCCGACTTGAGCTTGAGGGGGCGTGTTGAGGATCAAGCTCAACTTGGTCTAGTGTGTGAACTCACCTTGAGAGTGAGGAGACACTCCAACGGTCAAGAGTCACCATTATGTCACCACTTTGTATTCTATCATTTAGTATGAGTCATAGAATCATATTCTATGACACATAACTGATGAGCTTTCACATTCCCCATGCTCCATGAGGCTTCTAGTTAATGAAGAGAGAGGGTGACTACATAAAGCACCCTCCTCCCACCTTGTATAATGTTGAGTCTTTCTCCTTTGTCAATATACTTTTACCTTGCGTATTCTCTGTGTTTCACTCACTCTCTCTCTCTCTCTCTCTCTTACACACACACACACATAACTCACATCTCTTTCGCTTCACAAGAATCCATCTCTTGATTCTTTACAAGCACGTTATGGAACTATGGATTAAAGTCATCAATTAAACACTATGAATGCTTGTGAAACTAGATTAAAGAGGAGGCGAGAAGCACATACCTAACATTCTTATGAAAACACAGTTCTAGAGGAAGCATTGCAACCAACCGTTAGTCCTTGAAATCATCGGAGCACAAGAAACCCTTACTTCGTTGTCACATAGATGTCCTGACAAAATAACTCTCTCTATATCTCTACTACTCTTTGCCATGTCAAAGTTGATGTAGCTTAAATGGTATGTAAAGTCCATGCTTAGCATACGACAGGTACAAGAATCAATACCATGCATCTGCATCGTGTTATCATAAAACCCTACATTTCCAATCTCTTAGCATTTTGTCTAATTGTGGATTAAAATAATCATCATTAAATTGGACAAAGGTCTATGAAATATGCAAGATTAAAGAGGAAGTGAGAAGCATAAACACATGATTATTATGAATATACGATTTATAGTGGAAGGCATTGCAATCAATGGGTCAACAGGGGGGTCCTTGAAATGTACAGGAATCTTGATACGTTGCGACTTTGATCGAGTCATGTGTCATTCAACTATGTATTGAAGACTTCGGCATTAAAAAGTAACCAAGAAAGGGAACCTCAGATGTTAGGGCTCTAATATTGCATGCGAGAGGTACGGAGATCGATACATTGCTTCTCCAATTGTGTTATCTTGATACGTTGGCACGTCTCTGAGTGGTTTCATCTCCACTTTCTCGGTTATTTAAGATATATAGTGTTTAAATACATCATAATTTTCTTCATTTCAATTATACATCCCCCTCAATTGTAGCGACTCATCACACAATGAGTGAATAATGATTCTAAAACCTAATCCGCATCGACAATAGAGCGTCCTATGGATTACAAGTTGTCATTAGACGGTAAGCAAGATAGGGGATGTAGCTCAAATGGTAGAGCGCTCGCTTCGCATGCGAGAGGTACGGGGATTGATGCCCCACTTCTCCAATTGTGTTAGCCCCACTTCGCATTGGAGCATAATGATCATGGACATATTGGATCCATCTTATATGCATACTGGAGCATAATAACCTTGGACATATCGGATCCTCCTTTCATT
Organism: Azolla caroliniana; assembly: GCF_043228905.1. Taxonomy (NCBI): domain Eukaryota; kingdom Viridiplantae; phylum Streptophyta; class Polypodiopsida; order Salviniales; family Salviniaceae; genus Azolla; species Azolla caroliniana. Next base: position 5,426,915 of record NW_028230445.1, read on the forward strand.
TTCATGAAAATAACCGCTTCTCCAAGTGTGTTATGTTGATACGTTGTGTCTCCGATTGCTTCACGCGTTGTTGAACTTGGATTGAAGACCTCAACATTAAAGAGTATATGCAGGAAGTTATAATCTGTATTCCCTGGAACCCTCCGCCTACATCCCCATTGAGTATCTCTTGACCCACGATTGTCAGATAGGGGATGTAGCTCAAATGGTAGAGCGCTCGCTTCGCATGCGAGAGGTACGGGGATCGATGCCCCGCTTCTCCAATTGTGTTATCTTGATATGTTGTGTCTTTGATTCCTTCACGTGTTGTTGAGCCGCATTGATCGAAGAACTCGGTGTTAAAGTGTAAGCAATATATAGGGGATGTAGCTCAAATGTGAGCGTCCACTTCGCAGGCGAGTGGCGCGGGAATTGATGCCCCGCTTCTCCAATTGTGTTATCTTGATATGTTGCATCTCACATTTTGTTGAATCATGGATCGAAGACCTCGGCATTAAAGAGTATGGTAGAATGCTCGCTTCACATGCGAGAGGTAAGGGAATCATTACCCCGCATGCGAGATACGGGGATTGATGGCCTCTCCAATTGTGTTATCATGATATGTTGCGTCTTTGATTCCTTCACGTGTAACTGTTGAACCGCATTGATCGAAGACCTCGGCATTAAAGAGTAAGCAATATAGAGGATGTAGCTTAAATGTGAGCGCTTGCTTTGCATGCGAGAGGTACGGGGATTGATACCCCACTTCGCATTGGAGCATAATGACCATGAACATATATCAGATCCTCCTTTCATTTTCACGAATATAACCGCTTCTTCAATTGTGTTATCTTGATAAGTTGCATCTCTGATTGCTTCACATGTTGTTGAACCGGAACCGGGATTGGCATTTTAAAGAGCAAACAAGACAAGGGATGTAGCTCAAACGGTAGAGCCCTCGCTTCGCATGCGAGAGGTATGGGGATCGATACCCTGCTTTTCCAACTGTGTTATCTTGACATGTTGCGTCTTTGATTGCTTCACGTGTTGTTAAACCGTAGATTGAAGACCTCGGCATTAAAGAGTAGGCAATACAAGGGTTGTAGTTCAAATGGGAGCTCGCTTCGAAGGTATGGGGACAAATACCCTGCTTCTCCGATTGTGTTATCTTGATACGTTGTGTTTCCGATTGTTCACGTGTTGTTGAATCGTGGATTGAAGGCCTCGGCATTAAAGAGCATGCAAGATGGGCGATGTAGCTCGAACGGTAGAGCCCTCGTTTTGCATGCGAGAGGTACGGGGATGAATACCCACTTTGCATTGGAGCATAATGACCATGGACATTTATCGGATCCTCCTTTCATTTTCATGAATATAACCGCTTCTCCAATTGTGTTATCTTTATATGTTGCGTCTCCCATTGCTTCATGTGTTGTTGAACCGTGGATTGAAGACCGCATTAAAGAGTAGGAAATACAAGGGATGTAGCTGAAATGGGAGCGCTCGCTTCGCTTGCAAGAGGTAGGGGGACCGATACGCCCCTTTTGCAATTGTGTTATGTTGACACGTTGCGTCTCCGATTGCTTCACGTGTTGTGTAATTGTGGATTGAAGACTGAATCAACATTAAAGAGCATCCAAGACAGGGGATGTAGCTCAAATGGTATAGCTTGCTTCGCATGCGAGGGGTACGAGGATCAATACCACACTTCTCTAATTGTATTATCTTGATATGTTACGTCTCCGATTGCTTCACTTTGTCACGCATTTCCACGTGCATGTGTATAAACAGGGCAGAAACATCGGGGTCTCCGACCAAGGAGCCGGTAAGTGAAGAGAGATTATCCGGATTGGTGTTGGGATAATCTTTGCTAGAGCGAGGTTTGGACAAGTATCCGATCCCATGTTACGTCTCCGATTGCTTCACGTTGTCACGCATTTCCGCATGCATGTGTATAAACAGGGCAGAAACATCGGGGTCTCCGACCAAGGAGCCGGTAAGTGAAGAGAGATTATCCGGATCGGTGTCCAGATATCTTTGCTAGAGTGAGGTCTGGACAAGTATCCGATCCGAACCAGTCTCCGGATGCTGGACGGTGAGCACACGGGCTAAGACACGTGTAATGCTCCCAACCTATTGTCGGGTAGCACGCTGTCGTGAAAATCTGTCACTATGTGCGGATTGTGAGGCGGAACCGCCGGGGTCTTGGACCGGAAGGATTCGAAGTTTGCACTAGCTTTAGTGAGAAAGTATTTAAGATAGATTAAAAGAGAGAGAGATTGAGATAAGATAGAATGCTTGACTTTAGATTGAGAGAGATTGAAATGGAGAGAGAGATTAAGATTGAACCCTTGACTTTAGATTTGAGGAACAAGATATATCATCAATTGGATAATGAATTTTCTTCTTATTAAATTCTTGATTAATACCTAACTCCCTTTGATCTTTTTCATCCACTCTTTTATAGATGCCCCCATGCATATGATGCATGTGAGGGTACAAGACATGCATACAATTCATGGAATGCGTGTGATGCATGTTTGCCATTTGGCGCTCATGCATTACATGTGATGCATGATAACCATGTCACTCATTCAAGCTCTAATATGAGAATTTACATGTGAAAGTATAATGGAAGATTTTTTTTTTCTAAAAAAATGACTTGGCTTAGTGGTAAGTTTATTGCCTCCTATCTTGGAGGTGCAAGGTTCAAGCCTTGCTTGCATCCCTTTGTATACAAATTTTTACTAGGTTTTTTTTCCAATCAAGATGATTTTGTTCGTTTCACACCAAAATCGTCGCGATCAACCTATCCGATCGATTCGTCTATCCGATCCATCTGGTCTGGTGATCTGATCCATCTGGTCTGGTGATCCGATCTGGTCCGGTTCCAGTTCCGGTGCCGTCCGCCGGTCCGGTTCTGGTTTCGTCGTCGTTTATCTGTTCCGGTTTCGGTTTCGTCGTCGTCTGTCCGATCCGGTCCTCCAAAACCATTACGAGTAGTTAAGCCACAATTTAGCCCAAGAACATTATGTGCTCCACACATAAACAAAAAGTAATAAGTTCTTGCTCTGCTTATATATTGTGGGATCTTGATATGTCCTATCTATGTGGGATATCTCATAGTTTTGTTTTTCTCTTCTTCTTCTCAAACTTCACATTCACATAACTTGACATTTAGTTGTCCGTTTCAAATGTAGTAAAGTACATTCGGAAGCTCTATCTTTTTGTACCAAGATATTAAACTAATCTAAAATAGTATTTATACTATTATTGTTTCATATCATGTGTGAAGAACCACACTCAATTTTGTATGTTCCTCGCAATTTTCACACCATTGCCGAAAATCTTCATGACAACGTGATGAGCATAGGGCTTGGGACTCGGATAAACGCGCACGAAGATGGAAGCAGGACAGAGATGTAGACTCAACACAGATAGAACAATCAGATACAACGAAAATGAAATATATTAAACAGGGAAAGAGTACAACCGGACTCGACCAGTAACAGAGCTGCGCGCTTTCGAAACACATAGACGCAGAATTATGAGCCTTTGGTCGGGGGCACATGGGCTTCCTACGTGAGTAGAGGCCTCACCTTCCTCCTTGAATCAATACAGAGCGAAGACAGAGGGAATGACAGAGCTCTGGATCTCAAACCGACAACACTTCCTTCTCCAAGACGATGGATCCTTTCTCAGTGTTATCTCTCTCCTTTTATAGTTCAAGGAGAGAGAGATCATTACATCAGGCTGTTAAGGAAACTCCTTTCTCCTCGATTCTCTCCTCGATCTCCTCTCATCAATCTCCTTTATTCCTCTACTCATGGGGTCATAAAAGTACCTATCGAATCACTCCTACCTAGTTTTCATCAACACCTAACTAACACTATACTATTTACACATGTTTGTATATAAAGACAAGTTCGTGTGCATCCATGCACACAACTATTCACGCGTGTCCGGAGAGGTTTCACCTTGTGGCCGAAATTTCCCACGACATCCACCCTCACCAAACTGCACATCCTCCGCCATGTGCCAAGTAGAGAAACAATGGGATTCTAGGATGATCCTTACTCATCCTCTTCCAATTTGTCGTCATTCTGACCCTCATCCGGCCCCTTGTCATCATTGGCCTCCTCGTCTTCCAGCTCCAGATTCGGTTCCGAATCGTGTCACTTCATGAAGGCCTTGACCCGCTTCCCTGTTACTGGCATAGTTAACCTTATCTCGTCGAGCTTAGCTAGTTGGTATGTCGCGTTGTCGTTGGCGCTCGTTACCATGTAAGGCCTGAACCACCGCCCCGCGAACTTCAGGGTCAACCGGTGCTGATTCTCGACGCTGTTGTCGTAGACCAACACCCAATCACCTTCCTCAATTTTCTTTGGCTAGAGTTGGTGCGTTCTGTCGAAGCTGCCCTTGTTCTTCTTCCTCTCCTTTTCCACCCTTGTCGTTGCTCATTCCACGTCCTCCAGCGTTCACTCTAGTTGTTGGATCCGCGCCACCAACAGATCCTCCAAGCTCATCTCGTCTGTCCGATTGATTGCTGTCCACGATGCTATCGTCCACTCCACCGACATTATCGGCATTTGTTCGAACATAAGTTCGGATGGCATTTATCTATTCACCAAATTGTGCGTAGTCTGTTCGGACCATAGTGCATAAGCTAGGAGCCTCGACCAGTTTCCGACTCATCCGTTGCATGCTCGTACTATTGCTTTGAAAATTGGCCGGTGCCCTCGTTCGACCTTCCCATTCACCTCTAGATTGTACGCCATTGTGAGGGAATGCCTGACCCCTAGTCGATTGAATAGCTCTTTGGCTTCTTGTGCGTCCAGCTCCCCTCGGTCGGCCACAATCTTTCCCACACACTCGTACCGCCAAATCACGCCATTGATTAGAAATCGGCATATGGCTGTGGTTTTCTTGTTCGTCAATGCTCAACTCTCCACCTGGTTCGTCAAGTCCTCTTGTGCAAGCACCAGCTACTGCATTTGCCCTACCCCCATTAGCATTGTCACGAAATCGACCATCCATGTGAAGTGAATGGTTGGCGGACAGGTCGGGTGCAACTCATTTTAGTGCCGTATGCCGGATTGAATCTGACAGCTCTCGCATTACGTGACGACGTTGTCGTGAAGAATTTCGTCCAGACGCGGAAACCGGGAAATATTGGCTACATCGGCAGGGTGCAACATGTGCACTCACCCTCATGTAATTGTGTGAATAATAGGAGTCAAGTCGGGACAAAGAATCCCATGTAAATCGGGATTTATCCCACATTGTAACGCATCCCTCTCCTTGTTCTATAAAAGGAAGGGATGGTCCCTTGTAGAGGGGTTGCCCATTTTGTGTTAGAGGGTATACCGTTAGATTTAGGGTTAGTTCTTCTACTTCTTCTTCCTCTTCTTCGCGGTGTGGGTGGACTGTAGAGGGCTATTTCTGCTCGGTCTCCTGTGCAAGACCCCGCTTTGCGTGACGAGCCCGAGAGCTCCCCGGAGGGCGGCTTGGCTGTAGACTGCTGTTGTAACCTACCCTAGCTTGGTCCGGCTCGAAGCTGGGGTTGTATTCTTTCCCTTGTAATACATACTTTTGCGTCTAACTGTGTATATTTGTGTCTCTGTTGGTGTCGGGTGCTTCCCCTTTCCTGCGTTCCTGCACATAAGGGCGTGAGTCGGGTCGGCGCGCGTGTGTGTGCGCGTGTGCGTGAGTCGGTGTCAAGCGCGCGCTCCCACTCTGTCTCCCTCTCTTTCTCTATCTCATTTGGTTGCTTCCGGTGTGCTCCTAGGGTGCCCCGGAAACGGTGAAGCATGACTTCCTGCGCTCCGTCGCTCCCTAGTCCAGGACCCTTGTGGTCCCGCCTTTCTACACGCACGCGTGTAACAATGCGACATATTTGGTGAACCCGACATGAAAGGTGGCAAGGGAGGATGGAGCTGGAATATGATGACCTTGCAGAGATGGTGGCCCAAGTGGTGTTGGAGTCTACACGAGTGGTGATGAGGCGAGAAGTAGCGCAACAATCTATTGAACGAGTGGTCGAAAGAGTCGGCCGTTTCAATGGGTCGAGGTCCCATTTTACTTGGAAGCCTACAACGCGGAAATGGAAGTGCGTGGCGTAGACGAGGCGTTGAGGCTAGAGTTCTTCTGTCGGGTCGTAGCTGTCCGGATGCATGCGGAAGTAAAGGAGCTCCGTGAGGCTCATAGTTCGTGGGAGGCCTTCGAAGAGGTGCTCTTGAAGGCATACAGAGGGCGGCCGAAAGGCCGGGGAAGGCGTGACTTCGACCAATGGATATCGTCGGCAAAGACCCACCGGGGTGGATCAAAGGCATTCCGAGAGTTCGAGCGACGACTTGCTCGGCTTCCGGAGCGGGAACAAGGTTTGGTGGGGGCGGACAAAGTCCTATTGTTCGTCAGGTCGATCAACCGAGCGGAACGGGAGGCCATCGGGATTGAGCTCGAAGACGACGACGGAGCGAATGGGCTTACGGAGGACTGGTTGAAGGTCGGAAGGGTGTGCCAACGGCTAGATAACGAGCGAGCTGAGAAGACTAAGAGGAAGGGGCGCGACGGCGTGCCATCACAGCGGGAAGAGGCCAAACGACAAAGAGAGTCGGCAAGGGTCGGCGTTGGGGCCAGGATTGCGGAGGCGTACGCAGCTCTTGAGGCGATGCTTGAGGAAGAGGAAAGATTGAGGCCGCAAGCCAAGACTGAGGAGACGGACTTGCCCCACGCGATGGCGGAAGATTGGTACGACGGTACCATGGGAGAGGGTTTGGAACAAAACGCCCTCTCGACTTGTGGAGATAGAACGGCTGAGGACGAGGCCGAGATACCGATCGCGGGATCAGAACATTGGAACCAGCGGTGTTGGACGTGTCAGCCTGAAACCCCGATCATAGGAGAAGCAAGCCCAGACGGGGCTTGCACGATCGGCAAGGAGATCGAGGAAGAGAAGGCGGCAAGCGTAATCGAGGCTTGCGCAATCGGAGGCGGGGTAGCCGCGGACAACGACGTCCGGACGGAAGAGGCTAATGACACAAAGGGTGGGGGTGCCGGGTCCTTACCCACACTGGCCCTAGAGGCTCCGACGGTCGGCCCGAGTGCCGGCGTGAGACCTAGAGCGACGGGCGGTTGCGGTGGCAAGGCGGGCAACCGAGACGAGAACCACGAAGAGCCGGTGGCTACGGACAAGGGCGTAAAATGGACGGGCGATTCTTTGTGTCTTCCCACACTTGCTCCCGAGACGATGGCAGTCGGGCCCGAGTGCCCACGTGAGTCCCAAGAGGAGGAAGGCGGCGGCGAGAGAACAAGAATCACCGGCGAGACGATACGGGGAAGGAGCTGATGAAAGCCCATGGACCCGATTCCGGAGAACTCGGCATTCGGGCCCGTATGCCCATGAAAGACCGAGGAGATGGATGGCGGTACTGAGGAGTCCTGGCACGATGCCAACGAAGATGGATGGGAGATGGCCAGCGAAAAGGTCGACGAGGAGACCAAGGAACAACCCGACCGGGAACCGAACCACGCGACGCTCCGATACGGGTGGAGCTTGATCCGGTTGTGGATTGTTCGATCGGGGCCGGATTCGGCATAAAGGTGCCGATACGGGAGACGGTGCGGGACGGGCCGCCCTCTTTTACATGGGGAGAAAGACCGACCGGGCGAAGGTTGGGAATGGAAGGAGGGTAATCAGAGGTTCGGAACGAGTCTGGCAAAGTCGGCATCGGAGAATCAAGCTCAGGCGGGGCTTGATTGATCACAGGGCGGATGCTATCCACCGACACCACTAAAAGGGGCGGTGGCCCGGACGAGTTGCGAAATCGGTTACGCCGCATCCTATCCAGAGACTTCGGCTGTTTGGCCGACAGGGCAACGTAAGACCGAAAGAGATGGAAGATCGAGGCGGGAACGCAGCAAGGAGAGCGACGACGAGTTCGGGAGAAGTACAGGAGAATGAAGGCCGGTACTATGGAGTTCCTTACACCGATCCAGTTGTCAGCCCGAGTGCTAGCGTGAGTCCTATAGGAGAGATCGGTGGCGACAGGAGAACGGGACCCGACAATCCAGAGAATGACGGACGGACCCAGACGAGAACCGGGCGGAGTGGACTTCCAGAAAACCATTCCAGGAGGGAGCAAGAGAGCAGGCCTACGAAGAGGCCAGGAACACGGTACGTCGGTACCACAGGAGAGGGTGTGGAGCGAGCCACCCTCTCGACTTGCGAAAGAAGGAAGACCCAGGATAAGGGTCAAAGATACAACGAGCCTGAGGAGGATCCTTCACACCGGATCCGGAGACTCTGGCGGTCGGCCCGAGAGCCGGCGTGAGACCTAGAGTGACGATCGGTGGCAGCGAGGGGACGAAGGCAAAGACCGCGGATGGGCAGTCCCACGAAGATCCTCACAACGATCCGACAGTCCTATAGGAGAGATCGGTGGCGGCAGGTGAACGTGATCGGACGACAGAAGCAGAGAAAGAAGGTATGAGGCCGGCAAGGCGGCTACGAACCATCTCAAGCCCTTCGGCAAGGTCAGTGGGCGTAAGGAAGTCTGGTCCTACGGGATCCCCACACTGAACCAGAGACTCCGGCAATTCGACCAACGTGGCAACATGAGACCGAGAGAGAAGGTTGGTGGCGGCGGGAAACGGGACCTGGCTACGCGGAAGACACGAGGAGAGTCGCGAAGGACTCCGACAAAAGGCACCCGAATTTCGGCAAGCGGAGAAACGAAGTCCGGTCCTATGGGACCCTCACACCGGTCCGGAGACTCTGGCAGCCGGCTAACAGGAGTCGGCGTGAGACCTAGGGAGAAGGAAGGTGGCGGCAGGGAATGGGACCCGACGACATGAGATAACGGATCGGAAGTCGGTAAGACGGGGGCAGACGGAGTGCGAAACCCTTACTAGCTGGTTATGGTTTTGGGAGGAGCCAGTAGGGGCAAACACAGGGAGGTGTGTCGGGCCGGAAAGGCACACCTGGGGAGGAACAAGAGTCTCGCAAGTGGCCATCACGGGCAGGGTCGAAGCCTGACTACGGGACGGTGTTCAGCACGGGCGGTGCCGAACAAAGGAAGCGGAAGACGGCACAAGGGAGGTGACGGGAACGAGGTGACGGGTGCCTAGTGGACTGCACAGGGTCGGAGTCAGGGGATGTCAAGAGTGGCCGGAGGAGGATCCTCCACACTCGCTTCGTAGATCTCGGTAGCTCCGTTGAAGTATCGAAGACTGACATGGCAAGCCCGGGGTGACAAGCTAGTGGGGGTGAGGGGACGACGGAAAGTGGAAGATTGAGGACCTGTTGCAGCAGTGCAGAACGGGAAGGGCCAAACGGGCTACCACGGGTGTTCCTCGGAGGCGGAGGACACTGATATGCGGATGAGTGGCGATGCACGATCTGGCCGGGAAAGGGGCCGACAAGGCGTGCAATAAATCGGAGTACGGCACAAGCGGTGCCAAAAAACCGACGAGGGGATGCGGCACACAGAGGTGCCAGAGCGTAAAGGCGAGCGCGAAGATGGGTTGCGCAGTTCGGAGGTAGCGCGTAGAAGGCTAGAGAAGGATCCTCCACACCGTTCTGGAGACCATGGCGGTTCGAGCCGACGCGGCAACGTAAGACCATGGAGAAGGAAGGTGGCGGCGAGAGGACGAAGGAAACGCGAAACAACATGGGACGACAATCAGGACAACACAAATGATCGATGGAAGCCAAGTGGGCCACTACGGGCGTTCCTCAAGTGGAGGACATCGGGCATACGACAGAGAACGGAGCGTGCATATGACCGAACAAGGGCCAACGGAAGTACGCGTACTACGGAGATCGCGGAGAAGGACCCATCGACGGGTCGAACGAGCCTACAGAGAGGTAAGCGCGAAGGGAGAACCTAAGCCAACGGTTCAAACCGGCAGCGAGCCGAGATGCGGATTACGGAAGACCGGTTTCTCACCAACCGAAATCTCTCACCCTTCACCGGATTTGGCACGTACCAATGGACATGCGGTTAGGTGGGGGCGGATGTCGTGAAGAGTTTCGTCCAAAGGCGGAAACCAGGAAATATTGGCTACATCGGCGGGGTGCACCATGTGCACTCACCCTCATGTAATTGTGTGAATAATAGGAGTCAAGTCGGGACGAAGAATCCCATGTCAATTGGGATTTATCCCACATTGTAACGCATCCCTCTCCTTGTTCTATAAAAGGAAGGGATGGTCCCTTGTACAGGGGTTGCCCATTTTGTGTTAGAGGGTATACCGTTAGATTTAGGGTTAGTTCTTCTACTTCTTCTTCCTCTTCTTTGCGGTGTGGGTGGACTGTGGAGGGCTGTTTTTGCTCGGTCTCCTGTGCAAGACCCCACTCTGCGAGACGAGCCCGAGAGCTCCCCGGACGGCGGCTTGGCTGCAGACTGCTGTTGTAACCTACCCTAGCTTGGTCCGTCTCGAAGCTGGGGTTGTATTCTTTCCCTTGTAATACATACTTTTGCGTCTGTCTGTGTATATTTGTGTCTTTGTTGGTGTCGGGTGCTTCCCCTTTCCTACGTTCCTGCACATAAGGGCGTGAGTCAGGTCGGCGTGTGTGTGTGTGTGTGCGCGTGCGTGAGTCGGTGTCAAATGCGCGCTCCCTCTCTGTCTCCCTCTCTTTCTCTCTCTCGTTCGGTTGCTTCCGGTGTGCTCCTGGGGTGCCCCGGAAACGGTGAAGCACGACTTCCTGCGCTCCGTCACTCCTTAGTCCAGGACCCCTGTGGTCCGACCTTTCTACACGCACGCGCGTAACAATGCGACATGTGGTGCACGTTGTTAGGAATATGTCCCTCCTATGGGAGGAGATGACTGGTCGGGCCGAGATTCAACAGTCAAAGGCAAAGGGGGGTCGACATGGAGAGTCGAATGTATACAAAGTGATCCATGTCGAAGATACGACTGACTAGCTGGGCCGGCCAGATGGTTGAAGATAAGACCGACCAGTCGGGCCAACTGGACAACCAACAAAGGAGTCGGCTAGTCGACCAGTCGGTTGATTAACTATTATCGCTATAATAGTAATGACAGTAGCAGTGGTTACATTTGTAAATAGCCCATACATTGTGCGTAGAATAGAATAAATGTGAGCCTCTATTGTATAGCGATAGAGAAGAGAATGCGTGAGAGAGAGAGAGCAGTAGTAAAGTTCAGAGAACTTGCTAAGAACCCTAAGCGGGCTATCCTCTGTGTGCATCAGAGAGGACTGTAACCATTTTCTTTATTCTCTTGTATCTATGTGAATCTTTGCTTCTCTCGTGTTTTTCCCGTTTAGCGTTTTTACACTAAACTTTGTGTATCGTGTATTTTCTATTTTCTTTCATTCCAGCAATATTGTCCATCGCACAGTCGGTCTTTCTCATGCGGTAGAAGTGAATGAATCTCAACACACCTGACACACATCACGATACATTCCCAACCACTAGTACTTCTCCTTTAGCTTCTCAAATGTTTCCCACATGCCCCGGTGTCTGGATCAGGGGCTTTCATGGAATTTTGATACTAGCATCGACTGGTCCATCTTTTTCGTCACCACCTAGAGTGTTTTGCTGGTCCGTTTCTTCGGATGCCGTCAAACTTTCATGCCTCGTAGGAAGAACCGACATACCTTCTTCCAGATCTGGCTCTCTTCTTCCTTAGTCCACGATGGGTCCGGTGCCATTGTGGTTAGGAACCTTACAGTTACAAACCACTCCTTGTTGTGGTCGTTCTCGTTGAACTCGCTAAGGGACGGAGTGCCTCATCTGTTCGTCGACATTGAAGCCGACTCGAAGAAGTCCATGTAGACTTTTTCGTCCTCCGATACCATGTCGTCCTCATTGTTGAACCATGCTCTCGATAACATGTCGGCCATGGCGTTGTCTTTTCCGGAGATGTGCCATATCTCCGGATTCAAGGACTTTATGTATGTGATCCACCTAAGCATTGTTAGGTCTGGAGTCACACACCCAGAAACCATACCGAGAATCGTCAAGCAATCCGTCTCGATTATCGCTTCTACCTCGATCAAATAATCCTTATCAACCTTAACTGCCGAAACGATACCCCAAAGGTCGCGCTTAACCTAGGCGTGTCCTCATTACCGCTTGCTTAGCACCTTTGCACTGAACTGGATGGGGAACCGTGTGCCGGCCTCACCCTCATGATTGATTACGCATCCAATTCTGATCCGACTCGTGTCGACCATCACGTAAACCAGAGTGTCCACCTTGTATACTGCTTTCCGGAGAGCCAGTGCCGCCATCAACATCTCCTTCAGTCTCTGAACCGCCTCTGTGTGCTCTCTTGTCCATTCAAACTTCCTCCCTTTCTTCAATAAGCCGTAGAGTGGCTCGGCGATGCACACATAATGTGGGATCCATATGTGGTAGAAGGCGCACGCTCTTAGGAATCGTCAAACTTCTGTGACTTACTTGCACTCTTCCTTCATTGCTGAGATGACCTCTACCTTCGCCGGAGACAGTTTCCGGCCGTATGCACTGTAGTGGTGGTCGACCACCAAGACCTCCGATTGTCCGAACGTTGACTTCTCCCTGAAGAAGGTGAGCCGAGTTCCTTCGAGCCTCTCCAATACCTTCTCACAATCGGCAATACCTTCTTCATGTCCTTCGGACATCCTTTGATCTGGATGTCATCCAAAAACGACATGGAGATGTCCGGGATGCAGTCCCTCAGGAATCAACACCTTGTTCATCGCATTCACCATGTGCGCCACCGAGTTGGTACCTCCCTGAGGTAGGGTAAACTTTCGAACTAAGCTGAGAGGGGTCTACATCGTCGTAATATCCCTACTCTCCATGGCTAGCTGGAACTGGTCATACCCAAAGTATAAGTCATCGACTGAGTATATTGGCCTTTTGACGAAGGCCTCTGCAAATGCATCGATTGTCGGCCCAACCCCTACATTTCGAATCGTCAGTTTATTGACGGGTTGCAAGTCTTGGATGAAGCGTAGCATGCCATTCATTTTCTATATGGACTTCCTCCTTTAGTAGCTCCATCAATTTCAGGATGTGAGCTCTCGGAACCCGAATCGGTTTGAGATTCCATGGTATAGTTTACCGAATCAGTTTACTGTGAAGATCACCATGGGTTCCACGATTGTCGGGTCGACACACCCGATCTCCTCTGGCGAGAATGCAAAGGTCTTCCCATGCCTCTCGAGCCTTCTCCGAAACCGGTCCTCCTTCGGCATTACGAAGCCACCGCCACCGATCTTCAACTTCCGTAGCGTCTTGTTGGTGAAATTGTGCCCTATGCCAGCCGGATCTCGCAAGCTCGGGTCATTCGCGACCCCCTTCATTTGCTCCCAGCTGTCCTCTGGTGAGGGAGTTGCAACTAGCCTCACCTTCCCATGCACAGTCTTATACTTCGTGTCGACTCGGGCAATCCAGCCCGGACCGACCATTCTTTCGAAGTCCACGATGAATTCGTACATTTCGATGGAATCAACCAGAATCATCCGGTCTTCGTTTAGGCCTGCGTCAATCACCCTCTCGATCTCTCCGAGGGTGTCATTGAACGAGACTGACTACACGACACCCTAAAGCTCTTCTATCGCGCGGGTCCTTCTGTGGATAAATCGTTGCGGAATATAAATCACAATGAAGGAACTATGCGCTGAAATACGAATCACAGAAAATGCCAGAAAAACAAGACACACAGTGCACAAAGATTTACGTGGAAACCCTAAAACGGGGAAAAACCATGAGTGAATAGATTCTTTAGTATAGTATAGTGGATATACAATACAGAGAGGAATACAATACTCTGACGAGTGTATCTGCCGCACATGGCTCTTCGCGTCTGCTGTTACACACACAACTATGGCGGGCCTCTCCTTCTCTCTCACACACACTCTGTCCAACTAACTCACACAATTTCTTACTGTTCTAACTAAATTCATCACATAACATGTTTGCCCTAGTTGCATATATACTTACGCAACTTTCTGGTTATTTACATACGTAGCCCTCATGGGGTGTACTCTTAGACTATTTACAATTATAGTCTCCCAAGTTGGTTATATACACGATTCCGGTTTCGGCCTCGGCCGAGTCCCTCATCAACTCAGCTGCTCTCTCTCCCCATTCGAGAGACCTGTTTCCCAACATCATCATCATCATCATTATTATTACTATAATAATAATAGTTGAATCTTCAAAATAGTCGACTCACTATTTTCGACTCTTCGACTGTCGGCTTTCCGAACAATCGGATCTTCCCTGTCATTGACCGTCGGCTTTCCGATTAGTCGGTTCTTCCTCCCACTAGAGGGACATATTCCCAACACCTCCTTGTAGAAGTCCATCGACATCAAATTTACCTCTGATCTGTGGTCGATCAATGCCACCACAGGCTTCAACACATCACCGATTTGGACCGGTGTCTCTGTCGTAGCCCTTGCCCAATGTTCTTCCTTGGTCACCACCTCGTTGATATGGGCCGCTTTTACCTCGACCGGCTTCTCTGGCTCCGGCTCCGACGAAAGTCGCATTCTTTTCACGAGGTCGACAATAGAATCATGGAACTCCTTCCTAGCTATCCCAAGCACCTTCCTCAGGGTGAGTTCCACCTGGTTGTCGAGGATTTGTTCCTCTAAGAGCTTCCGCAGGTCCGTCGCTCCCTCTATCTCCAAGATCAACCAGAATCATGGAATCTTAGCCTTCTCCTGTGAGCCAGCTTGGCCCGCCACTTTTCCTTGAACCTCTCCAAGTCTCATACCGGTTGGAGGGACCAACCCCTCCGGCCTTTCCGGCCCGTTTGTCTTTGTTAAGTAATTAGGTAATTAACTAGGGTTAATTAGAGACTAATTATATGGTTACGTTGTCGCGTTGTTACGCGCGTGCGTGTAGAAGGGGCGGGACCACGGGGGTCTTGGACTAGGGAGTAGAGGAGAAAGGTTAAGACAACGAATGGAAGGTTAGCTCATAGCTCAAGAGGAGAAGAGAACGAATATGACATTATGATAGAAGAAGAAGAAGAAGATGAAGATGAAGAAGATGGAGTCAAGATACTCAACGAAAAGTTCTATTAAGAAAACATAAATGCTTTACAATGGTGGCCACCATGGCCGCACCAAACGACTATAAGAAAACCCTAAAGGAAAACCCAAGAAGAAAACCTTAACCAAAACCCTAAAACCGAATAGGAAACTCTCGACCTAAGTGGTAACGCTCTCTCCCTCAAAATAGGCAACCCCTCATAAGTGACCCCTCCCTTCCTTTTATAGCCCAAGGAGGGAGGGACCTTACAATGTGGGAAAAAATTTCCCCTCTCTTTCTATACACCATATCCTAGTTTACATGTGCACATGTAGCACACCACCGACTTGGCCTTCCCACCCCGGTTTCCGCCTACAGACGAAAATCTTCACGACATCCACCCCCACCAAACCGCACATCCACCGGTATGTGCCAAGAAAGGAAAAGGGTGAGAGATTTCGGCGACGGTGATCAACCGGGTCTTTCGCCTTACCGGCACCCAACTGTCTTGCCGGTTCCTTGCCGGCGCCAATCCGTCTTGTTGGCACCTTACCGGCCCCAACCCGTCAGCTCCATCCGATCCACCACGTCCACCGTGTGTCCCTGAACCGACGGCTCCATCCGAACCGCCATATCCACCACACGCGCCTTCCTCCCCGGTTGGTCCTCCCGAATGCCATTGCCGATCCGGTCACTCTTTCTTTGTCCGCCACGTAGGTCCTTCGATTAGGCCCTTGGTCACCCCGTTTGCTCGCCAGATTCTGCCCCTCGCATACTGCTTGTGTTCTATCGCTGGCTCGATCCTCCCTTCGTCTCGAACACCTCGTGCCGATTCCCTCCGTTTCACGCTCACCTTCCGTAGGCTCTTTCCGTGGGCCCTTGTTGTCTCCTGAACATGCACCCGTTCTTCGGTCCCTCGATGACCTCATTACACGCTCCTCGCTTCTCCATTGTGCGCCGTGCTCTCTCGCCGTAGAGCGTACTGTCATCTCAACCACCATGTCAGTGTCCTTCGCGACTCCCGTTACCGCTTCTTCCTGTCTCTCGTCCTCTTGGCCCGCTTGGCCTCGCATGCCTTCCGGGACGCCGTGCTTCCGTAGGCCGTTGCTCTCTACACACCTCCTCCGGTTCTCAAGACATAGCCTTCCATGCTCGCCGATCATCCTCGTGCTTTTCGTTCGGCCCTTACGTGGCCAGATCACACGTCTCGCACTCCGCTCCGCTCTGCGTACCCTTTCGAAAAGGTAAGTTGCTTCCCCGACATCCGTGTCGGTGCTCTTGTCTTCGGTGTCCTCCGCAACCTCCGATGTTGCCGCTTCGCCCCGAGGTACACCCTCTTGGTCCGCCTTGCATGTCCTCCGGATGCGCTCCGGATCTCTCCGGTCGCACTCCGGTTTCCGCCCTTTGCGTGCCGCTCCTTTGGTTTTATCGTCTCCGCATGTCGAACACCTCGGTGTGTCGACTCTTCCCGCTCCGCGCTTGCCTTCCGTAGGCTCTTCCCATGTGTCGATGTTGTCCCCCGAATATGCGCCAATTCTTTGGCCCTTAGGCGGCCCCATTCCGCATTCCTTGCCTCTCCTTTGCCCGTCGTGCTCTCTCGTCGTAGAGCGTACCATCATCCCGACGTCCGTGTCGGTGTCCCTCGAGGCTCTCGTTACCACCTCGCCTCGACTTGCGCCTTCTTGGCCCGCCTGGCCCACTCGGTCGCACACATCCTTTGGGATGCCCCGTTTTCTCTTCACGGTACGTGACCCTCCGTTCTCCACGCATCCCCTCCATTTTCCCAGACATAGTCCTTCGTTCATGCTGATCACGCTCGTCTCGATCCGTCGATCTTGGCGTCTCGTCGCACCGTCCGTCATCCCACGCTTGCCTCTCGAAGGCTTCCTCCGACCGTCATCGTCAGTCACTTGTTGCGGCTCCTCTGAATGCACGCTTGCTTCTTGGCCCTTCGCCGGCCGTAGTGCATGCTCCATTTTACGCCGTAGTGCATACTTCGTATTACGCGCCTCATCCACTGTAGACCCAACCTCCGCGTCGGTCTCTTCGTCCTTTGTTGCCGTAGCCCCTTCCGACTCCGGCTTGCCATCTGGGCCGTGCTCGTCCGTCTTCACGCACCGGGTACCCATTCCGGTAGCCTCGTCCGTTCCGGTCTCCGACTCCTCGCCATCACCCGCTGTCTCTTCGGTCTTATGTTGATCCACAACCGCCGAAGTCTCAAGAATAGGTGTGGAGGGTTTCCCTTGCTCTCGGTCTTCCGCCAACCCGTAATCACCATGCCCGGTTAGCCTCCTTCTCACGCTCACCGGCTCCCACCGCGTGTTGTGGCTCATACGCCTCGGCCTCCAATCATGCCGACTTAGCCTTCGCCTGGATCGGTCTCGGCCGATCGAGTTCCGGTTTGGTCGACCTCCTTCCGTAACCGTAATCGGCTGGTACATGTTTGTCCGCACCAAGACGGCCGTGGATGCCGCTTCCGCCCAATAGAAGTTCGGCATGTGCTTCTCACGCATCATGATGCGTGCTACCTCGAGTATTTGCCGATTCTTTCTCTCGGCTACTCCGTTTTGTTGGGGAGTGTGTCAGCATGATAATTCTCTACGAATGCCTTCAGCTTGGAGGTAGGAGGTGAACTCGTCGGAGAAGTACTCCTTTCCTCCGTCCGATCGTAGGCATCGAATGTGCCGACCGGTTTCTTTCTCCACTTGGCTTTTGAGCCTTTGAAAGTGGGAGAGCACTTCACTCTTCTTCTTCATCGGGTATATCCACGCGTAGCGCGAGTGGTCGTCAATGAAGGTGACGTAGTAGCGGCATCCGCCGAGCGTCGGCGTTTGAGCCGGTCCCCATACGTCCGAGTGGATTATGTCAAGGAGGCCTTTGCTTGCGGAGCTCTCGTTCAGGTATGGGAGTCGATGTTGTTTGCTGAGTTGGCATGCTTCGCACACTCGGTCGACTCGTTTCGATTCGAAAGCCAGAAGTCCGATTACGACTCCCTTTGATTGCATTCCGCGAAGCCGTTGGAGGTTTACGTGGCCGATTCGCTTGTGCCACAACTCGATGTTTGTCTCGGTCTTGAGACCTTTGGCATACATGGCCGATTTTACCTCGTTCGAGTCGAGGATGAACAAGCGACCGTCTCTCCGTCCCTTGGCTATGAGTCGACCGTCTTTCTCGATGAAGCAACCTTCATTGTTGAAGCGGACTTGCATGCCTTGCTCCACGATTTGGCCGACCGAGACCAAATTCTTTGTTATTGTGGGCACGTGCAAGACATTCTTGATGCATGTTTGCTCGCCTTCTTTCCCAAATGGGACATCACCGATGTGCCGAGTGGGATGCGGAGTGTCGTCTCCGGTCTCTATGTAGCTGGGTCGATCTGGTGTTTGCAAGTCGCGAAACCACTCTTGGTGCGACGTCATGTGGTGCGAGGCGCTAGAGTCTACGAACCACGTGTGTTTGGAGTTGGAGGTGCTTGCAGAGTTTGCGAGATCGGAGGCCATCATAGAGTTCGCTCTATGCCTCATCACGAAGAGTCCGCCGTAGTCCGCGTATTCCGCATTCGCGGCGTAATTTGTGAGTTGTTGGCTTGTTGAGGCCGACTCGCTTCGTCTTTTTCGGCACTCCTCTTCGCGATGGACAATTTTGCCGCAATAGTTGCACGTAGGTGGCTTCGTTTGCCGACCTTGTTTGGCACGGAAGCTCCCCCTTCTTGTGAAGGTTCCTCGATGGATTCCGTTTCCTTGCCGAAATTGTGAATTCCCTTCGAGGGATAGGTTGAATTGACCTCTTCCGCTTCGACCTCGTCTATGGGCACCATCTGTATCGGAGAAGAGCATTTGTCCTTCCAATGTGTTGGTCTTTGACTGAATGCGGTTTTCTTTGACCAATAGCATTGATTGGAGGTTGAAGAACAAGGGAGGGGTATCTCTCGCCAAGATTGCCGTTCTCAACGGGTTGAATCGTTGTGCGAGGCCGCCCAAGCATACTTGCACCATCTCGTCCTCGTCGATATTGACGTTGATGGAGCCAAGAGAGTTGCAAATGCTCTTGATCTTGGCGGTGGAGTCCGTCACGGACATTTCTTTTTGTCGTATGTTGTTCAACTCTTGCTGGAGTTGAAGCTTGCGCGCGGATGTGTCCGCGGTGAAAATCTTCTTGAGATTTTCCCACGCCTCTTTGGGCGTCTTGGCGTCACGAATGTGGCTAAGCATGTGTTCGTTTACACATGTTGCCAAGAAATACATTACCCGACTTGCACCTTGCTCCCATGTTGGGTAGTTGGCGTGTGTGGTTTCGGGTTTGTTTACTTGTGCGCCGTTGATGTAGCTCCAATACCCTTGGCCGACAAGGTATTGATTCATCTTGTACTCCCAAGATGAATAGTTGCTTCGGTCTAGCTTTTCACTAGGGAGTGAGCTTCCCATTTGTTTGTTCATGTTGATTGTTGTGTCTTCCGTTTTGTTTTTCTTCTCTTGGTCGCGTACACGTCCTTCGTAGCGGCACTACGGTAGCGGATAACGAATAGCCGGGATTTGTCGTCGGCGTCTCGAACACACAATCACGAATAAGCGGTGGGCTTAGTGGATTTCCTAAACCACGCGCTCTGATACCATGTTAAGTAATTAGGTAATTAACTAGGGTTAATTAGAGACTAATTATATGGTTATGTTAAGCAGCGGAAGATTAGTATGATATGCGCGTGAGAGTGTGTGAGAGGAAGAGAGAGAGAGAGAGGAAGTTACACTTGAACATGAAGATAAATGGGGGATGATTGACTATATTGAAAAGTGTCATCAACATTCAAAAATACCCACAATGAGGTATATATACAACCCATGTGCAAAGGTGCACATGTGTGGGTAGAACATAGGTACTTATGTGTAAGTCCTACATTAAATGTACTAAGGAGTGGAGGATCTAGAATATCCCACTTAAGTACACGGTCCTATTTAAAGGCTTAAGGTCAACACATTAACTAGATTCGATCTAGGTAACTACTAAGTTACATGTGTTGACTAACTAGATTAAACTAGTTGAGCTTGATATCTCAACAGTCTTCAACTAGAACTTCGTAGTTCTAGCATAGAACTTCTACAAAGCCGACTTTCTCTTCAACCGGATTGTTCCACCTTGTGCCTTCTTGGACCCGCCTCTCTGAACGGTCCGCCTCTTCCTTCCTTAGTCACACTCCGGATAAGCCATCTAGTACGAGTAGCTAGAATATGGCACCGCTTACAGAACCGATGCCCTTCTCTGCGCCTACCCGAATCCCTGCCGACACCCAATAGTGAATGGCCTTAGCGTTTCGGGCTACGGCCTCCTCCATTATCCTCTTCATGACGCCTCGTCCGGTGTTCAGCTCCTCCAAAGCTGCGCCCCGATTGATCCTTCGACCACGTTGGTCGGAACCAGGCCCAACTCGAGCCATCTTCTCATTTCTTCTGACCGAGTCAGGATCTCTTTAGGTCCCCTCCCGGTAGTCGGGTCGGGTTACATCATTCCAAGTCGTTCCAATCGCGCCGTTTGTCGAAATGGCTGTAGACTCTTTTAACCATTGCATAGTCAGTCGTGAGCCCTTCATCCGTCTCCAAGAGGAGACCCACCTTCTCGCAGTCGTGCAAGTCGATAAGCTTGACCAACAACAGGACATTGCTCGTATTGAGCACAGTCTGGTCTAGTGTCGAGTGTCGAGCGAATCGCTTCTCAAATTCCTGAAGAAGCTCACCAACATATTAAGGCCCTTGTCGGGGCTCTCAACTTAATCCATAAAATCTTTCCTCGACAACCGGAGCGAGTCATCGAAGAGGTACCTCTCAATGAGTCGTCCCTAGAAATCCGCCTAGTTACAACAGTGTGCTTGCACTTTGAGCACCTTGGTGTGGATGCTCGACGTAACTATCCAAGGGAATCTGGCCAGTCGTCTATTCTCCGGAATATCCCTCATCATTTCAGCCCTATAGGCCTCTAGGTAGCTCGTCGCATCTTTGCCATTGAAGCGGCCTCTCGCACTAACTATCGAGTCAATGGTTCTGTCGAGGGTGCTCATGCCCTCTCAAGCGTTCACCAGGCGATCGACGGCCACCGACATCACCTTTGCTAATTCACTCCCACACATCTTCAGACTCCTTTCCCGTCCCTTTTCACGTCGGGTTCACCAAATATATCATGGATTTCCGTGTGGATGTGTAGAAACGGGACGGGACCACCGGGGTCTTGAACCAAGGAGCCGGTAAGTGAAGAGAGATTATCCACATTAGTGTCGAGATATCTTCGTCGGAGTGCGTTCCGGACAAGTATCCAATACGGACCAGACTCCGGATGCCAGACGGTGAGCACACAGGCTCGGGACTTGGATAAACGCACAAGTAGATGGAAGCAAGATAGAGATGCAGGCTCGACACAGAGGAACAATCAGATACAATGAAAACAAAGTTAATTAAACAGAGAAAGAATACAACTGGACTCGGACGGTAACAGAGTTGCGCGCTCTCGAAACACACACACGTAGAACGATCAACCTTTAGTCGGGAGCACACGGGCTTCCTACCCAAGTAGAGGCCTCACCTCCCTCCCCGAATCATTACAGAGCGAAGACAAAGGGAAAGATAGAGTTCCGGATCGCAAACTGACATCACTTCCTTCTCCAAAACGATGGATCCTTTCTCGGTGTTCTCTCTCTCCTTTTATAGTTAAAGGATAGAGAGATTATTAGATCAGGTTGTTAAGACAGTTGCTTTCTCTCCGATTCTCTCCTCAATCTCCTCTCATCAATCTCCATTATTCCTCTACCCGTGTGGTCATAAAAGTACCTATCGAATCACTCCTACCTAGTTTTAATCAAGACTTAACTATTTACACATGTTTACACATAAAGACAAGTTCGTGTGCATACATGCAAATAGCCGTTCACGTGCGTCCGGCGAGGTTTCACTTTGTAGCCAGAATTTCCCACCACAACGTGTTGTTGAACCGTGGATTGAGAACTTCATCATTAAAGAGCATGCAAGACAGGGAATTGACGAGAATCAACGCTTCGATTCACCTTCTTCACTCGGCCACAACCGAGTAATCGCGGATCAATGCAGCAGAAAATAGGAACCACACGAAACAAACAAAAACGCGAGTACACAGGGATTAACGTGGAAAACCCAGACGGGAAAAACCACGGGAGTACAAGACTCCAACCCAACACTATACAGAGAAGTATACAATGGCGAGCTGTAAGGCGACGACCTTGAGCTCGCTGTCCTCGCCACAGGCGGCGGAAATACACAGAGGCGTCTACCTCTTCCTCTCTCGCGCTCTATCTCTCTCTCTCTCTCTCTCACGGCTGCTTACACTTCACTCCTCTTGAGTGGAAAAACAGAAAAATGAGAAGCAACAACAAAACTATTTGCCCTAAGTCATATTTATACTTATATGACTTTGGGCTATTTACAACTGTAGCCTCAGGGGCCCATAGCGAACATATTCACGGATATGTCCCTGCATCCGGATCGCTCTCCGGGTACATTCGTCATCCGGTACCGAAACCGGGGTCTTCGTCATCCGGATCCGAAACCGAAACCGGGCTTGTCGGCATTCATCTCCGATATCCGACCATCCCATGCGAAGGGACCGTAATCCCAACAAACTCCCCCTTCACTTCGGCATGGGATGTCTCTCCAATCCGATCCTCTTTCGGCATGCTTCCAGCTTGTCGGGTGTGAGGACCTTGGTCAGCATATCCGACCCGTTCTCGTCCGTGTGGATCTTTGTCAGCATGAACTCCTTGTCTTCTATCCTTTCCCGGATCCAGTGATATCTTCGCTGGATGTGCTTCGTCCGGGAGTGATAGGCCGCGTTCTTCGCAAGGTGGATTGCACTCTGACTGTCGCAGTAGAGTCGGTACTCCTCCTGTCGGATACCGAGCTCTCTAATGAAGTCCTTCATCCATATTATTTCCTTGCCGGCTTCAACAGCCGCCATGTACTCCGCCTCCGTGGTTGACAGCGCAACCGTCTTCTGCAGCCTCGACTGCCATGAAACAGCTCCCCCTGCATACGTCATCACATACCCTGATGTGGACCGGCTGGTATCTGCATCAGCCGACATATCCGAATCGGTAAAGCCGTCGAGTTCGGGCTTTCCGGAGCCGAATCGGAGGCACACGTTTGCCGTGCCCTTCAGGTATCGGAGTATCCACTTGGCCGCGTTCCAATGCTCTTTGCCGGGATTGCTCATGTACCGGCTCACCACTCCGACTGCATATCCGATGTCCGGTCTCGTACACACCATGGCGTACATCAAGCTCCCGACGGCTGAGGCATACGGCACTTTCATCATATCCTCCTTTTCAGCCTTTGTCTTGGGACTTTGCTTGCTGGACAGCTTGCAGTTTGTCGGGAGGGTCGATCCGACCGGTCTTGCTTCCGACATGTTGAACCGTTTAAGCACCTTTGTCACGTACTTCTCTTGTGACAGCCACAACTGCTTCTTGCTCCGGTCCCGAATAATGTGCATCCCTAGTATTTGTCTCGCCGGACCCAAGTCCTTCATTGAGAAGGTTCGGTGAAGAGCCTTCTTCAGCATCCGTATCTTGACCTGGTCCCGTCCGACGATCAACATGTCGTCCACGTACAGAAGGAGTATTAGAAAGTCTCCTCCTTCGAACTTCTTCACAAACACGCAGTGGTCGGACTGCGTTTTGAGGTACCCTTCGTCGGTCATGAAGGAGTCGAACTTCCGGTACCATTGCCGGGGAGCCTGCTTCAGTCCGTAAAGGCTCTTCTTCAACCGGCATACCAGGTGCTCCTTCCCTTTCTTCTCGAATCCTTCCGGTTGCTGCATGTAGATCTCTTCATCGAGGTCGCCGTGAAGGAATGCCGTCTTCACGTCCATCTGTTCTACCTCGAGGTCCATGCTTGCCGCTATGCTCAGCACCGTCCGGATGGAGGTCATCTTCACTACCGGGGCAAATATCTCGTCGAAGTCGACGCCCTTCTTCTGCTGAAACCCCTTCACCACGATCCTGGCTTTGTATCTCGGGGGTTTTCCGGCATCTCCCGGTTTCAGCTTGAACACCCACTTGTTTCGAAGTGCCCGCTTTCCTTTCGGCAACTCCACAAGTTCATATGTGTGGTTCTCATGCAGGGAATCCATCTCGTCCTGCATGGCACTCAACCACCTGCGGCTCTGGGTGTCATGCTTCGCTTCCTCAAAGCTCTCCGGCTCCCCCTCGTCGGTTAGCAACACGTGCTCTGGTTCCGGAAATCTCCGGGGGGCCCTTCTCTCTCTTTGAGGGTATCTCCGTTTCGGAGCTTCGGTAACCGGTTCTTCCGATTCTTCTTCATCCGAATCCATTTCGGGATCGGGGCCGGTTCCGGTATCATTTTCGTCTTCTTCGGCCGGTTCGGTTTCTTCACCGTCTTCGGCCGGATCCTCGAGTGCTAACCGGTCCCTTGCCGGTCGGGACTGCTCCTCGTAGAGTTTATCCTCACCGGTCGACTTGGAGCTCTTCATCTTCTTCTCCGACTCCCAGTCGGCGAGTGTCTTGTCCTCCATGAAGATGATGTCTCGACTCCTGAATATCTTCTTGTCGACCGGGTCCCATACTCGGTAGCCGAACTCGTCGTCACCATATCCGAGGAATATGCATGGCCGGGTCTTTGGATCTAGCTTTCCTCTCCGGTCCTTTGCCACATGCACGTATGCGAGACACCCGAACACCTTCAGATGCCGGTAGGACACTTCCTTACCGGTCCACACTTTTTGCGGCGTGTCTCCGTCCAAAGGTACTGAGGGTGATCGGTTTATCACATATGTCGCCGTCGACATTGCCTCAGCCCAAAACCCCTTGGGTAATTTCGCATGCGCCAGCATACTCCGAACCCTCTCCATTATGGTCCGGTTCATCCTCTCGGCCAGCCCGTTCAGTTCCGGCGTCTTCGGCACAGTAAACTCGAGCCGGATTCCCTTCGAGCGACAGTACTCCTGGAACTGCCCTCGGTATTCCCCTCCGTTATCCGCTCGTATCGCTTTCAGCTTCTTGCCGGATTCCCTTTCCACTCTCGTGTGGAGTTCTTTGAAGACGCACAACACTTGGTCCTTTGTCTTCAACGGTGCCGCCCACAGTCTTCGGCTGTGATCATCTATGAAAGTTACGAAGTACTGGGCTCCGCCATGTGACTTCGTTTCTACCTGACACACGTCGGTGTGCACCAACTCCAATGGTGCGCTACGTCTCGTCGGTGGCCTTGAGTGGAAGGAGGTTCGGTTCTGCTTACCGGCCAGGCAGTCAGTGCACTTCTCCAGGTGCACATGCTTCACCGGAATAAGGTTGTCTTCTGCAAGCCTCTTCATCCCCTTCTCACTCATGTGGCACAGTCTTTTGTGCCACAGCTCACCGGCAGTGTCGGCTGCCACATTCAGCTCTTCCGGACATAACCGGGCATTCATCAGGTACAGTGTGTTGACCTTCCGGGCCCGAGCCACTATCAAGCTCCCCTTGCTGAACTTCATGACACCGTTCCGGATGCTACCCGTGTAGCCTTCATCATCTAGCCTCCCGGCCGAAATCAGGTTCAGTCGGACCTCCGGAACGTGTCGGACATTCTTCAGCAGCATTTTGCATCCGGTCGGGGTTGTCAACCACACGTCTCCTATGCCGTCAATCCGGCACGTACCTTCGTTTCCCATCCGAACACAGCCATGCTCGCCGGCTGTGTAGGATGAGAAGTATCTTCTCTCCGGGGTCAGGTGGAACGATGCTCCGGAATCGACCACCCAGGTCGTCTCATCGCCGGCAATGTTTAGTTCACCTTCTTCGGTGATGAGCATGATCTCCTCTTCACTTGCCGCGAGTGCCGTCGTTCCTTTCCGGTCCTGTCCTCGCCGATCCGAACCATTCCGGTCCGTGGCTCCCCGGTATGCACCGTTTCTCTCCGGTGACTTCTTCGAATCGGTGTTGTCGGTTCCATTGTCTTTTCGGTAATGCCGACAATTCTTTCGGAAGTGCCCCGGCTTCCCACAGTGGAAGCATGTGGGCCTTCCTCTTGACTGCGACCGGGTCCCCGACTTCTCCCGTCTTTGCGGACTCCGGTTCCATTGTCTTCCCCGATCCGATTCGGTAAACAACATCTTCGGGTCGGAGGCCGGTTCCTTATCTCTCCGACGCGCTTCTTCATTCAAAATACTTGTCTTTACCGTTTGTAAGGACAAGTTATCTTCGGTGCAGGAGGTGCTGAGAGTCACCACCAAGTTCTCCCAGCTTTCTGGCAATGTACACATCAGGATGATGGCTTGCATTGCATCCTCCAACGGGAACTTAATCGCCGCAAGCTGGTTCACGAATCCCATGAACGTGCTTACGTGTTCAACCATACTCTCGCCGTCCCGGTACTTGAGGTTCACTATCTTCCTCATCAGGGAGGTCCGGTTCAACGCATTCTTCCTCTCGTAGAGGCCCGACAGCTTCTTCCACATCTCATGTGCGTTGGTGTCGTTCGCCACATGTTGTAGGACGCTTACATCGACATATTGTCGGATCGTCGCTACGGCTTTCCGGTTCAGGAGCTTCCACTCCGACTCAAGTACCCCCTTCGGTATTTCCGACCTGTCAATCGGTTCGTACAGGTCCCGAACAATCAGAAGATCCTCCATCTTGATCTTCCAGTCGGCGTAACTCTGTGCATTCAGCACCATCATCCCCGGCTGCCCGCTGCCGCCGCCTTCCATTTTCTGCAACAGTCGCTCTGATACCAGTTTGACGAGAATCAACGCTTCGATTCACCTTCTTCACTCGGCCACAACCGAGTAATCGCGGATCAATGCAGCAGAAAATAGGAACCACACGAAACAAACAAAAACGCGAGTACACAGGGATTAACGTGGAAAACCCAGACGGGAAAAACCACGGGAGTACAAGACTCCAACCCAACACTATACAGAGAAGTATACAATGGCGAGCTGCAAGGCGACGACCTTGAGCTCGTTGTCCTCGCCACAGGCGGCGGAAATACACAGAGGCGTCTACCTCTTCCTCTCTTGCGCTCTATCTCTCTCTCTCTCTCTCTCTCACGGCTGCTTACACTTCACTCCTCTTGAGTGGAAAAACAGAAAAATGAGAAGCAACAACAAAACTATTTGCCCTAAGTCATATTTATACTTATATGACTTTGGGCTATTTACAACTGTAGCCTCAGGGGCCCATAGCGAACATATTCACGGATATGTCCCTGCATCCGGATCGCTCTCCGGGTACATTCGTCATCCGGTACCGAAACCGGGGTCTTCGTCATCCGGATCCGAAACCGAAACCGGGCTTGTCGGCATTCATCTCCGATATCCGACCATCCCATGCGAAGGGACCGTAATCCCAACAGGAATGTAGCTTAAATGGTAGAGCGCTTGCTTTGCATGTGAGAGGTATGGGGATTGATACCCCACTTCTCCAATTATGTTACCCAACTTCGCATTGGAGCATAATGATCATGGACATATTGGATCCATCTTATATGCATATTGGAGCATAATGACCTTGGACATATCGCATTCTCCCATTTTCATGAATATAATCTATCTTATATGCATATTGGATCATAATGACCTTGGACATATCAGATCCTCCATTCATTTTCATGAATATCATCCATCTTATATGCATATTGGTGTTGGGAGACAGGTTCCTCCGGATGGGAAGGGAGAAGAACAGTGCCGACGAACAAACTCGGCTACGGAGAGCCAGATGGTGCAGACCCGGTGAGAACCGGATGAGGAGTACCCGGCTACGGAGAGCCGGATGAGGAGTACCTGGCTACGGAGAGCCGGATGGTGCAGACCCGGTGAGAACCGTATGAGGAGTACCCGGCTACGGAGAGCCGGATGATACAAGCCCGGTGTGAACCACATGAGTAGTACCCGGCTACGGAGAGCCGGATGGTGCAGGCCCGGTGTGAACCAGATGAGGAGTACCCGGCTACGGAGAGCCGGATGGTGCAGAACCGGTATGAACCGGAGGAAGAGACATATTCGTAAATATGTTTCTGAGAGCCCATTGTGACTACATTTGTAAATAGCCAAAAAGTCATATTAGTATAAATATGACTTAGGGCAAACCTTTAGTAATTGTTAGTTGCTGTTTTTTTTTTTTCCCTTGTTGGTGCAAGAAGAAGAGAGAGCGCGTAACTGTACAGAGAGAGAGAGAGAGAGAGAACGAGGTCGTTGCCTCTGTTGTAACCGCCACCTGTGGCGAAGATCGTGAGTCCGAGGTCGTTGCCTCCGTGTACTCACTGTTTTGTACATTCATACATAGTGACAGTTTGCAGCCTGTGGGCTGCCGTGGTTTTTCCCCTAGTTTGGGGTTTTCCACGTTAACCTCCTGTGTACCATTTCTCTTCTTTGTGTCGTGTTCTATTTCCCGTTTTCTGTGTATGAAAAGAATCTCGGTTGTGGCCGAGTCTTGCACATAAGGAACGACAAGTTCCCGTCAATTGGAACATAATGACCTTTCATGAATATAACCGGTTCTCCAATTGTGCAGGGATCGATACCCCGCTTCTCCAATTGTGTTACCCCACTTCGCATTAGAGCATAATGATAATCAACATACCGGATCCATCTTATATGTATATTGGAGCATAATGACCTTCGACATATCGTATCCTCCTTTCATTTTCATGAATATAACCGCTTCTTCAATTGTGCGGGGATCGATACCCCGCTTCTCCAATTGTGTTACTCCACTTTGCATTGGAGGATAATGATCATCGACATATCCAATCTATCTTATATGCATATTGGAGCATAATGACCATGGACATATTGGATCCTCCTTTCATTTTCATGAATATAACCACTTCTTCCATCGTGTTACCTTGATACGTGTCGGGAGACAGGTCCCTCCGGATGGGACCTTCTTAATGAAAGACTTGGGTTCGGCAAGACAGATGCTGGGGATGCACATAATTCAGGACCGATCAAAGAAGCAATTATGGTTGTCATAGGAGAAGTACGTGACAAAGGTGCTTCATCGGTTCAACATGTCAGATGCGAAACCGGTTGGATCGACACTTCCGGCAAACTGCAGGTTATCCGGTAAGCAAAGCCTGAAGACGAAAGCAGAGAAGGCGGATATGATGAAGATTCCATATGCCTCTGCCATCGGGAGCTTGATGTACACAATGGTGTGTACCCGACCGGATATAGGATACGCAGTCGGAGTGGTGAGCCGGTTTATGAGCAATCCCGGCAAGGAGCACTGGAACGCGGTCAAATGGATACTCCGGTATTTGAAGGGCACTTCAAATATGTTTCTCCGATTCGGCTCTAGAAAACCTCAACTTGACGGTTTCACCGATTCGGACATGTCAGCTGATGTGGACACCAGCCGGTCTACATCCGGGTATGTAATGACATATGCAGGGGGTGCTGTTTCGTGGCAGTCGAGGCTGTAGAAGACGGTTGCATTGTCAACCACGAAGGCGGAGTACATAGCAGCTATGGAAGCCGGCAAGGAAATCTTATGGATGAAGGACTTCATCGGAGAGCTTGGTATCCGGCAAGATGAATACCGGCTCTATTGCGATAGTCAAAGTGCCATCCATCTTGCTAAGAATGCGGCCTACCATTCCCGGACGAAGCATATCCAGCGAAGATATCAATGGATCCGGGAAAGAGTAGATGACCCTGAGTTCGCGCTGACGAAGATCCACATGGCCGAGAACGGATCAGATATGCTGACCAAAGTGCTGATACCCGACAAGCTGGATGCATGTCGTAAGAGGATCGGACTAGTAAGACACCCCATGCCGGAGTGAAGGGGGAGTTTGTTGGGAGACAGGTCCCTCCGGATGGGAAGGGAGAAGAATAGTGCCTATGAACAAACTCGGCCGAGGCCGATAGGCCGAGGCTGGAACCGTATGAGGAGTACCCGGCTACGGAGAGCTGGATGGTGCAGACCCGGTGAGAACCGGATGAGGAGTACCCGGCTACGGAGAGCCGGATGGTGCATACCCGGTGAGAACCGGATGAGGAGTACCTAGCTACGGAGAGCCGGATGGTGCAGACCCAGTGAGAACCGTATGAGGAGTACCCGGCTACGGAGAGCCGGATGGTGCAGACCCGGTGAGAACCGTATGAGGAGTACCCGGCTACGTAGAGCCGGATGGTGTAGACCCGGTGAGAACCGGATGAGGAGTAGCCGGCTACGGAGAGCCGGATGGTGCAGACCCGGTGAGAACCGGATGAGGAGTACCCGGCTACGGAAAGCCGGATGGTGCAGAGCCGGTGAGAACCGGATGAGGAGTACCCTACTACGGAGAGCTGGATGGTGTAGACCCGGTGAGAACCGAATGAAGAGACATATTCGTAAATATGTTTCTGAGAGTCCATCATGGCTATATTTGTAAATAGCCGAAATGTCATATTAGTATAAATATGACTTAGGGCAAACTTTTAGTAGTGTTGTCATTCTTGTTGGTGCAAGGAGAGAGAGAGCGCGTAACTGTGTACAGAGAGAGAGAGAGAGAGAGAGAGAGAGAGAGAGAGAGAGAGAAAGAGGTTGTTGCCTATGTTGTAACCGCCGCCTGTGGCGAGGATTGTGACCACGAGGTCGTTGCCTCCATGAACTCATTGTTGTACATTCTAACATAATGATAGTTTCCAGCCTGTGGGCTGCCGTGGTTTTTTCCCTTAGTTTGGGTTTTCCACGTAAACATCCTGCGTACTCGTCTCTTCTTCGTGTCGTTCATTATTTCCCGTTTTCTATGTATGATCTAAGCTTGGTTGTGGCCGAGCGTCGTGTATAGGGAGCGTGCAGTTCTCGTCAATACGTTGCATCGCCGATTGGTTCACATGTTGTTGAACTTGGATTGAAGACTTCGGCATTAAAGAGTATGCAAGATAGGGGTTGTAGCTCAAATGGTAGAGCGCTCGTTTCGCATTTGAGAGGTACCGGATCCCATACCCCCTTTTCCAATTGTGTTATCTTGATACGTTGCATATTTGATTGTTTCACGTGTTGTTAAATCGTGGATTAAAGACCTCAAAATTAAAGAGCATACAAGACACAACATGTAGCTCAAATGGTAGAGCATTTCCTTCGCATGCAAGAGGTATGGGGATCGATACACCACTTCTCCGATTATGTTACCCCACTTCACATTGGAGCTTAATAATCATGGATTCCAACATATGGAATCCATCTAATATGCATGTTGGAGCATACTGGCCTTGGACATATCGGATCCTCCTTTCAATTTCGTGAATAAAACAAGTTCTCCAATTGTGTTCTCTTGATACGTTGCATCTTTGATTGTGTCATGTGTTGTTCAACCTAAGTTGAAGACATCGAAAACTATGCAAGATAGGGGATGTACAACTCAAATGGTAGAGCGCTCGCTTCGCATGCGATAGGTATGGGGATGGATACCCCACTTCTCCAATTGTATTATTAGAATACACTGCATTTTTTATTGCTTCACATGTTGTTGAACCATGGATTGAAGAAAACAACATTAAACAGCATGCAAGACAGGGGATGTAGCTCAAATGGTAGAGTGCTTGCTTCGCATGCAAGAGGTACGGGAATCGATACCCCGCTTCTCCAATTGTGTTACCCCACTTCGCATTGGAGCATTTTGATCATGGACATATAAGATTCATCTTATATGTATATTGGAGCATAATGATCTTCGACATATTGTATCCTCCTTTCATTTTCATAAATATAACTGCTTCTTCAATTGTGCGTGGATCGATACCCTGCTTCTCCAATTGTGTTACCCCACTTCACATTGGAGCATAATGATCATTGACATATTTGATCCATCTTATATGCATATTGGAGCATAATGAGCATGGACATATTGGATAGTCCTTTCCGTTTACATGAATATAACCACTTCATCAATTGTGTTATCTTGATATGTTGCATCACCGATTGCTTCACGTATTGTTGAACTTGGATTGAAGAATTCGGCATTATAGAGTATGAAAGATAGGGGATGTAGCTGAAATGGTAAAGCGCTTGCTTCGTGAGAGGTATGGGGACCGATACCCCCTATTCCATTTGTGTTATCTTGATACATTGCGTCTTCGATTACTTCACGTGTTGTTGAACTATGGATTGAAGGCCTCAACACTAATAGGAGATGTAGCTCAAATGGTAGAACGCTTGCTTCGCATGCAAGAGGTACAGGGATCGATACCCTGCTTCTCCAATTGTGTTACCCCACATCGCATTCGAGCATAATGATCATGGAGTTCGACATATTGCATCCATCTTATATGCATATTGGAGCATAATCAACATGGACATATCGGATCCACCATGGAGTCCGACATATTGCATCCATCTTATATGCATATTGGAGCATAATCAACATGGACATATCGGATCCACCTTTCCATTTCATGAATATAACTGTTTCTCCAATTGTGTTACCTTGATATGTTGCCTCTACGATTGCTTCACGTGTTGTTGAACCTGAATTGGAGACATCGGCATTAAAGAGTATGCAAGATAGGGGATGTAGTTGAAATGGTAGAGCGCTCTCTTCGCATGTGAGAGGTACGGGGACCGATTACACCCTATGTTATCTTGATATGTTGCATCTCTAATTGAAGACCTCAACATTAAAGAGCATACAAGATAGGGAATGTCGCTCAAGTGGTAGAATGCTTGCTTTGCATGCAAGAGGTACGGGATCGATACACCGCTTCTCAAACTGTGTTACCCCACTTCGCATTGGAGCATAATGATCATGGAGTCCGACACATCAAATCCATCTTATATGCATTGCCAGCATGGACTTATCAGATCCTCCTTTAAATTTCATGATTATAACCGCTTCTCCAATTGTGTTATCTTGGTAGGTTGCATCTATGATTGTTTCACGTGTTGTTAAACCTCAGTTGGTGACATTGGCACAACTATGCAAGATAGGGGATGTAGCTCAAATGGTAGAGTGCTTGCTTCGCATGCAAGAGGTATGGGGATCGATACCCCACTTCTCCAATTGTATTTTCTTGATACATTGTGTTTTCAATTGCTTCACATGTTGTTGAACCATGGATTGAAGACCTCAACATTTAAGAACATGCAAGACAGGGAATGTAGCTCAAATCGTAGAGCGCTTGCTTCATATGCGGGAGGTACGGGGATGGATACCCCGCTTCTCCAATTGTGTTACCAAACTTCGCATGCATTGGAGCATAATGATCATGGACATATTGGATCCATTTTATATGCATATTGGAGCATAATGACCTTGGAGAATTGGATCCTCCTTTCATTTTCATGAATATAACCGCTTCTTCAATTGTGCGAGATCGATACCCCTCTTCTCCAATTGTGTTACGCCACTTCGCATTGGAGCATTTTGATCATGGACATATTGGATCCATTTTATATGCATATTGGAGGATAATGACCTTGGACATATTGGATCCTCCTTTCATTTTCATGAAGATAACGCTTCTTCAATTGTGCAGGATCGATACCCCGCTTCTCCAATTGTGTTACCCCACTTCGCATTGGAGCATAATGATCATCGACATATCCGATCC
This sequence comes from Azolla caroliniana, assembly GCF_043228905.1. Classification (NCBI taxonomy): domain Eukaryota; kingdom Viridiplantae; phylum Streptophyta; class Polypodiopsida; order Salviniales; family Salviniaceae; genus Azolla; species Azolla caroliniana. The sequence goes on from NW_028230445.1 coordinate 5,460,442, forward strand.
ATCTTATATGCATACTGGATCATAATGACCATGGACATATTGGATCCTCCTTTCATTTTCATGAATATAACCACTTCTTCCATCGTGTTATCTTGATGCGTTGCATCGCCGATTGCTTCACGTGTTGTTGAACTTGGATTGAAGACTTCGACATTAAAGAGTATGCAAGATAGGGGTTGTAGATCAAATGGTAGAGCGCTCGTTTCGTATTTGAGAGGTACCGGGACCCATACCCCCCTTTCCCAATCGTGTTATCTCTAACTGTTTCACGTGGATTGAAGATCTTAACATTAAATAGTATACAAGATAGGGGTTGTAGCTAAATGGTAGAGTGCTTGCTTTGCATGTGATAGGTTTGGGGATCCATACCCCCCTTCTCCAATTGTGTTACCCCACTTCACATTGGAGCATAATGATCATGGAGTCAAACATATTGAATCCATCTTATATGCCTATTGGAACATAGTGACCATGGACATATCAGATCCTCCTTTCAATTTCATGAATATAACCACTTCGAGAATTGTGTTATCTTGATACGTTGCGTTCCTGATTGCTTAACGTGTTGTTGAACCTAAGTTGAAGATATCGCCAATAAAAACTATTCAAAACAAGGGATGTAGCTCAAATGGTAGAGTGCTCGCTTCACATGTGATCAGCGTTGTTTACGTACGCGTATTTAACGTATCAATACGTATAATACCTCATACTTTGTATAGTACGTACTATATGTCAATGTTGTTCAGTCAAATATCATGTAAATTTTTCTAATACGGTATTTAACGTACTTTTAAAACAATAGGTATAATACGTATTTATAAAAAAAATGTATGCAAAACCCTAAAATAAAGAAAAGAAAAAAACGATTTTAGTGAAGAAGGAAGAAAGAAGAAGAAGAAAACGAAGGAAGACGAACAAGAAGAGGAAGAAGAGGAAGAACAAGAACAAGAAGACCAAGAAGAGGAAGAAGAAGAAGAAGAAAGAGGACGAGGAATCAATCGAAACCTTGGTTTGAAGACAATCAATTGTCTTCATACAAAGGCAACAAACAAAGATCTACACTATATAGAAGACAAATTTTTATTGGGCCCAATTCTTGTGAGTGTGAGGTATGTTTAACCTTAATATGCATATGCTTGGATAGTAGTTTTCTAACTTTAATATGCAATGAAGTCACATTTTCTTTTTGGTTTTCATTCACTAGCATAGAGAAAGATGGACCTACTAGCCTAAAAACAATAGTGTAGTCTTGCTTATTGATTTCATGTTTGATTAGAATGCTTGGTTAGTTTATTAGTAATTGATTACCCAAAGAGCAGCCATTGAAAGGGGAGGCTAATTCAATTAAGCTTCAATTAGTTTCAGTTAGAGTATTTCACATGGCATTAATAGTTTGTGCAACTCAATCATGTATTTCGCTAAATTGGTTTTAAATTATGTTTTTCACTTGCCATGAACATGAAGGTTAATATGAAAGTGCAGCCCAAGGATATGAGTAGCTATGGTAGGCAAGAATACACACAGAAAAATGTATCTACAAACATCTATTCTTTTGAAAATGTTGTAGTCTTCTCTTTTCAGTTCTAGTCTTAGTATGAATTTAAGTTCTAGTCTTGGTTAGTTTATTAGTAATTGAGTACCTAAAGAGCAGCCATTGGAAGGGGAGGCTAATTCAATTAAGCTTCAATTAGTTTCAGTTAGAGTATTTCACATGGCATTCATAGCTTGTGCAGCTCAATCATGTATTTCGTTTAATTGGTTTTAAATTATGTTTTCACTAGCCATGAACATGAAGGTTAATATGAAAGTGCAACCCAAGGATATGAGTAGCTATGGTAGGCAAGAATACACACAGAAAAATGTATCTACAAACATCTATTCTTTTGAAAATCTATTGAAAACTATATAAGATGTAGTATGTATCACGTATTAATAGACCCACTAATTTATGTGGAAAAATTGTACTTGACACTTGAATGTTATATCTTATTTTGTGAATTGCATGAATATCTGAATGGTACAGGGACATTTAGCTATGAATTAGCACATGAGGAGAGATCTATGATGATGCCAGTCACTTGGTGGGAAAATTTTGGTGGAAGAACTCCAAAGCTCCAAGCATTAGCTATTCGCATATTATCCCAAGTAAGTGTCAAGTGTTGAAAAAATGATCAATTTTATAAGTTTTGAAATAGCTCACTTTTGTGTACTACATTTTATTTCATATTTTACTTTTTATTAGGATTTCTCTTCTGGGGCAGCAGAAAGTAATTGGAATGTACATGCTCTCACACATATGATAAATAGAAACAAACTAAAGGTAGCCCAACTTGAACGATTGGTATATGTGCGAGAGAACTTACGGCTAGTTCGCAAGTTTGAGACTGTGAATGCATCTCCAATGCAGGTATTTTTTTATTCATTCTTTTTATAATTTATATTCCTCAATATTCTTAAGTACTAATAACTAGTTTCTGCCATCGACACACTAGTTTGTGATACTTAGAAGTTAAAGCTTTTATAAACTTGTTTGCAGGTGAATCCAAATGAGATAGATGTCTCTAAGACTCCTGATATTCCATCTATTAGCCATGAAAATGATATGGATAGAGAATTCTATGAAACTTATTTTCAAGAAACAATGAGCTTGAGAAGAAGGACAAGGAGCATGACAAGATCACATATGACAACATCAAGTGATGGAGTCCCTACTAATCGAATATGAAGGCAAAGGCCAAGAAGAGATGATGAGCAGTCTTCTTGTAATAGGAGAATAACACGATCAAGTACATTTGCTTCTTTACCACTAGATCATCAAGATAATGTCAATGCAATAGAAGAAGCAGTTCATACTAATTACGATGATCTTACGAACGAAGAACTAGTGTTGATGTCATCAACTAACACAGAATCCGATGATGAAGATGGTGATGAGGACCAGATCTAAAGACAAATACTTCTAATTTCTATACGTTATTATTAAGCTCAATAACCTTATGTTACTTGTCTTTGATCTAAGCTCCATTTTGATACATTGGACATAGTTAGAGTTGTATCAATATCGTATTTTATTAGAGTAAAATTTTCATCATGTGGTTCTTTTTTACCTTCATTTACTTTCATGAACCTTGAAATATTTGATGTTATGTCTTGTTAAGGTTTTTGCTCTAAATTTTGTTGTTAGAATGCATTCTATTTCTTTGACCAAATGCAATGTGAGGGTATCTCAATGAATGGAATCACATTGGTGGCTCTATTGAAAGCTTGTTCCAATGTAGGATCTCTAGCCAAGTGTAAAGAAATTCATGTCGAGGTTGCAAAGAAAGGGTTAGAAATAGAAGCTCTTGTGGTGCATTAAATGAAGCACAAGAAGTGTTTGAGAGAAATTTGGTTCGAGATATAGTTTCATGGAGATCACTCATGGTGGGAATCGGGATATTCTAAACATGGACATAATAAGGACTCAAGTGGCATTGGATTGTTTTGAAAAGATGAGGAAACATTGTTGCCTCTTGCCACATGCATTTTCATTGTCTTGTGGGTTGAAAGCTTGTGGAAGCTTGAGAGATAGACAAAAAGACCGAGAAATACATGCCGACATCGTCAAAATAGGCTTTGAAAAAGATGTCCTTGTTGAAAACACAATAGTCAACATGTATGTGAATTGTGGGTTATTGTCGACTGCCCACTACTTGTTTAACACTCTAGTGGTGTGAGATGTGGTTTCACTAAACTCATTGATGGTAAGAAATGCCAAACAAGGGCATAACAAGGAGCCTATTTTTTGTTTAGAGGAGATGGTTTCAAAAGGGGGGTGTACATATCCAACGACTACAGATAGTGTGTGCTTTTTACAATATTACAAATATTTTCTTGAAATGTAAATAATTTTCAAATTCTAGAAGTATTTTACGTAATATACGTAAAATACGTATTTTGCGTATTTTATAAGTACTTAACATATTACAAAACGTATTTAACGTATTTTTTAATTGGGAGGTATTATACGCGTATTAATACGTTATATATGTATGGTATCCGTACCGTACCTAACGTACCTAACAACCATGCATGCGATAGGTATGGGGATGGATACCCAACTTCTCCAATTGTATTCTCTTCATACATTGCATCTCCGATTGCTTCTCGTGTTGTTGAAACATGGATTGAGAACATCAACATTAAAGAGCATGCAAGACAAGGGATGTAGCCAAAATGGTAGAGTGGTTCCTTCGCATGCGAAATGTATAAGGATCGTGAACCTGCTTCTCCAATTGTGTTACCCCACTTCACATTGGAGCATAATGATCATGGACATTTCAGATCCATCTTATATGCATATTGGAGCATAATCACCATGGACAGATGGGATCCTCCTTCCATTTTCATGAATAAATCTGCTTCTTCATTTGGGCGGGGATCGATACCCCGCTTCTCCAATTGTGTTACCCCACATCACATTGGAGCATAATGATTGTCGACATATCAGATCCATCTTATATGCATATTGGAGCATAGTAACCACGGACATATGAGATCCTCCTTTCAAATTCATGAATATAACCACTTCTCCAATGGTGTTATCTTGATACATTGCGTCTATGATTTCTTCACGTATTATTGAACCTGGATTAAAGACCTTAGCATTAACGAGCATGCACGATGGGGGATGTATCTCAAATGGTACACCTCTCGCTTCACATGTGAGAGGACCTCAACATTAATGAGTATGCAAGACAGGGGATGTAGCTCAAATGGTCGAGTGCTTGCTTCGCATGCGAGAGGTACGGGGATCGATACCCCGCTTCTCCAATTGTGTTACCCAACTTCGCATTGGAGCATTATGATCATGCACATATCGGATCCATCTCATATGCTTAATGATATTGGACATATCGGATCCTCGTTTCATTTTCATGAATACAACCGCTTCTTCAATTTTGCGGGGATCGGTACCCCGCTTCTCCAATTGTGTTACCCCACTTCGCATTGGAGCATAAGGATCATCGGCATATCAGATCCATCTTATATTATGCATATTGGAGCATAATAACTATGGACATATTGGATCTTCCTTTCATTTTCATGAATATAACCGCTTCGTCAATTGTGTTATCTTGATATGTTGCATCATCGATTGCAGACTTCAGCATTAAAGTGTATGCAAGATATGAGATGTAGCTCAAATGGTAGAGCGCTTGCTTCGCATGTGAGAGGTACGGGGCCCGATACCCCCCTTTTCCAATTGTGTTATCTTGATACGTTGCGTTTCTGATTGCTTCACGTGTTGTTTAACCGTGGATTCAAGACCTCAACATGAAAGAGCATACAAGACAGGGGATATAGTTCAAATGGTAGCATGCTTGCTTCGCATGCGAGAGGCACGGGGATCAATATCCCGCTTCTCCAATTATGTTATCCTATTTCACATTGGAGCATAATGATCATGGAGTCCGACATATCGAATCTATCTTATATACATATTAGTGCATATTGACTATGGATATGGACATATCGGATCCTCTTGTCAATTTCATGAATATAACGGTTTCTCCAAGTGTGTTATGTCGATACGTTGCGTCTCCGAGATTGCGTCACGTGCTGTTGAACCTGAATTGAAGAAATCGGTTAATAATTAAAAAATTATGCAAGACAAGGGATGTAGCTCAAATGGTAGAGCGCTCGCTTCTCATGCGAGAGGTATAGGGATAGATACCCCACTTCTCCAATTGTATTTTCTGGGTACGTTGCATATCCATTTGCTTCACGTTGTCGCGGTAATCCGAGCGTACGTATCGGATTTGGGTGGGACCACCGGGGTCTTGGACCGGGGAGAGATGGGTTTCCGAAAGGTCGAGTTCTCCACAACCGGATATGCCGTCAAGACTCCAGCCTGAATGGTTCCGGATGCGACCCGGAGACAACCGATCTAGGCGCGTCCCGAAATACGATCGGGACACGTACAGGACGAGCACACGCGTACACGGTACGCACACCCGTTGGCCCTTCGCGAGTCGTATGTACATAAGGCCCTATAGATATTTGTGTATATATATTTATACGCATAATAATAAATACACGGACTACAGTCCGGTTCACTGTGCTCGCATGCACGCATGCACGCACGCACACAAACACACATATACTTGGGAAGAGCAAAACCCCGTCACTCAAACCGAACGCAGACAAAGAGGGGCCCGGGATAGCTCTAAGAGACTCGATACTCAAAAACACCCGACACACACATCCGTGGAGATGAACAGAACACCAACGCTTTGCACAAGAAACGCACACAGAAGTTTAAATATATATATATTCGTACAAGACAACGAAATACAACTCTGACCTCGAGCCGGACTAAGGTCTAAACGGACACGAAGACTCAACCCACACAACGACAAAGAAAAAGAAGAAGAAGACTTAGACGAAACCCTAAAGAAGTAAGAAGTAAAGAGAAAGTTACCATACCTTGGACCTAAGTGGTATACCCTCCTAACTCAAAATGGACAACCCTTTTACGAGAGACCCCTCCCTCCTTTTATAGTCTAAGGAGGGAAGGAAGTTACAATGTGGGATAAATTTCCCCTTTTATTTCATACACATTTTCGAATGTACATGTGCACACGGTGCACATTGCCGACCCTTTTTATCTCACCCGGTTTACTCATTGTGGTCGGTAATCTTCATGACATCCGCCCCCACCAAACCGCACATTCACCGGTATGTACCACAACAAAGTGAAGTGTGAGGGATTCTGGCCGCTGTGAACAACCGATCTTCCGTAATCCGCACCCTGGTTGCCGTGTCGACCTCCGCCGATCCCAAAACGTCCGCTTCGGTTCCTTCCTTGCGCTTGCCTCTCCGTAGGCTCGTTCCGACCTCTAGGTGGGTAGTTTGCCACGACCCCTTTCGTACACGTGCTTGCACCTTTGGTCCTTTGATCGACCATATGTACGCCCTTCGTTTTGTTGTTTTCCTTCTCCGCTCCGAGCTCATCCGGCCTCTCCACCCGGTTAGCCGGTCCCGGTTTCCGGATTCACCCCTTCTCCGGTCCGGTAGATATCCCGGATGTCGGTCACGACCCGTCCTTCGTTTTGCGTGGTGTGGATTTCATTCCTCTCGACTGATTGTCGAAGGTTGGACCTTGCCTGCGCCCGTTTTGATCAACCTTGTCGCACGCCAAACCTCCTGTGCATGCTACTCGTCCCTTGCCCGACCAGATCACGCATCTTCACTTCAACAGTATATCCAGTGTCCTCCGTGCCCGAGGAACACCCCGTAATGGCCCGCTCGGCCCGCTTGGCCCCCTCGCCCCATCTGCTTGTCACCTCGGGCTTACGCTTGCCACACTAGTCGTTGCCACTTTGACCAAGACGCCGATGTCTTCAATACATGTGCGGAGGATCCCTCTTTGGCCTCTGATGTCCTTCAGGGCCACCGACCCTTGCAGTCTGTTCCACGCTTGACTGTGTGCCATCCTGCCTTTGACTTGCCTTGTGAGAGCCTCTGTCCTCCTTCGCTCGGCACCGCCTGTGCCGAACTCCGGTCTTTCCCCGTGCTCATACCTCGGCCCTCGATGGCCACACGCACGTCCTTCGTTTCACTTCCAGGTGTGCCCTTTCCGGCTCGGCACACCGCTCTTCACTTGGGTTTCCTTGGTAGCCTTAGGCATTGCTACCCGTACGGGGATAAACCTTGTCCGTTTTGGCCTACCTGGCCTCCGTTGTCCCCGCGATGCCTTGGTTGCTCGGTGCCTCCGATGATACCGCCTTCGTCCCCTCGCCTCCACCTTCCATCTCCTCGGTCTTATGTTGCCACGGCGGCCGAACTGTCGAGGTCTCCGGAACCAGTGTGGAGGATCCCTCTCGGGCCTTCTGTCCTTTGAGGCCTACGACCCGCACACCTTGCATGTCCTTCATTTGTTCTTCCGACCCTGCCGATCGGGTCTGTTTCTGGTTTGTGGCCGCATCGCCGTCCTTATACCTCTTTCCGCTCTTCGGTTCTTGCTTTCTCAGATCTCGTTCACCTGCCGCCACCGTCCATCTCTCTAGGTCTCACGTTGGCTCTCGAGCCGACTGCCAGAGTCTCCGGATCGGTGTGAGGATCGCCCTATCCACACTTCACCAAATCTTGGTATCCCGTTTACTTGCCGCCACCGTCCATCTCTCTAGGTCTCACGCCGGCTCTCGGGCCAACTGCCAGAGTCTCCGGATTGGCGCGAGGATCGCCATAGGATCGCCCTTCTAACCCACGCTCCGTCCTCCGCTTTCATCACTTTGTATTGGCCGTGACCTCTGCGTCCTCGCCGCCACTTTTCCGTCTCTTAGGTCTTCCGTTGGTTGTTGGATGCAACCGCCTAAGTCTCAGGAACGAGTGTGGAGGACCCATACTTCGGTCAACCGCCTTTACCGTTTCTCCCCATCGTCGTTGATCCCCTCCGTGCTCGCTACTCGTCCCTTACAGAACCATATTGCACGCTTCTCGTTCCGCTTTTCATTGTGCACTTCTTCGGTTCAGCACACATTTTCCCCGACTCCCGAGTCAGTCCTCTCTGGTTTGGTGTCCTCCGCATCCTTCAATAACGTTGTTCCGCTATGAGGAACACCTTCTTCACCCAATTGGCCCACGTGGCCTCTGTTGTTCTCCGCATTTCGGCCCGGTTTCGGACGAACGATCCATGCTCGGATCGTGCTCCATCTGAATCAAAATGCCGACCGGATCGACTCCTGGTTAGGCCGACATCCAACTACGCTCCTTTCGGTGCCGCCTCTCGTTTCTATATTTCGCTCCGCCGCGGCTCTGTCCTTGGCCTTCCTGTTGGCCATCTCCAATCCATCTTTGTTGGCATCATGCAAGGACTCCTCGCTGCCACCTTCCAACTCTCCGGTCTCATGTCGACACCCGGGCTCGACTGCCGAAGTCTCCGAAATCAGTGTGGAGGGATCTTCTTTGCATTCATCTTTGATCGCGCAAGCCCCGCCTGGGCTGGCTTCTCCAATGTCCGGAATTTCGGGAAACGGTGCCCGAAACCACTAGTCTCTTTCCAAGCCCGCGATCGTTATCTCCCCGAATCTAATCTTATCCTTGGTCGGTCTTTCTCCGCAAGTCGAGAAGGTGTCACGCTCTGCACCCTCTCCCGTCGTACCGTCCTTCAGCCTCGACATGGGCCACGTCTACCTCGTCCGGAAGGCCGACTAGCTCTGGATCCCTGGAATCCGACCACAGGCCGGTTATCTCCTCTTCCTCGATCATAGCCTTCAGAGCCTGTACGCTTCCCAGACTAGGGCCTCGACATTTCCTGTTGTTAAGACGCGTTGTCGCGCGTTATCTTACCTTTACCTTTCGCAAAGCACTCCTCATCCAACCGTCAGCATACTTGTTCAACTTCCGACCAGTCCTCGGTAAGGCCATTCGCTCCGTCGTCATCTTCAAGCTCGATTCCAATGGCCTCCCTTTCTGCTCTATCAATCGACCTAACGAACAACAGGACTTTGTCCACCCCCACCAGTCTTTGTTCCTGCTCTGGGAGCCGACTAAAGCGCCACTCGAACTCTTGGAACGCCTTCATTGTGCCCCGTTGGGTCTTCACCGATACAATCCACTAGTCGAAGTCGCATCATCCTCGGCTCTTTGACCGTCCTCCGTATGCCTACAGGAGCACCTCTTCGAATGTCTCCCATAAACTATGAGCTTCTCGGAGCTCCTTTACTTCCGCATGCATATGGATGACGACGACCCAACAGAAGAACTCCAACCTCAACACCTTGTCTATGTCTCGCACCTCCATTTCCGTGTTGTAGGCTTCCAAGTAGAATGGGACTTTGTCCCAGTTGAAACAACCGACTCTTTCGACCACTTGCTCAATAGCTTGTTGTGCCGCTTCTCGTCTCATCGTCACTCGTTCGAACTCCATCAACACATCGGCCACCATCTCCGCGAATTCTTCGTCTTCCAACTCCATCCTACCTTCCGCCCTTTCACGTCGGGTTCACCAAATATGATGCGGTAATCCGCGTGTACGTGTCAGATCCGGGTGGGACCACCGGGGTCTTGGACTGGGGAGAGATGGGTTTCTTGAAGTTCGAGTTCTCCAGAGCCAGATATGTTGTCGAGACTCCAGCCGGAATGGTTCCGGATGTGACCCGGAGACAACCGATCCGGGCGCATCCCGAAATACGACCATGACGCGTAGAGGACGAGCACGCGCGTACACGGTATGGACATCCGCTGGCCCTTCGCGAGCCGTATGTACAGAAGGCCCGATAGATATTTGCGTATATATATTTATATGCATAATATTAAATACATGGACTACGACCCGGTTCACTGTGCTCGCATGCACACACACACACACACACACACACACATGGACATGGGATCAGCAAAACCCCGACACTCAAACCGAACGCAGACAAAGAGGGGCCTGGGATAGCGCTCTGAGACCCGACACTCAAAAACACCCGGCACACGCACCCGTGGAGATTCATGAATAGAACATCAACGTTTTGCACAGAAAACGCACACAGAAGTTTTTATATATATATATATATATATATATATATATTCGTACAAGACAACGAAATACAACTCTAACCTCGAGCCGGACTAAGGTCTAAATGGACACGAAGACTCAACCTACACAACAACGAAGAAGAAGAAGAAGATGAAGAAGAAGACCTAGACGAAACCCTAAAGAAGTGAGAAGTAAGTAAAGAGAAAGCTACCATACCTTGGACCTAAGTGGTATACCCTCCTAACTCAAAATGGGCAACCCTTTTACAAGAGACCCTTCCTCCTTTTATAGTCCAAGGAGGGAAGGATGTTACAATGTGGGATAAATTTCCCCTTTTATTTCATACACATTTTCGAATGTACATGTGCACACGGTGCACATTGCCGACCCTTTCTATCTCACCCGGTTTTCTCACTGTGGCCGGGAATCTTCACGACAACATGTTTTTGAACCATGGATTTAACTAAGATGGTAGAGCATTTGCTTCACATGCGAGAGGGGGATCGATACCCCGCTTCTCCAATTGTGTTACCCCACTCGCATGGGAGCATAATGATCATGGAGTTTGACCTATCGAATCCATCTTATATGAAAATTGGAGCATAGTGACCAAGGACATCTTATATGCAAATTGGAGCATAGTGACCAAGGACATCTTATATGCAAATTGGAGCATAGTGACCAAGGACATATCAGATCCTCCTTTCAATTTCAAGAATATAACTGCTTCTGCAATTGTGTTATCTTGATACGTTGCGTCTCCGATTACTTCATTTGTTGTTGAACCTGAATTGAAGATATTTGCATTAACATTAAAAGCTATGCAAGACAGGGGATGTAGCTCAAATTGTAGAGCGCTCGCTTCGCATGCGAGAGGTACGATGATTGATACCCCGTTTCTCCAATTGGATTATCTTGATATGTTGCGTCAAGTTTGATTGCTTCACGTGTTGTTGAATCGTGGATTGAAGGCCTCAGCATTAAAAACATGCATGGCAAGGGATGCAGCTCAAATGGTGGAGTGCTCGCTTCGCATGCGAGAGGTACATGGATCGATACCTTGCTTCTCCAATTGTGTCACCCCATTTCCCATTGCAACATAATGATCATGGATATATTGGATCCATCTTATATGCATGTTGGAGCATAATCACCTTGGACATATCGTATCCTCCTTTTATTTTCATGAATAGAATCACTTCTTCAATTTTGCAGGGATTGATACCACGCTTCTCCAATTGTGTTACCCCACTTCGCATTGGAGCATTATGATCATCGACATATTGGATCCATCTTATATTCATATGGGAGCATAGTGACCATGGACATATCGGATCCTCCGTTCAATTTCATGAATATAACCGCTTATCCAATTCTGTTATCTTGATACATTGCGTCTCAGATTGCTTCAAGTATTATTGAACCTAGGTTACCTCGGCATTAACGAGCATTCAAGATAGGGGATGTATCTCAAATTTTAGACCTTTCGCTTTGCATGTGAGAGGTACGGGGATCGATACCCCACTTCTCCAATTGTATTATCTTGATACGTTGTGTCTTTGATTGCTTCATGTTGTCGTCGAAATCCACGTGTGCGTGTCGGATAAGGCAGGACCACGGGGGACTTGGAGTAGGGAGTAAAGGGGGAAGATCAATGTGTGAATATTGACAAGAGAAAGAGAAAGACCGAGACAAGATTCATCTAGCTAATTCCATTATAGGGCATGAAAGCCACATTACAATTTACAATCGTGGCCGTATCAGCCGGCCTCAAGCTCAACTAGAAGAAAACCAAACCGAATAGGAAGAAAAATAAGAAGAAATAAACCCTAATCAATAGAAGAAAATGATAGAGAGCGGAAACTAGAACCAAACCCTTAAAACGAAAATAGGGATAAGAGAAAGAAGAACTAAAACCATAAGGGTCTACCTCCAACGACAAAATGGTGATGCATACGCAACACAGAGAAAGCAATCGGATACAATGAATCGAAATAGATTATGCAAAGAAGAGTACAACCGAACCTGCCCGGTATCAGAGAGAGTTGGGAACTCAAACCGACAGCACTTTGTCCTCTCAAATCGTGGATCCCTCAAACACTATCAAACCTCCCCTTTTATGTAGCAAGGGGAGGCCCTTACATCACCATAAATCCATCCGCTTTCGGGCAGAGATTTCCCTCGATTTCCTCCATCGGATATTATTCTTATTTGCTATGCGTGTGGCCTTAAAGTACCTATCGAATCACTCCTACCTAGTATTCCTCAATACTTAAACAAACACTAACTTATTTACACATGATTGTACAAAGACATTTCGAGTGCATCAATGCACACCCTGTTCACACGCTCTCAATACACCTTTTCCCCTAGTAGTCGAAGTTCCTCATGACATCCACCCCCACTAAACCGCACATCCATCGGCATGTGCCACGTACTAAAGTGATGGTGATTCCGGCTTACTCTTAACTCCTCCTTCCCTAATCTGTCATTGGTCCGGTCTTCATCCAACTCGTCACCCTCGTCTTCAATCTCCGGATCTGGATCCGCTTCATGCTGTTTCTTGAAGGCCTTAGTCCATTTCCCCGCAACTGGCGTTGAAATTCTCGTTCCGTCTAGCTCCGCAAGGTGATATGTGGCATTGTCGTTGGCACTTCTTACCACATAGGGCCCGAACCACCATCGTGTGAATTTCCAGGTTGACCGGTGCTGATTGTCGAGGTTGTTGTAGTATACTAGCACCCAGTCACCTTCCTCAATCTTCCTTGGCTGAAGCTGGTGGGTTCGGTCAAATTGGCGATTGTTTTTCTTCCACGCCTCCTTTGTTCTCGTTGTCGCTCGTTCGACGTCCTCCGATCTTCGCTCGAGATGTCGAATCCATGCCCCCAACAGGTCCTCTCTGCTCATATCCTCCGCTCCACGGGCATGATCGGTTTTTTGCCCGAACATATGTTCCACCAACATGTACCCGATTACCAAACTGTGCGTAGTCCGGTCGGCCCACGATGCGTAAGGTAGTAGCCTCGGCCACTTTCCAACTTGACCATTGCATGCTCCTACTATAACCTTGAAGATCATCCCATGCCCTCGCTCGACCTTCCCGTTCGCCTCCAGATTGTACGCAGTCGTGAGGGATAGCTTGACCCCTAGCCGGTCATATAGCTTCTCAGCTTCTTGCGTGTCCAACTCCACTTGATCGGCTACCATCTTTCCCACGTATCCATACCAGCAAATCACATCCTCAATCAGGAAATGGCAAACCGTGGCAGTCGTCTTATTCGTTAAAGCCCGGCCCTCCACCTGGTTCGTCAGATCTTCCCTTGCAAACACTAGGTACCGCATCTATCCTACCCCCATCGTTACTAAATCGACCATCCACTTGAAGTAAATAGTTGGCGGGTAGGTTAGGTGGAACTCGTTGCAGTGCCAGATTCCGGAATGCATCTGACAGCTTTCACATGTTGTCACGAAGTGATGCGCATCACGATACGTCCCTGGCCACCAATACTTCTCCTTCAGCTTCTTGAATGTGGCCCACGTTCTCTGGTGTCCGTACCAGGGGCTTTCGTGACATATCTTACCGTTCTATAGGAAGAACCAGTAAGCCTTCTTCCGGATCCGGTTTGTTTTGTCTTTCGTCCATGCCTCATCTGGCCCCAACATGCTTAGAAACTTACCAATCTGGAGCCATTCCCCATCATAGTCATTCTTGTCGAACTCGCTTATGGCCAGAGTGCTCTGCTTGTTCGTCGACATTCCAGCCGACTCGAAGAAATGCACGCCGAACTCTTTGTCTTCCAACACCATGCCATCCTCGTTCTCAAACATTGCTCTTGAAAGCATATCGGCCATGGTGTTGTCCTTTCCAGAGATGTTTTATATCTCTAGATTTAGGGACTTGATGTATGGGATCCACTTGTGCATCACCAGGTCCGGAGTCGCGCATCTGGAAACCATACTGAGAATCGATAGGCAATCCATCTCGATTATCACTTCTGTCCCGATTAAGTAGTCTATATCGGCCTTGACCGCCGAAATGATACCCTATACTTTGCGTTTAACCTGGGCGTATCCTCATTGCCACTTGCTCAGCACCTTTGCACCGAACCGGGTGGGGAACCGTGCACCGTCCTCGTCTTCATAATTAACCACCCATCTTATTCCCGTCTGACTCGTATCTGTCAGGAATAGTACTAAAACAGAGAGAGAATTAGTACTAGAGAAGGGAAGTATTATTAGTACTAAGAGGAAAGACTGCGTAAGACTCACGAGAGAGAGATAGCGAAGGCGAGAGAGAGAGAGAGAGAGAGAGAGAGAGAGAGAGAGAGAGAGGATGATGATAACAAATGATATATATATTATGTGAAGAGTAAGTATAATATGAGGCTTAAGACTAGCGTTGAAACCAATTTGGTTCGAAATAATGCCTTGTGCCTCTTTTTATAGTGTTCTCAGGAATAGTCCTAAAGCTTCTAGAATGTTCTAGAGAAATCTGGAATGTACAATAATTTTCTATAGTAAAACTTAATTGAAAATAATATACTACATATTACAATAGATAATGTAATGGTCATGAGCTCGACCCATATAGCATAAGGTTATGGGTTCGAGTCTTGCCATCTCATGACACTATCGCCCCCCTTAACATGACGAATGTCACGAGTCGGTGTTGATTGTGGACCGGGTTTGTATGGAAAACCGGATGTATCTGAAGATGCGGAGGAAAATCAAGGCGGAACGTGACATCATTAATCTTTCCGGTAATTAGGAAAGGACCGAGTCGACGATAATCCAATTTGTCACACGGTCAAGTTGTCTTGATGTGACGATGTAAGAACCATACTCGATCTCTGATGGCAAAAGCGGAGGGAAGCCGATGACGATATGCATAAGTCTTCTGAGTGTGTTGAGCATGACGAAGATGAGTAGATAGATCCGTCTGAATCTTGCGTAGCCTCTCCAAATGATCCCCGGCACGAGGATTGGTAGGTAGCTCCGGAATGTCGATCATAGACCAGCGAGAATGGGAACCGACATAAGCGTAAAATGGCGAGACCCGAGTCGAGGAGTGAATAGCATTGTTATACGCAAACTCTGCAAAGTGGAGAATATAAGCCCAATCGTCTTGTTGATAACTCAGAAAACACCGAAGATATTGTTCCAGCGTTTGATTCGTTCATTCCGCTTGCCCATCGGTTTGGGGATGGTAGCCGGAGGAGAGGTTGCAAGAGACCTTGAGCATCTTGAAGAGATGCTTCCAAATTTTGGAGAAAAATTGAGGTCCTCGGTCCTGATGATACTGTCTGGGAGGCCATGATGCCGAAATACCTCACGCATGACAAGGGTTATGGTTTCCTCACTAGTGATGGCCTTAGTACAAGGCACAAAATGTGCCATCTTAGTATATCGATTGACGACGGTTAAGATAGCATCAAAACGGTTAAGATAGCATCGAAACCCTTCGAGACTGGAAGATCTGTGATAAAATCAAGAAAAGAGGATTGCCACGGGTTACTTGGAATTGGTAAGGATTCCAACAAGTCATATGGACGATGTCGTGGCATCTTTGCTTGGCAACAAGCATCACAAGTCTGAACGTAGTCGTCGACAAAATGTCACATATGGGGCCACCAAAAGGATCGTCAAACTAGATCCAACGTCTTAGTACTACCGAAATGTCGAGTTGTATGGGTGTTGTGACAATTTTGGACGATTTGAAGGCGACAAGAGCAATCGGGAACATACACGAGCTTTTTAAAGAATAATAAACCATCATGATATTCAAATTGTCGGTAGTCCATACCTGGTTGTTGAGACTGGGAATAGGATGCCTGAGAGGCATCAATTTGCGCTAGAATGGCTTGAGCAAAACTATCCGTCTTGAAGTTGGCACGTATGGCATCGATAATCCAGGAATCCAATGGAGTGTGAAAATTCCGCGTTGTGTGCAAATGTGTTGGTCCCAAGGTTACCTGCTTTTGATATCAAATGTTGGATCACCCAGACGAGGTGCAAGATATGAATGTCGTGATAGTGCATTTGCTTTTCCTTGCTGCTTCCCCGGCCGATATGTGATTTTGAAGTCAAACAGCGTGAGGAATTGGGCCCACCGAGCTTGCTGTCGATTTAGTACACAAGCGTTCTGGAAGTAAGCAAGATTTTTGTGATCATTGAAGACGATGACCTGATGAGGAGAGCCCTCTAAGAAGTGCCACCATTGCACAAACGAATCCACGATGGCTAATAACTCCTTGTCATGTATCTCGTAGTTAATTTCCCCGGCATCAAATTTGCGTGAGTGGAAAGCCACAGGATGTAACTTTTCTTTATCTCCTTGTTGTGAAAGGATGCTATCGAGGGCGAAATCCGATGCGTCGGCCTCCATGATGAATGGTTTGTTTGTATCCACATGAGCTAGAATAGGAGCTAATGTAAACGCTTTCTTAAGATGCATAAAAGCCATGTCCGCTTCATTGGACCAAAGAAATGATTGTCCCTTCTTGGTGAGTTGTGTGAGAGGTAAAATAATCTTTGAGTAATCTTGTATAAACTTGCGGTAGAAGTTAGCAAAGCCTAGGAAACATTGCACATCTCGTAACGAACATGGAGTTTGCCACTCTAGCACAGTTTGGACTTTAGCTAGATCCATGGAGATGCCTTTTGAGGAGATGACGTAGCCCAGAAATTCCACTTGCTTGCAGTCAAAGCTACATTTTTCTAGTTTGGCATAAAGACCATGCTCTCGGAGTCATTTTAGTACTAATAAATAGTACATGAGAATCATGCTCTTCCTGGATCTTCGAATAAATCAATAGATCATCCAAATAGATGATCAAACAGATATCCAAGAGATCTCTGAATATATCATTTGCCATGTGTTGGAAGACTGCCGGCGCATTGGTTAGACCGAACGGCATAACGGTATACTCGAAGTGCCCATATTGGGTGCAAAAAGTGGTCTTCCATTCGTCTCCCGGTCGGATCCCCACGATGTTATATGCTCCTCGTAAGTCGATTGTTGTAAAAAACTTGACACCATTTACACGTTCTAATAGACTTGATATAAGGGGAAGTGCATACCTATTCCGAATGGTGACCTTATTCAAGCCGCGGTAAATAACGACGAGACGAAGGGATCCATCTTTCTTTTTGACAAAGAAAATAGGTGCACCGGCCGGAGATTTCGAATGACGAATAAACCCTCTTGCCAAATTCTCTTCTATGTAGGCTCGAAGGATTTCCAACTCGGTTGGTGACAAATTGTAAATCGGTCCCAGACTTCTCTTGTTCTCCAATCTATGTCTGGATTATGTACTTCAAACCAAGATAATCCAAACACACAAAGCTATCTAGGACAACATGAATGGGTTCTGACTCTTCTACGATATTCCCAGAAGCAATGGGATGACCATCAATGACTACTACAAATGCAGGGCAAGGAAGTTTTCTTAAGGATATCTAAGAAACTTGGGCAAAATTCCGATCCATGAAACAGGAATTCGCTCCGGAATCTAAAAGTGCTAAGACATGTACTAGAGGGGTACTTTTAGTACTAATCATGACTTGGGCTAAGAACACATTGCTAACTTACTTAGAGGGAATGGAACCACTAATGGGCTACACAAATCTAGGGCTGTCCAACCAAACAACTCCTATTTTGGCTGGACTTAGACATTTAACTCTTCCTCTAATTGACTAAGGATTTCAAATTTGTTTGAGATACTATCAGACACTATTAATACTATCAGACACTCCTAAGGGAATTGACTCGGGTTTAGTACAGGCTACAATTTGATTTACTTGTCTTCTTGGCCTATGGGGACAGTTGATGGCGATATGCCCTGGTTCATCACAATAAAGACATAATCGATTGGCATGTCGTCGTTGCTTTTCTTCTTTCGATAATGGGCCACATCGACGCATGGTGTTGATCTCCATCGACATCAGAGTATTTGCCTGAGATCCATCTCATGCAACCGGTTTAGCTGCGACTGAGGCGTATGTGGGCTCTGGCCTAGTCCATGGCATTTGAAATTGACATTCCGAACGTCATTCGAAAAGGCGGTTGTCGCATCGGACCGCTCGATTGATTGCCTTTGTAAGAGATTTTGGTTCTTCGGGAAAGGTTAAAAGTAAATCTTTGACGTCGTTTCACAAGTCATAGCGGAACTGCTCCATTAGTGCTTGATCATCCCAGGGGATGTCTGAGGCAAGTAGACGGAAATCTGTTGCGTAGGCAGAGGCTGGACGATCGCCTTGACGCAATCGTCAGATTTTGTTGATCGTCATACTGATGTTGTCAGTATCTCCAAAGCAGGCTTTAAACTCGCTAATAAAGTCTTCAAAGTTATTAAGGGAGATTGTTTTTCCAAAAGCGGAGCGAACCATGCCAAGGCTAAGCCTCTAAGCAACATGCCTATTAGGCCTACAAGGGATGCATCAATGGGGTATCGGGATGGATGCATTTGCATGACTAGGCGTGCCTGATTAAGGAATCCTTTGAATTGTGAGCGCGTTCCATCGAATTTCACAAGAAGACCAATCTTGGGCTCTTTATGAAGTCCTTGGGGACTTGATCCTTGTTGTTGTAACGCTACAATGGTTGCTTCGAGTTGTTGTACGCATAACGCTAACTCCCCATGTTGCTATTGCAACTCCCCATCTTGTTGCTGCATTTGCTGTTTTTCTAAAGCAATTTGTTGAAGATCCCCTAACAATCGTTGGTTTTCTTGTTCCAATGCAACGAATTTTTCTTTTAGACACTGTAGCTCGGAAAAAACGGATTGATATTTCTGGGCGCTAATAGTAGCCATAGTATTGGAAAAAGGGGTAAGAGGATAAGGGAAACCGAAAAGAAGACCAGAGGGAAATTTTGGTTCAAACTGTCAGGAATAGTACTAAAACAAAGAGAGAATTAGTACTAGAGAAGGGAAGTACTATTACTACTAAGAGGATAGACTGCGTAAGACTCACGAGAGAGAGAGAGAGAGAGAGAGAGAGAGAGAGAGAGAGAGAGGATGATGATAGCAGATGATATATTATGTGAAGAGTAAGTACAAAATAGCTATGAGGCTTAAGACTGGCGTTCAACCAATTTGGTTAGAAATAATGCCTTGGGCCTCTTTTTATAGTGTTCTCAGGAATAGTCCTGAAGCTTCTAGAATGTTCTAGAGAAATCTAGAATATACAATAATTTTCTATAGTAAAACTTAAATGAAAATAATATCCTACATATTAGAATAGATAATGTAATGGTCAAGAGCTCGACCTATATAACATAACATTATGGGTTCGAGTCTTGGCATATCATGACAGTATCCACCATTACATAAACCGGAGTATCCAACTTGTACACAGTTTTCCGGAGAGCCAGTGGTGCCGTCAACATCTCCTTTAGTTTCTGAACCGCCTTTGTCTGCTCTGTGCCTCATTCAAATTTTCGGTTTTTCTTCAGCAAGCCATAGAGTGGTTCGGCGATATGCACGTACTGCGGAATCCAAATGTGGTAGAATGCACACGCTCTTCGGAACCGCCGGACCTCCGTGACCGACTTGCACTCTTCCTTCATCGCTGAGATGCCTTCTACCTTTGCCGGAGACGGTTTCCGGCCATATGGTCTGCACAGGTGACTGACCACTAGGATCTCTGATTGTCCGAAAGCCGACTTCTCCCCAGAGAAGGTAAATTGAGTGCCCTCAAGCCTCTGCAACATCTTCTCACAATGAGGGATGTGGTCCGCGAAAAACTTTCGGCATCTGTCCGTTCAGATTGATCCGTCCTTTGCATCCTCCAGAAAGCCCTTGATCAAGATGTCGTCCAAAAACGGCATGGTGATGTCCGGGATGCAATCCCTTAATACTTTGCTCATTGCGTTGACCATGTGTGCCACCAAATTGGTCTCCCCTTGCAGTAGGGTACACATTCGAACTAGGTAGAGTGGTGTTCGCATCGTCGTGATATCCCTCCTCTACAAGGCTAGTTGGAACTGGTCGTACCCGAAGTATAAGTCTCTGACCGAGTAGATCGACCTTCCGGCGAAGGCCTCCATGAACTCATCGATGGTCGGTCCAACTCATGCATTCCAAATTGTCACTTTGTTGATGGGTTGCAGGTCCTTTAATAAAGCGCGGCGTGCCGTTCTTCTTCGGCACCATAAACCATTGATTTGAATAAGGAGCACTCGATGACTCGAGGATCCCCATCTGCATCTTCTGCTTGAGCAACTCCATCAACTTCGTGATGTGAGCTCTCAGCACTGGAATCAGCTTGAGATTTCACGGTACATGTAGTACCATGAAGATCACCATTGGCTTTACGATAGCAAGATCAACACACCTGATCTCCCCCTGTGAGAATGCGAAGGCTTTTTCGTGCCTTCCGAGCATCCTCCGAAACCGGTCCTCCTCCGCCGACAATAGGAAGCCACCCTCACCGATCTTCAGCTCCTGTAGCATCTCGTCAGTAAACCGGTGCCCTGTGCCGGCCGGATCTCGTAAACTTGGGTTCGTCGCGACCCCTTTCATCCGTTCCCAACTGTGCTCCAGCAAGGGAGCCGCGACTGGCCTCACCTTTCGGTCCACAGTCTTGTACTTGGTATCTACTCGGGCGGTCCGATCCGACCCGATGTCAGGAGCAATACTAAGACAGAGAAGTACTATCAGGAACAGTACTAAAACAAAGAAGGAATTAGTACTAAACGATGAGGATTAGTACTAAGGGAGGCGTGGAATTCTCAAGAGAAGGAAAGAGAAGGAAAGAGAGAGAGGGAGAGAGAGAATGAGGATAACAAAAGAAATATATTATGTTAAGGGAATATAAAATAGTAGCTAGGAGGCTTAAGACTGGCGTTGAACCGATTTGGTTCGAAATAATGCCTTGTGCCTCCTTTTATAGTGTTCTCAGGAGAACTCCTGAAGTTTCTAGAATGTTCCAGAGAAATCTGGAATATACATCAATTTTCTATAAATGAAAATAATATTCTTCGTATTACAACATATAGTCTAATGGTCAAGAGCTCGACCCATGTAACATAAGGTCATGGGTTCGAGTCCTACCATACCATGACACTATCTCCTTTTTAAAACGACGAGTGTCATGAGTTGTTTTGGATTGACGACCCGGTTTGTCTGGATATTGACGATGGAAGTCTTCAAGAAGATCACCAGCATTGGTCACATTCTCTATTGGTTCCCAAGTACGCTCGTCGGGACTATATCCTAGCCAATTGACTAAATAATAGAGCTTGTTGCGAACAATCTTGGAATCGAGGATGACCGCAACCTCGTACTCATGTCCATCTTCAAGCTCGATTGGGGCTGGAGGTTGTTTAATACAACCTGGGATGGTGTTGTCTTGATAGGGTTCGAGGAGAGAACTATGAAACACCGGATGTATCCGAATTTGTGGAGGTAGGTCAAGACGAAAAGCGACATCATTAATTTTTCCGATAATATGGTAAGGACCTAATCGTCGGTAATCCAACTTCTCGCATGGGTGAGTAGTCTTGATGTGTCGTCGTAGTAGCCATACCCGATCTCCAATGTCAAAGCTGGATGTAAGCCAATGACGATCCGTGTAAACCTTGTGTGTTTGTTGAGCTTGCTGTAGATGAGTAGATAAATCCGTTGGTATCTTACGTAGCCGCTCTAAACGATCTCTGCACAAGGATTTGTAGGTAACTCTAGGGTTTCAAATACACACCACCGGGGGTAACAAGCCGTGTAAGCATAAAATGGTGTCACCTTTGTCGATGAGTGGACAGAGTTATTATATGCAAATTCGGCAAAGTGAAGAATATTTGCCCAATCATTTGGATGATATCTTAAAAAGCACCAAAGATACTGCTCCAACGTTTGATTTGTTCGTTCTGCTTGGCCGTCTGTTTGCGGGTGGTAGCCGGAGGAGAGGTTACAAGTGACCTTAAGCAAGGTGCTTCTAGAACTTCGAGACGAACTAGGGTCCACGGTCGCTGATGCTACTATCGGGAAGGCCATGATGCCGACATACTTCAAGCCTGACCATTTCGGCGGTTTCTTCATTGGAGATTTCCTTAGTACATGGCATGATATGGGCCACTCATAAATGAGCCTACTACACTAACTCCCAAAATTATTCCTTACGAGGAATATCTTCCCAACGGCCTTGTGGTTTTCACACCAATACGGCCATGTTATGCGTACCGATTTATGCACCCAGTCTACGCATTGGGTTACACATCGTATTACGCACGAATGTTGAGCTTGTCTTTCAACACTCCCCTTCAAGCTCAACTTGAGGTTCCACCTGCTCCGCCAGATCTACGCTCCGGTTCCTTCTGGCTTTATGCCTCGCTCGTGCTCCTTGACCCGGTCGATTCCACGCGCCTTGACCCTTCCAGTCAGCTTGTCTGCTTACATGGCCCTTCTCAGCTTCCTTGTTGTTGCGGTGTTGGCGCCTCTTCTGTTACCTTCTCTTCCGCTTGGCCCTTGGTTGATTCAGCGTATCCGAATCAAACATCCGAACCGACTCGTCTCCAACTCATCTTCGGTCTTCTCACCCTTGATGGCTTTGCCTCCCCCACGCTTAGTTGGCTTCGGCTCTTTCTTTCGACTGCTCCCCTTATGTCCGCTTTCGAACTCTTCCGCGGATCCACCCTCGGCTTCTTCAGCCAATCCGAAATCGAGTTCGTCATCCGACTCGGCGTCACGATCTTTTCCGCTCCTTTCCTTCTCCCTTCCATGGTCATCATGGATGTCTCCACCCCTCAAGTTCAGCAGGTCGAGGTGACGCAACCCAAGTGCACCCAAGAATTGTCGCAACTTGTCCAGACCAAGAGGCTTGGTGAAGATGTCAGCGTTCTTCCGATCCGTCGGAACATACTGAAGTTCAACTTCACCGGAGAGGACATGCTCACGGATGAAATGGTAGTGCACCTCAATGTGCTTAGTCCAGGCGTGGAAGACGGGGTTCTTAGCTAGTTGAATGTTGTTGAGGTTGTCGAAGTAGATTGTCGTTGGATCGGATACCTCCACCTGCAGATCCTTAAGTAGCCGCTTCAACCATATGGCTTCACATGTCGCGACAGCCGCTCCTCTATACTCGGCTTCGGTGCTCGACAACGCAAGTGTCGAATGCTTATTTCTACTCCATGTGATCGCGGCACTCCCAAGAGAGAACGCGAAACTAGACGTGGATCGGTGATCGCCGGCATTTCCGGCCCAATCAGCATCGGTGTAACCGACCAACTACACGGCAGTATCGGTCCGAGATAGTAGCCCCCGGTCCTTAGTGCCACTAACGTACCGGAGTACGCATTGTGCGCACGGAAGGTGCTCCTCGGTCGGTCGCACCATGAACTGACTAATCACCCCGACCAAGTAGCTGAGATCTAGTCGGGTGATGGTCAAGTATGTAAGGCTTCCGACTATCTATCGGAACCTCGTCGGGTCGCATACCTTTCCGGAATCGGGGCGAAGCTGGACGGTTCTATCTAGAGGAGTCGAGATGAACTTACAGTCTGCCATCCCGAATTTGAAGAGCATACTCAGTATGTAATGTCGTTGGCTGATCAGTATTCCTTCGGAGGTGCGGATCACTTCGATCCTGAGGAAGTAATGAAGGTCCCCCAAATCCTTCATGTCAAATGATGCCGCAAGTTGGAGCTTCACGCGGTCAATCTCACCTAGGTCGACGCCGGTGATGACCAAGTCATCAACATAAAGTAAAATGCTAACCGGCCCGAGTCGACCTTTCCGGATGAACAGTGAGGAGTCCGATTTTGACTTCGCAAAGCCCAACCGACGCAATTGTTGCATGATCTTCGCATTACAGGCATGCAGGTCTTGCTTTAGTCCGTAAAGGGAATTCTTCAATCGGCACACCGCCGAATTGTTCATTCTGGAGTGAAATCCGGGGGGTTGTACCATGTACACCTGTTCCTCAAGCTCACCTTGCAAGAACGCATTCTTTACATCCATTTGATGTAAGTGCCACCCCTTTGCCGCAGCTACCGCGAGCAAAACACGGTGTCGCGTTGCTACGCGCGTGCGTGGAAAAGGGCGGGACCACGGGGGTCTTGGACTAAGGAGTAGAGGAGAAGGAATCGGACACGGAATGGAAGCTTTGCTCAAGAAGAAGAAGAATAAACAAGAGACTAGATCGAACAAGAGGAAGATGGAGACAAGATGAACAACAAGATGTATTAAAACGAAATGAACGATTACAAAATGGTGGCCGCATAGGCCGTACCAAATGACTACTCGAAACCCTAACCGACAAAGATGAAGATAAAGATAAAGAATCCCTAACCCTAACCCTAACGCTCGACCTATGTGGTATACCTCGCACACTCAAAATAGGCAACCCCCACAATGGTGCCTTCCCTCTCCTTTTATAGCACAAGGAGGGAAGACCGTTTACAAAAGTGAGACTAAAATATCCCCTTTCATTCAAAATGGATATTTGCCTTGATTTGGGGAGGGTGAGATTGATGGCCCCTTAACTCCCACCTCCTCACAAACAACTAGGTACCTATGTACCGCATAGTACCTCTCTCCCTCTCTCGCGTGGATGTGCGCACAAGACCACATCGCCTTTATACCTTAGGGATCTTATGGGGCATTTCTAGCACCATACCCTTTGCCCCTATTATTATTACAAATACATTATGTACGTGTGCAACGTTGCACATCGCTCTTTGGCTCTCGTTGCTCGGGTTTCCGCTCATGGACGAAAATCTTCACGACAACGGACGGTTGTCATCTTTGTGACAGGCGCAAACGTCTCATCGTAGTCGATGTCGTGTTTCTGCACGTAGCCTTTCGCTACTAACCGGGCCTTGTATCGGTTGATCAAGCCGTCAGTGTTGTACTTGAACTTTTACACCCACCTACATCTGATCGGCTTCACACCTTTCGGTGCGTCAACCAGGTCCTCCATTGAGCGCATCTCTTCCTCCATTGCGGCACGCGAATTCGCCTCCTTTGCCGCTTCTGCGTAGCTCTCTAGCTCACGCACTTCCGCTACACACGTCATGTGCGCATAGTGATGCGCCATGTACTCATTGTATCCGAACCGCACAAGAGGGTTCTTTTGGCGGGTAGATCGGTGCAATTGCTCATTAGTCGATGTTGAGGCTATCTTAGCAGACGCGGACTTCACTCTCGAAGATCCATCATCACTTCCCTCGGAGTCGGACTCACATCGATTCGACTCGTTCTTATCCGAGCCGTAATCTGACACTTTCTTCTTCCCTTTTTCCTTGCGCGTAAGCTGTCTCCTCGGCTTGCTGCACAGGGAATGCACGGCCGAGTCTCCACTACTCGCCGGCTCTTCATTGGACTGGTCGAACAGAGTCAATCGTCCATCCGGTCCGCTTAACCGAAACGAAATCAAACTCTCTTCGTAGGTCCTGATTTTAGGCTCATCCAGAGGCATCTCGGTCACGCTGACCTCACCGTCAGAACTCGGATTGGAGGTGAGGTCCGGAGTCGGAGGCAAGTACCAGGACGTGGACTCGTCAAACACAACGTCGCGGTTCACACGCGCTTGTTTGGTGCGAGGGTTATAACACTTATAACCCCCTTCTGCTCGTCCGAATAGCCGACCAAGATACACTTCTTAGCTTTCGCGTCCAGCTTCCTCTGCTTCTCCTTTGGCACATGCACATACGCAATGCTACCGAAAACTCTCAAGTGTCGTAGATTCAGCTTCCTTCCGAAATACAGTTCATGCGCCAACACTTTTTCTCCGATCCAATTCTGAATGTACACCGCGGTTTGTACCACCTCGGCCCAATAGAACTTGGGCAAGCTCTTCTCCTCCAACATTGCTTGTGCCGTTTCTACAATTGACCGGTTCTTCCTCTCGGCCACGCCGTTTTGCTCCAACGTATATCTGCAACTGAATTCGCGTCGAATTCCCATCTATTGTAGGTACCCGTTGAATTGACCAGAAAATTACTCTTTTCCGCCATCCGACCGCAAGCACTTGATCTTTCGTCCTGTTTCCGTTTCCACGAACCCTTTGAGGTCCCAGAAACAGTCGAAGACTTCACTCTTCTCCTCGATGAGGTAGATCCATGTGTGCCGCGTATAGTTGTCGATGAAGGAGACGAAATATCGACTCCCGCCAAGACTAACGTTCTGTGTTGGCCCCCATACATCGGAATGTATCAAGTCGAGCTTGTTCTGGCTCCAGTTATGCTCGTTGGGGAAAGGAAGTCAGTGTTGCTTCCCTAGCTGGTAGGTTTCACAAATTCGTGCCTTCCGGCCACTAAATTTGGGCAATCCGAACACCACCTGTTTCGATTGCGGGTCCTAAAGTCGTTGATAGTTGACGTGGCCGATCCGCTTGTTCCATAAGTCGATATCCGACTCGACTTTTTGTCCTTTCGCGAACATTGTGGTGCCACCGTCACTAGAGTCGAGGATGAACATCCTCCCGTCTCTACGCCCTTGCGCCATAACTCTGCCTTCTTCCTCGATGAAGCACCCAAGATGCGTGAACCGGACTTGCATCCCCTGGTCAACGATCTGCCCAATAGACACCAGATTCTTCGTGATTGTCGAAACATGTAACACGTTCATGAGTTTCCCTTTCTGCCCGACATGGCTCAAGAGAATTTCACCGACATTCGTGATCGGATGCGGAGTGTCGTCTCCAATTGCGACTATTCCCGGTTGCATCGGTTTTTCTAGGTACGAGAACCACTCCTTGTGGCACGTCATGTGGTTTGACGCGCCGGAGTCGACATACCACACCTCGTCCGACTTCGGGGTGATCTTCTTCATCAAGTTTGCTTCGTGTCTCGTCACGAAGACTGACCCTTTTCTGGCTTTTCCGGATCCTTCGGCATAGTGCGATCGCTGCTGATTTCCTTTCTCGGTTTGTCATCGCCTCGACTCCCCCTATTTCCGGAGGGTCCGGAATTGTTGTCGGCATCACTTCAGTGCCTTCTTCCTTGATCTCGTCGGTCGCCTCCATTGCGCACCGACTCGCCTCGTCCGCCACGACCACGGGGCCTATCTCCCCTCGTGTACAACATCTTGTTGTCGGCATGCGTGCTCGTCGATGCACCCGTGTGGTTCTCCTCTATAAGGAGCATTGATTGTAAGTCGAAAAACAATGGCATATTCTCCCGTGTACACACAGCAGTTCAGAACGCTCCGAACTTCAACGCCAGTCCCCCAAGACAGATTTGCACCATCTCGCCTTCCTCCACATTCACATCGATAGAGGATAAGGAGTCACATATCTCTTTGATCTTCGAGGTGTAATCAGCCACCGACAAGTCGCGTTGTCGTAGGTAGCTCAGCTCTTGTCGGAGTTGAAGCTTCCTGGTTGTAGTGCTTGCGGCGAAAATCTTCTTCAGGTTTCCCCAAGCATCCTTTGGAGTTTTCGCATCCCGAATATAGCTCAGGAGTTGGTCGCCCACACAAGACACGAAGCAATACAGTACTCTGCTCGCCGACTGTTCCCACGCCGGGAAATCTCTGTGTGTCGATTTGGGTGTTGTGTCATTTGCTCCGTCGACATAGCTCCAGTAACCGTGCCCGAGCAGGTACTGGTGCATCTTGTAGGACAAGACACGTAGTTGTTTCTGTCGAGCTTCTCGATAGGAAGTGAGCTAGCCATGCCCCTATCCATTTTGTTTTTCCTGTTCTTCTTGGTTAGTTTTCTTTTAAAGCTATGTCGGTTGTAGAGGTTTTCAACCCTCGTGCTCTAATACCATGAAAAAGAATAGCGTGCAGAAGCAATAGAAAACCGAACACAGAAAATACGCAGGTTTAATGGAGAGCTTGAATATACACAGTACGCGGGAGAGACAGAGAGAGCACACAGAAGATCAATTCAAAATAATACTTAATCTATATATACACCGTGCTTAGTGAGCACCTTTTATAGAAGCCCTGACAATAGGGCTGACACAAGTACTGACAGTACTTAACCACTCATAAATGAGCCTACTACACTAACTCCAAAATTATTCCTTACGAGGAATATCTTCCCAACGGCCTCATGGTTTTCACACCGATACGGCCATGTTATGCGTACCAATTTACGCAACCAGTCTACACACTAGGTTACGCATCGTATTACGCACGAATGTTGAGCTTGTCTCTCAACAGTTATCGAAATCCTGCTCGCCGAGACGCGGTGCTAGATACGAACGTCGTGATAATGCATCTACCTTCCCTTGCTGCTTTCCCGGATTATATGTAATTTTGAAGTCGAAACGAGTGAGGAATTGGGCCCACCGATCTTGATGTCGATTTAACATACGAGCATTCTGAAAGTAGGCAAGGTTTTTGTGATTACCGAATACCATGACTTGATGAGAAAACCCCTCTAGAAAATGTCTCTATTGTGTAAAAGAATCCACTATTGCTAATAGCTCCTTATCATGAATTTCATAGTTGATTTCCCCAGCGTCAAACTTGCGTAAATGGAAAGCCACGGGATGTAGCTTTTCATCATCGCCTTGTTGAGACATAATGCTACCCAAGGCGAAATCTGACACATCTACTTCAATGATGAATGGTTTTTCTGGATCAACATGAGCTAAAATAGGAGCTGATGTAAATGCCTTCTTAAGACTCTCAAAAGCAATGTCCGCTTCTTCAGACCAAACGAACGATTTTCCCTTCTTGGTAAGTTGTGTGAGAGGCAGAACAAGCTTTGAGTAATCCTGTATGAACTTGCGGTAAAAATTGGCAA
This sequence comes from Azolla caroliniana, assembly GCF_043228905.1. NCBI lineage: Eukaryota > Viridiplantae > Streptophyta > Polypodiopsida > Salviniales > Salviniaceae > Azolla > Azolla caroliniana. The sequence goes on from NW_028230445.1 coordinate 5,489,651, forward strand.
AGCCTAAAAAGCATTGCACATCTCGCAACGAACGCAGAGTCTACCACTCTACCACCATTTTGACCTTAGCTGGATCCATGGAGATGCCTTCCGAGGAAATGACATAACCCAGAAATTCTACCTGGTTGCACCCAAAACTACATTTTTCCAACTTTGCATAAAGTCCATGTTCTCAAAGTCATTTTAGTACTAACAGTACTCGAGAAACATGCCCTTCTTGGGTCTTCGAATAAACCAGTAGATCATCCAAATAGATGATCAAAAAATCATCCAAGAGATCTCGGAATATATCATTTGCCATGTGTTGGAAGACTGTTGGTGCATTAGTGAGGCCGAATGGCATGACCGTATACTCGAAGTGCCCATATCTGATGCGAAATGCAGTCCTCCATTCATCTCCTAGTCAGATCCGTACGAGGTCATACACTCCTCGTAAGTCGATCTTTGTGAAGAACCTTGCATCATTGATCCGTTCTAAAAGACTTGAGATAAGGGGAAGTGCATACATATTCCTGATGGTGACTTTATTCAACCTACGGTAATCTGCGACGAGACAAAGTGATCCATCCTTTTTCTTGACGAAGAAAATGGGTGTGCTGGCTGGAGATTTCGAATGTCGAGTGAAACCATTTGCCAAATTCTCCTCTATATAGGCTCGAAGGACTTCTAGCTCGGTTGGTGACAAATTGTAGTTCAGTCCTCATGGTGGCTTTTATCCCGATTGTAAATCGATGGGGCATTCCTACGGTCGATGGTGAGGAAGTGTATTAGCTCGTACTTTATCGAACACATCGGCATAATGACGATACTTCTCTGGAAGTTGAACGGTGGACTCCTCTTTATTGATACTGGAGGGGTTTACTGATATTGCGAAGAGAAACATTTCTTCCTTGCATCCTTCCTCATGCAACTGATGTAGCGAAATGGTTGCAATCTTATGAGTAGATCCTCAGGTTTGTCGACACCGTATTTCTCTTGTTCTCCAATCTATGGCTGGGTTATGTAATTCGAACCATGGTAATCCCAAAACAATGGGATGTTCTGGGATACTAATTATATTAAATGATACTACACACGCTAAGTTATCTAGGACAATATTAACGAGTTCTGACTCTTCTATAATATTCCCAGAAGCAATGGGACGACCATCAATGACTACTACAGAGGCTGGACATGGGAGTTTCTTTAGTGATATCTAATGAGCTTGGGCAAAATTCCTATCCATGAAGCAAGAGTTGGCTTTGGAATCTAAGAGTGCTAAGACATGTACTGGAGGAGTACTTTTAGTACTAACCATTACTTGAGCTAAGAACACATTGCTAACTTGCTTAAAGGAAATGGAACCACTAATGGGCTGCATAGATCTAGAGTTGCTCCAACCAAACGGCTCCTATTTTGGCTGGACTTAATCGTTTAACTCTTCTTCTAGTTGACTAAGGATTTCAAATTTGTTTGAAAGGCTTGGGCTATTAGGACTATCAGACACACTTAGAGGAATAAACTCAGGGTACTATTAGTACTAGCGGTTATTTGATTTACCTGCCTTTTCGGTCGATGGGGGCAATTCACTACAATATGCCCTAGTCCACCGCAATAAAGACATAATTGATTTGCCCTGCATCGCTGCTTTTCTTCTTCCAATAGTGGTCCGCGACGACGTGTGGTGTCGATTTCCATTGGAGTCAGAGTATTTGTTGGAGACATATTGAATGACTCCCTTGGGAAAGGCTTTGCTACGATTGAAGCATAGGTGGGCTCCGATCTTGTCCATGGCATTTGGAACTGACGTTCCGAATGTAGTTCGAAGAGGCGATTATCGCATCGCACCGCACAACTGATTGCTTCTATCAATGAGTTTGGCTCCTCAAGGAAAGTTAAGCGTAAATCTTTAACATCATTACGTAGGCCAAAACAAAATTGCTCTATTAGTGCCTGGTGATCCTAGGGAATATCGGTGGCGAAAAGACTGAAATCCGCAGCATAAGCTAAGGCCGTCCACTCACCTTGGCACAATCTTCAGATTTTGGTGATTGTTGTTCTAACACTTTCGATATCTCCAAAACAGGTTTTAAACTCGGTAATAAACTCTTCGAAATTATTTAACAAAGGAGAGCTTTTTTCTAATAGGGGGGCGAACCATGCCAAAGTCGTGCCACTAAGTAGAGTGCCTACTAGTCTCACTCGTGATGCATAGGTGGGATATTGAGAAGGATGCATTTGAATGACTAATCATACCTGATTAAGGATTCCTCTAAACTATGATCGCGTTCCATCAAATTTCATGGGAAGGCCGATCTTGGGTTCTTTATGAATCACTTGCGTATTGGGTCCTTGTTGTTGCATCGCTACTAAGGTTTCTTTGAGTTGTTGCACGCGTACCACTAGTTCCCCATGTTGTTGTTGCGTTTGTTGCTTTTCTAAGGAGATTTGTTGAAGGTCCCCCAACAACCGTTGATTTTCTTGTTCCAAAGCAAGGAACTTCTCGTTCAAGCATTGCAACTCTGAGAGAACGGATTGATATTCTTCAGTGCTAACAGTGGCCATAGTATGAGAGAAAAGAGGAATAAGAGATTAGTATGAAGGGAGGGAGAAGTAAGAAGATAAATGAAGAGAAGGAAGGAGAGGCAAATCAATTCAAATTGTCAGGAGTAGTACTAAGATAGAGAAGTATTGTCAGGAACAGTACTAAAACATAGAAGGAATTAGTACTAAAAGATGAGGATTAGTACTAAGGGAGGTGTAGAATTCTTGAGAGAAGGAAAGAGAGAGAGAGAGAGAGAGAGAATGAGGATAGCAAAAGATATATATTATGTTAAGGGAATATACAATAGTAGCTAGGAGGCTTAAGACTGGCGTTGAACCGATTTGGTTCGAAATAATGCCTTGTGCCTCCTTTTATAGTGTTCTCAGGAGTACTCCTAAAGTTTCTAGAAAGTTCTAGAGAAATTTGTAATATACATCAATTTTCTATAGTAAAACTTAAATGAAAATAATATTCTTTGTATTACAACATATAGTCTAATGGTCAAGAGCTCGACCCACGTAACATAAGGTCATGGGTTCGAGTCCTGCCATATCATGACACCCGATCATCTTCTTGAAGTCCGTGATGACTTCGTACATCTCAATGGAATTTACCTGAACGACCCGGTCCTCGTTAAGATCCTCTTCGGCTATCTTCTCGATCTCCCCGAGGGTGTCGTCGAAGCTGCCTTTAAGCGTCCTTCGACTTGTTTCTTCTCCCGGCCACCGATGTTGGTTATGGTACAACCTCCATTAACAGAGGGCCAAAAACTACTGCCTACTGTACAAGTGTGAGGTTTCGTCCCGTTGTCTGGACGATCGCGACCCCACACCTTGATAGTCCTCTCTAAAAATCCTCTCGGCTCTCGCCGCTGAGAGAATCTCAATTTCTTTCATGATTCAGCCTCACTATTAAGAAAGTTAGATGGAGTGTTTACCATCCTGGCTCTTTACCCTCGCGTATGCTGAACTGTTGTCCAACACTTTAGTCCCCATCTGTGCCACCGTGATGTAAGGTTCACCGAGTATAATCGGATGCGATGACTAGTCCTATACAAAGAAGTGTTGGTCTATTTCAACATCGTCAACTATTACCCGGACATTTGGGCATGCCCCGTGAAGCTCTTCCGTGGTGCAAGTTGCCACACGAATCTTCCAGTCTTAATCGACCACTTACCCTTCTTATAGATGTCCATGGACATTAGGTTAATCTCCCATCCATGGTTGATTAATGTCACCACCGGCTCTTTAACATTAGATTTCCATCGTCGCTCTGGCCCAGTGTCGGTTCATATAGTGGCTATTCGGAAACTCCTCTTCCATCACCACCTCTTGAATTTGGGCCGCCTTCACTTCGACCGGCTTCTCCGGCTCTAGCTCTGCCGAGAGCCACTTCCTTTTCATCAGGTCCACGATGGAATTGTGGGATTCCTTCTTCGCGATTCCTAGCACCTCTCTCAACAAGAGCTCCACCTTGTTGTCGAGGATCCTTTCTTCCAGGACCTTCTGCAGATCCATCATCCTCTCAATCTTCGAGCTCAACCGGAAGCCCAGAATCTTCACCTTTCCTTTCTCTTGTCGGTTAGTGAAACTAACATCCTCCTTCCTTGACCCATTTTGGGTTTCGTACTGATTGGAGGGGCCTACTCCTCCTGACCCTCTTGTCTTCAACCAGAACCTCGTATTTTTGGCACGCGGCTTCCATGAAGCCGGTTTTCTCTTTGACCAGATCGTCCCATCCGGTGCCCTCTTGGACGCATGGAAAGCCCTCTTGGACCCGCCTCTCCGCGCGGTCCACCTCTTCCTTCCTTAGCCTTACCCCCGATAGGCCTTCTTGTACAAGCGGCCAAATTCCGGTTTTGCTTCCAGATACGGTGCCCTTCTCTCCGCCTACTCGAATCCCTACCGACACCAAGTAGTGAATGGCCTCGGTGTTTCGGGCCACGGATTCCTCCATTATCCTCTTCATGCCTCCTCATCTGGTGCTCACCTCGAGGGGCCTCCGCGTGTCGCACGCGTGTACCCAAATCGGTGCACTCTCTCTGGACGTGGCCCACGGCATCACACCACATGCATCGTTGGTCATTCGGAAGCCTCCTGTCATGCGACTAGCACCTGCCATCTCTCTGGGCCTGTGCGATCTAGAGATCGCGCACCATCTTGGGTAGTTCCTCTATTGTCGCGCCACCATATGGTCCTGCAACCATGTTGGTTGGAGTCGCCCCCGATTTGAGCCATCATCTTGTCTCCTCCGGCCGTGCCGGAATCAGTTCCTCCAGCTTCTTCCCAGCCACCAGGCCCGTTGCCAATGGACCTGCATTATTCCAATCGCGTTGGACGCATGGAAAGCCCTCTTGGACCCGCCTCTCCGCGCGGTCCACCTCTTCCTTCCTTAGCCTTACCCCCGATAGGCCTTCTTGTACAAGCGGCCAAATTCCGGTTTTGCTTCCAGATACGGTGCCCTTCTCTCCGCCTACTCGAATCCCTACCGACACCAAGTAGTGAATGGCCTCGGTGTTTCGGGCCACGGATTCCTCCATTATCCTCTTCATGCCTCCTCATCTGGTGCTCACCTCGAGGGGCCTCCGCGTGTCGCACGCGTGTACCCAAATCGGTGCACTCTCTCTGGACGTGGCCCACGGCATCACACCACATGCATCGTTGGTCATTCGGAAGCCTCCTGTCATGCGACTAGCACCTGCCATCTCTCTGGGCCTGTGCGATCTAGAGATCGCGCACCATCTTGGGTAGTTCCTCTATTGTCGCGCCACCATATGGTCCTGCAACCATGTTGGTTGGAGTCGCCCCCGATTTGAGCCATCATCTTGTCTCCTCCGGCCGTGCCGGAATCAGTTCCTCCAGCTTCTTCCCAGCCACCAGGCCCGTTGCCAATGGACCTGCATTATTCCAATCGCGTTGTTTTTTGAAATGGACGCAAAATCTTTTAACCATGGCCCAGTCGGTCGTGAGCCCTTCATCCTTCTCCAAGAGGAGACCCACCTTCTCGCAATTAAGCAAGTCGACCAACTTCTCAAACATGAGAACCTTCCTCGTATCGAGCACGGTCCAGTCTAGTGTCGAGAGTTGTGCACCAACTTCTCGAATTCCTGAAGAAGCGCTGACATATTCAGGCCTTTGACAGGGCGCTTGACCCAATCCATAAATTCTTTCTTCGTCAGCCGGAGCAAGTCGTCCGAGCCGTACCTTTCGAGGAGGCGCCCCTCGAATTCTGCCCAGTTACGGCAATCTTCTTGCCCCTCGAGCACCTCGGCATGGATGCTAGGCATAACAACTCGAGGGAAGCAGACCAGCCATCTATCCACTGGAATATCCCTCATCATCATTTCGGGCCGGTAAGCCTCCATGTAGCTTGTCACGTGCCATTGAACCGACTAATCGCGCCGACTATAACCTCGATGGTTCAGTCGAGGGTGTTCGTGCCCTCAAGAGCGCTCAACAAGCAGTCGACAGCCACCGCCATTGCCTCCGCAAGTTCACTTCCCCTCATTTTCTAACTCATTTTCCGCCTTGTTCACATCAGGTTCACCAATGATGTCGCGAAAATCTACGCCTGCATGTCGGATAAGGCGGGAACACGGGGGTCTTGGATTAGGCAGTAAAGGGGGAAGAACAATGTGAGAAGATTGACAAGAGAAAGAGCTAGACCAAGACAAGATTCATCAAGCTAATTCCATTATAGGGCACGAAAGCCATAGTACGATTTAAAACTGTGGTCGTATCGGCCGGCCTCAAGCTCAACTAGAAGAAAACCTAACCGAATAGGAAGAAGAAGAAGAAGAAGAACTAAACCCAAATCAAGGGAAGAAAATGAGAGAGAGTGGAAACTAGAACCAAAACCCTAAAACGAAAATAGGGATGAGAGAAAGAAGAACTAAAATTATAAGGGTCTACCTCTAATGACAAAATGGTGACGCGTACGCAACACACAAAGAGCAATCGGATACAATGAAACGAAATAGATTATGCAAAGAAGAGTACAACCGAACCTCCCCGGTATCAGAGCTACGCGCTCTCAAAACACACACACACACACATAAACTCAGGACGGTGAACCTCTAGTCGGGAGCTCACGAGCTTCCTGCACAAGCAAAGACTTCACCTTCTTCCTAGACTCAGTATAGAGCACTAGACAGAGAGAGAAGAGAGAGAGTTCGGAACTCAAACCAACAGCACTTCATCCTCCCAAATCGTGGATCCCTCAAACAATCTCAAACCTCCCCTTTTATAGAGCAAGGGGAGGTTGTTACATCACCATAAAGCCATTCGCTTTCGGGCAAAGATTTCCGGGTTGAATTTCCTCCATCGGATATTATTCTTATTCTCTGTGCGTGTTGCCTTAAAATACCTATCGAATCACTCCTACCTAGTATTCCTCAATACTTAAACTAACACTAACTTATTTACACATGATTGTACAAAGACATTTCGAGTGCATCAATGCGCGCCCCGTTCATGTGTTCTCAGATACCTTTTCTACTAGTAGCCGGAATTCCTCACAGCAACGTGTTGTTGAATCATGGATTGAAGATCTCAACATTAAAGATGTATAACACAGGGGATGTAGCTCAAATGGTAGAGCGCTTGCTTTGCATGCAAGAGGTACAGGGATCAATACCCCGCTTCTCCAATTGTGTCACCCCACTTCCCATTGGATCATAATGATCATGGATATATTGGATCCATCTTATGTGCATAATATTAATGGAGCATAATGACCTTCGACATATCGGATCCTCCTTTCATTTTCATAAATATAACCGCTTCTTCAATTGTGAGGGGATTGATATCCACTTCTCCAATTGTGTTACCCCACTTCTCATTGGAGCATAATGATCATCGACATATCGGATCCATCTTACATGCATATTGAAGCATAATGACCATGGACATATTGGATCTTCCTTTCATTTTCATGGATATAACTACTTCTTCAATTGTGTTATCTTGATACATTCAATCACCGATTGCTTCACGTTTTGTTAAACTTGGATGAAGACTTTGGCCTTAAAGAGTATGCAAGATAAGGGATGTAACTCAAATGGTACAACGCTCGCTTCACATGTGAGAGGTACGAGAACCAATACCCCCCTTTTCCAATTGTGTTAACTTGATATGTTGCGCCTTCGATTGTTTCACGTGTTGTTGAACCGTGGATTGAAGACCCCAACATTTACGAGCACACAAGATAGGGGATGTAGCTCAAATGGTAGAGTGCTTGCTTCGCATGCGAGAGGTATGGGGATCGATACCCCGCGTCTCCAATTGTGTTATCCCACATTGGAGCGTAATGATGATGGAGTCCGACATATCGAATCCATCTTACATACATAGTGACCATGGACATATCAGATTCCCCTTACAATTTCATGAATATAACGGTTTCTCCAAGTGTGTTATGTTGATACGTTGCGTCTCTAATTGCTTCACGAATTGTTGAACCTAAATTGAAGACATCGGCATTAAAAAACTATGCAAGACTAGGTTCACACACTAGACTAGGTTGAGCTTGATTCTCAACACGCCCCCTCAAGCTCAACTTTGGTCAGCTACTTCGGTTGATGTCCGCTTCAGCTCGTATCCGGTTTTCGCTTGTACTGCCCCTCAAGCTTGGCAAGTCCGGGACCATCAATCCAAGGTCTAGCAGGAATTGCCAAAGCTTGTCGGCTCCTAGGGCTTTGGTGAAGATGTCAGTTGTCTCAAGATTCGTAGTGATATGTTGAAGGTCGACATCGCCAGCCTGAACGCGCTCTTGAATGAAGTGATAGTGCACTTCGATATGCTTCGTGCGTGCGTGGAACACGGGGTTCCGAGCCAGATAAATATTGATCATGTTGTCGAAGTAAAGGGGAATTGGATCTTTGATGGGAAAGCCCAGATCCTTCAATATCCTCTTAAGCCATATGGCTTCAGATGCAGCCACCGCTACACCCCTGTATTTGGCCTATGTGCTCGAAAGAGTGACAGTTGGTTGCTTCTTGCTACTTCAGGATATGGCTCCACTTCCGAGGGAGAAGACGAAACCAAAGGTTGATCGTCAGTCGGCTTTGTAGCCTGGCCAGTCGGCATCTGTGTACCCCTCAAGTTGAATTGGTGTGGCCGACTTATAGAGAATGCCATAGTCCATCATTCCACTCACGTATCGTAGCACTCTCTTAGCACAATCAAAATGGATATCTCGTGGCATTTTCATGAACTGGCTACAAAGGCCAACCGGATAGCTCAAGTCTGGTCGAGTGATCATGAGGTAGATAAGACTACCGATCAGTTGTCGATACTGAGTCAACTCACACTTTGTGGTGCTAGAATTGGCATCTAGTTTGAGGTTTCGGTCGAGAGGTGTTGCCACAAACTTGCACTCAGTCATCTCGAACTTGTATAACATGTTGAGAATGTAGTGTCGTTGGGAGATCATAATCCCAGCTGGAGTCTGAATTACCTCGATGCCAAGGAAGTACTGGAGCTCTTTCATGTCCGTCATCTTGAATTTGTTGGAAAGGAGGTATTTGACCTTGTTGATGTCGACTAGATGCTCACCTCCAATGACCAGATCATCCACGTACAGGATGATGATGATCAGACTTTCGGAATCACTTCTTACATAGAGAGAATTATCGGATTTTGACATTCAGGAGCCAATTCGATGAAGATATTGTGTTATCTTCGAGTGCCAAGCACGTGGTGCTTGCTTAAGGACGTAGAGAGGCTTCTTGGGTCGGCAAATGGCTTTCGAATGAATGTTGGATTTGAAGCCGGGTGGTTGTATCATGTACACCTCCTCTTCTGATTCACCTTGAAGAAAGGCATTCTTGACGTCCATCTGGTGGAGGTGCCACCCTTTCGCCGTTGCAAGTGCGATCACGATCCACACAGACGTCATCTTTGCCACTAGGGCAAAGGTCTATTCATAATCGACTCCATGTGTTTGTGTGTAGCTCTTTGCTACGAGTCGAGGTTTGTAGCGGTTGACAGAATTGTCGGCATTATACTTCACTTTGTATATCCATCTGCATCCGATTGCCTTCTTCTGGTGTGAGTGTGGGACAAGATCCCATGTCTCGTTCTTGCTGAGAGCTTGCATCTCCTCGTTTATCGCTTCGACCCATTGTGGATCTTTAGCGGCTTCGGTAATGCTCTCCTATTCTCAAACTGCTACCACCTTTATCATAAAGGCATAATGGTATGCCATATAATCTTTGTAGCCGAATCGGCTAATAGGATTCTTCTCACGGGTGGAGCGACGAAGGTTTTCGTATGTCGATGTAAGTGCCTTCTTAACTCTGGGTGACCTCAAAAGAGGCATATCAAACCCATTGAACTCACTATCGAGTGAGTGAGTCGATTCGTTGCCGGTGTCTTCATATTCCAGCTTTTTGGCTTTCCCTTTGTCCATCTTTGGACTTGGCCGACATGTGCTTTGATTTCTTGGAGGTTCTTGTGGTCCGCTCAATCTGGTTGAGATAGGACTCTCCTCGGTTATTGACCTTAGTTGATCATCGTCTGTGTTGTCGAGGTCATTCGTAGATGATTCAGGAGGAATCCGCTCGGGTTTGTACCGTGATTTTGATTCGTCAAAGATGACATCCCGACTTCCACGAACCTTCCGAGTAGAGGGGTTATAGCACTTGTACCCCTTTTGCTCCAGTGAGTATCCTACAAGGATACATTTCTCCAACTTCGGGTCGAGCTTTTGTCGCTTCTTGTTGGGGATGTGCACGTATGCAATGGAGCCGAATATCCGAACATGTGACAGATACAGCTTCTTTCCGAAAAACTTCTTGTGCGGAGTAAGTTCTTGCACACCCGATGTCGTACACCGATTCATGAGGTATACGGCCGTGTTAGCCGCTTTTGCCCAGTACAACTTCGGCACGTGTTTTTCGTTCATCATGGCCCATGCTACTTCAAGGATGTGCCGATTCTTTCGTTCGGCCACTCCGTTTTGTTGCGGTGTGTGTCGGCAAGTGAATGCTCGTCGAATTCCTTCCTTTTGAAGATATGTTGTGAACGCATCAAAGAAGTATTCCATTCCTCTGTCTAACCGAAGACATCGTACATGATGCCCAGTTGTCTTTTCGACTTCACTTTTGAATTTTTGGAAGTGTGTAAACACTTCACTCTTCATCCTCATGGGAAAGATCCATGTGTATCTAGAGAAGTCGTCGATGAAGGTAACATAGTACTGACATCCTCCGAACGTAGCCGTATGTGCCAGTCCCCACACATCCGAGTGGACTACGTCCAATAGGCCTTTGCTCACGTTCCTCTCCTTCACGAACGGGTGCCGATGTTGCTTGCCTAATTGGCAAGCTTCACATACTCCTTCAATCTCTTTCTCTTTGATGGTTAGGAGACCGATGACGACTCCTTTTGATTGCATCGCCTTGAGTTTGTTGAGATTGATATGGCCGATTCTTTTATGCCATAGCTCTATGTCGGTGTCGGATTTGAGGCCCTTTGCATACATGGCCGATTTCACCTCGTTTGACTCGAGGATAAACATTCTACCTTCCCTTCGACCCCGAGCGATGAGTCGGCCTTCCTTCTCGATGAAGCAACCACCTTGGTTGAATCGAACTTGCATCCCTTGCTCCACTATTTGGCCGACCGAGACAAAATTCTTCGTTATGGTGGTACACATAATACATTTTTGATACAAGTTTGTTCGCCGTCTTACCCGAATGGGACATTGCCAATATGTCGAGTAGGATGAGTGGTGTCATCTCCGGTCTCGACATAACCGGGTCGATCCGGCTCTCATAAGTCTCGGAACCATTCTTGACGAGATGTAATATGGTTCAAAGCACCGGAGTCGACGAACCATACATCTTCCAGATTGGAGGCATTAGTCGAAGTAGAGGCCGACATAGAATTTGCTCTATGTCTCATCACAAACATTCCGCCAAGGTCTTCATAATCAGAGTTAGTGGCATAATTTGTGAGTTACCGGCTTGTGGAAGCCAACTCGCACTTCTTTTTCCGGCACTCTTCTTCATGATGGCCGATTTTTCCGCAATATCCGCATTCGATTGATTTTTGTCGACTCGAACCGGAATGGAAGCTCCCCCTTCTTCCGAAGGTTCCTCAATGGCTTCCGTCTTGTTGCCGAAATTGGGAGTTGTTCTCGTAAGTCGAACCTCCTTCGCCGCCTCGTCCTTGGCCGAAGCGGCCTCTTGCTCGGCCGCGTCCTCTTCCTCCATTCTAATGCGTGTAGAGAATGTGGCCTTCCGAGCTATTGCTCCTTGTTCGAACATTATTCTCATCAACCAATAACATAGATTGAAAATCGAAGGAGGGTGGATTCTCCAGTGCTAGTACGGCGGTCCGCATCGCGCTGAATCGTGGTGCAAGGCCGCCAAGGCATATTTGCACCATTTCGTCATCCTTCACATTGACGCTTATTGAGCCGAGTGCATCACAAAGCTCCTTGATTGTCAAGGTGTAGCTTGTGATGGACATATCCCTTTGTTGGATATTGTTCAACTCTTGGCGGGATTGAAGCTTCCTCGCGGTCGTGTTGGCGGCGAAAATCTTTCATAGATTTTCCCACGCTTCCTTCGGCATCTCGACTTCTCGAATGTAACCGATGTTGTGAAGTACGAAAGCTTCACATTAAAAGTCTACAATAAGATAAATACGTAACTAAAATAACATTTGATAATGTTTTATATATAAAGATAATATTAACAACACATATGATAATATTATATATATGTAAAGAAAAATAATATATATATATATATAGATAAATATATTATATTACACGAACAAGAGAGGACTTGAACCAATAACCCCACCCTATGACTCTCAAATCTTACCATTTATTCTATACTAGTAATATACATAAAATAAAGCATACTTTATATATACTTTATATTACATAAAGGATTTGCTTCATGATATAAAAATAAAGTTGTATGTTGTATTCAATAGTATTTTGAGACTCGAAACCACAACCTCATACACCAAAGTCAACACACCTACCATTAGGCTAGGCCCTTTAAGATTATATTTTCATGTTTATTGTTATTACATATATTGTTTCATACATAAAAGCTCAAATGAGCGAGATGTTTATCATGCATCACATGTAATGCATGAACGCCAAATGGCGATCATGCATCACATGCATTTCATGCACTACATGCATGACTTGTACCCTCCAATGCATCATATGCATGGGGGCACCTATTTAAATGGTGAAAGAGAAGATCAAAAGGGAATAGGTATGAGATATCAATCAAATTATGTATTACATAAGAGATACCATAAAAATAGAGAAAGAAGGGAAGAAGTTTAACATAAACATGGAGCTCTAGCTTGGCGGTTGTGGTGGTCAACTTTCAACAAGAGGGAGGCGGTTCGAGCCTTATCTTCATCAAAATATTGAAGTGAAGATTGTAGTGGTCTACGATCAAGAAAGAGAAGAGCGATTACCTTGTAAGACAAAGTTCGGAGATTCAACGACGTGCACAATCATTTTGTAACTCTTTCATGAAAATGATTATAAATTTCATACACTTTCTCATATAGTAGTTTATATCTTATCTTGTCTTATCTTATATTCCTTAAAAATCCTATTTTGTCATATCTTATTGATCTCTATTCACTCCATTTCTACTCTTTCGTCTCTTCCGTCCATAATCCCAGTGATTCCTTCCTCACTTTCACGTTATCCTTTGTGTGCGCAACGCTACGCTTCTAGGCGAGCCACGTCACGACACCGAGCATGTGGTCGTGAACACATGTCGTCAAGAAATACATTACTTGACTCGCCACTTGCTCCCATGTTGCATAGTCGGCGTCTTTCGGGTCGGGCCGGTTTTCTTGTGCTCCTTTGATGTAGCTCCAATAGCCTTGACCAACAAGGTATTGATGCATCTTGTACTCCCAAGATGCGAAACTGTTTCGGTCCAACTTCTCACTAGGGAGAGCGCTCCCCATTTGAGTATTCATGGTGTTGGATGTAGATTTCTTCTTTCTTCTTCTCTCTTGAATAGGAGTTATGTAGTCGCACTACGATAGCGAAGATCAAGCTCTTCTTGAACGTCGGCGTAGAGCTCAACACACACGGATGGGCGAGATCAAGCAACCAAACCGCTCTGCTACCATATAAAGAATCGATGGTGATTCTTGTGCAACGGAATAGACTAGAGATATGTGTTGTGAGTGTGTATGTGTATGAGAGAGAGAGAGAGAGAGAGAGAGAGAGAAACACAAGATAGATAGATTTGAACAACAATAGAATACTCAAGACGATGTATATTACAAAGGAGATTAACCAAACTAATTACAAAGTAGGTGGAGAGTGCTTTATATAGTCACTCTCTCTGTTCATTAACTACCGAAGCTCATGGGTCATGGGGAATGTGAAAACTCATTAGTTATGTGTCATAGAATATGATTCTAGGACACATAGTTAATGTGTAGATAAGAGTGGTGACTTTTGACCTTTGAGTGCACACTCTCAAGGGTGTGTTCACACACTAGACTAGGTTGAGCTTGATTCTCAACATTGTTGAACCATGGATTGAAGACTCAACATTAAAGAGCATGCAAGACAGGGAATGTAGCTCAAATGGTAGAGCGCTTGATTCGCATGCGAGAGGTACGAGGACCGATACCCCACTTCTCCAATTGTGTTACCCCACCTCGCATTAGAGCACAATGATCATGGACATATCGGATCCATCTTATATGCATATTGGAGCAAAATGACCATGGACATATCGAATCCTCCTTTCATTTTCATGAATATAACCGCTTCTTCAGTTGTGTTATCTTGATACGTTTCGTCTCCGATTGCTTCACGTATTGTTGAACTTGGATTGAATACTTCGGCATTAAAGAGTGTGCAAGGTAGGCGTTGTAGCTCAAATGGTAGAGTGTTGGCTTAGCATGCATTATCTCTATATGTTGCATCTCTGATTGCTTCACATGTTGGTGAACCGTGGATTGAAGACCTTGGCATTAAAGAGTGGGCAATACATATGATATAGCTCAAACGGGTGCGCTTGGTTCGCATGTGAGAGGTATAGGGACCGATACCCCCCCTTTTCCAATTGTGTTATCTTGATACGTTGCGTCTCTGATTGCTTCACATGTTGTTGAACCAGGTATTGAAGACCTTAACATTAAAAACTATGGAAGAGAGGGGATGTAGCTCAAATGGTAGAGCACTTTCTTTGCATGTGAGAGGTACGGTGATCGTTACCCCACTTCTCCAATTGTGTTACCCCACTTCGCATTGGAGCATAATGATCATGGAGTCTGACATATCGAATCCATCTTATATGCATAGTGACCATGGACATATCGGATCCTCCTTTCAATTTCATGAATATAACTGCTTCTCCAATTGTGTTATCTTGATACGTTGTGTCTTCGATTGCTTCATGTGTTATTGAACCTAGATTGAAGATATCGGCATTAAAAACTATGCAAGACAGGGGGTGTAGCTCAAATGGTAGAGCGCTTGCTTCGCATGCGAGAGGTATGGGGATCGATACCCCACTTCTCCAATTGTGTTACCCCACTTTGCATTGGAGCATAATGACCATGGACATATTAGATCCATTGTTTATGCATTGGAGTATAATGACCAATGACCATGGACATATAAGGCATATTATACTAGGATAAAGCCCAAGTGATTAATTCTTACCACATGTTTGTTTCGTGCATTACCATAACAGTCTGATCATGAGATAGGTTTTCCTCAGTTTTCCCTATTCTTATGATGAGTACTTGTGGGTTAATTTTAAAAGGAATGAGTGTATGAATTGCAATGCTAACTATTAGAGTCTTAACCAAAATATAAGAATTTATTGAGCCCAAAAAAAGAAAGAGGGATACTAAACCACCTAACCACCCCTTAGCAATGGCGTTCAAGACGAACCCAAATATCTTCGATGTTTCGTACCATCAAATGTTGATGCAATTCATACTATGTGTTCTACAAGGGATGCATATGCTTAGCTAACAAGGGCCATAGCCACACTTTCATGATCTTAACATAAGTCTAGCCTCATTTGAGAAGAGGTAGCTAGCCTCCTTATATAGGCAGAAACCCTAGGCCCTAATGTGTCCACAATACACATTTGACTGCTTTATTTGAAGTGGTCAAGTGATAACACACGTAATAGTTATCCCACACCATAGAATTGAATATCACAATTCATACCCTCATTCCTTTCAAAATTAACACACACGTACTCATCATAAGGTTAGGGAAAACAACGAAAAACCTATCTCATGACTAGTTATGGGTATGCACATAACAATGTTCTAGCAAGAAATTCCCATGGGAAGTATATTATAGCAAAGATAGAAAACAAGGAGAGCTATTTTTGACTAATCACAATATACGCATTGAACATATCTCACAAATGAAGGTTATCATAGTAGTCTTTGGCTCTTGTCCTTATGCATGGACTACCAATGTTCTCAATGGGTATTTTAATGTACGTTTCCACGTATACCAATATAAGCATCCCCACATAATTTGGTGGATGCAACCAAATCATGTGATGGGAGCAATTCACAATAGCAGTTTTGAAAGGTGATGTATGGAACACTTAATGAGGCGACCCTCGAATACTTGGTTCAATCCACATAATCTAGATCTATGTATGTTAGGTTGGATTGAAAATACATAATGGATGTTTTTTACTTTCAGTGAAAGATATTAGAAATTACAATCTATCAAGTTCACTCTCTACACTGCCTAGAAGCTATGGTTGGGGTACCTTCTACACCAGGACCATGGGTCACAGCCACAACAAAACCCTTTGACCTCCCACTTCTTTTCGAGAGGCTTGGATGGAAATGAAACTAGGCCTAGTACAAAGTCATTTCCTTTATCGAATATGTTATACCATAACACGTTTTGTACAATACTAGAACTCTTTTAGCTTAAGTTCTATTTTTATTTTTATTTGTATTTCGATGGTTGGGTAGGCACCCTATTTTATTGTACACCAATCGTCTCATGGGCCAATTTTTGGCCTTGGAAGACGTTAGTATATCTTTCTTTCTTTCTCTTGGATCATTATCCACTATTATTTGAATTTATCCAACAATCAATGGCTCGATTTCACGATATCTTGTGAAATCCCCTTGTATGTGTATTCTAATAGCATAAGAGAGAGTTGATGATTGAATTTATAGATCATGTCTGAGTTAAAGGATGTAATGCATGAATGTGCTTACATTACAATATGCAAAAAGTGGCCTGAAATTAAGAGATACAACATGCTTCCATAACAAAGACAAAAATGTTTGCCATATATATATATATATATATATATGCTAGATAGATATATTTCCTTTGTTAGATTATTTGGCATAGGATGAGGAGCTTGTAGAGATTCAAATTGTTTTTACAAACACATTGGGAGAGCTTCAAACCTATCATTATGAACTAGCTCCATTGTATTGGTTGAAGCATGAATTAATAGATAATAATCATTAGATGCATAAATGTTGTCAAGACTTACATGAGTCACATGTTATATACAATATGGTAAGGTTACAAGTCAATGACAAATGCATGTGGATCCACAATGAATGGCAAAGTGTGAGGAATATTTCAAACGATGATTTTCTTTATCCACCACTTCAAAAATCTTCCAAACTAGGAAATCCATTACTATTTGTTAATATCACAGGTTTGATTTCAGTAATGTTACACAATGTGGCTAAAGATAGAGAATTGGTAAGATTGTCTTTAAGATTAGGCAGAAGCATTAGCAAATGATAATTTTATGTTTTTGGGAGCCTTAATTTGATTACATCACAAAGGCTATGCAAGTATTTGAATTGTTTATTACAGCTCATATATGAAGATTAATATGCATAAATCGGTTTTCATCTCATGTACAAAGAGAATTTGAAGGATTTTGGCTAGACATGAGAGATAGTGCAATGTGGTATGATATGTCATCACTTAGGTTATATCTCTAATGGGGAACCTCTAGAGTGGATATCTCAACATATTGTAGATAAGTGTATATATCGGAAATCATAAGCAAGGTCAACTAGTACAATGAATTATGAGTCCTACCATCTCATATTATTTAACGTTATTGCCATGGTCATGTTTTTTGTGATACAAGCCATCTTTATAATTTGCAAATGCGGTTTGGACCTTCTACATATAAGCAGATAGGTTTTTTTTACTTCATTGGATGTTTTGATTAGAATAAGAGCATATATTGTGTCCAAGAAGGTTATATTTTTTTTTTCCATGCCATGTGGAACAAAGATATATTTTATAAACAAATTTTTGGCATGGTGGAGTGGTTTTACTCTACACTAAAGTATTTACGAACTCAACATTTGTAAAAAAACAGGGAGTAATTACCTACATGTATGTTTTTTATGTATCGCCTTAGGGTGTTTCTTAATATTAACATAGTATCTTTTCTTAGGGAAAAAAGGATATTGAACATCTAGATAGTAGAACCTTAACATGGTTCACAATATGGAAGAGGAAAGGAGATTAGGCATTTGTTAGGTGTATTTGTACTCCAAAAAGACTTATTGGGTAACATTGTTAGACCTATATGAGCATAGTCTTGAAGATTATGTTTTTTTTTCATAAATAGTAATTCTATTAGTTACAAAATGAGAACTAGAATTGATGGGGGTGCAATATTAAGTGAATCCCATCCAATTCCCCATTATATCCCTCAACAATTTATTCCTATAGATGGACTTCTTTTTCTTTTCTTTTATTTCCAAAAAGATTTCCTTCATTAGTATTTAGATGGACTTATTCCATCATGTTATCTAATTGCCAATGCAAATGGTAGAAATAATTTCCTACAAGCCTATAAACATCTATGCGATCTTGGTCAACCTTCAAGAAGTCTCCAACAAGGGGAATTGCTAGACAAATATGCCTTTTAAGCATCAAATGTGTTCCTAAACTCCATGTGCAACATACATTTCAATTATGCCATAATCCCCAATGTTGGAGAAACTCAAACACAAATTGAAATTGTTGATGAGGTTGTCCAATCCCACCTTGACAAACACCCATTGGAAAGTGTGGGTTCAGCATTGCAATTAGGGAATCCCACAAAATCAATATAAATAACTAATAAACCTATGGACATTATGTTCCTTTGCAACTATACAAAAAAGGTAAAAGCACAAAGTGACAGTACTTCATCATTAAGCAACTCCTTGGTAATCCACCACCTTTGTTTCAACAGAACACAGGAATGTCATTTTACTAATACCATCCTCTACCTCTAGATATTGAAACTCTTGATTCCCTTTTCTTTGTTAATTGGGTATGATGTGTATGTGTGCTTACTAATAAGGTGGTTTACACCATAGCTTCAAAATCATAAAATTGAGAACCCAAGTTTGATCCTTGGCATGGGCTAGGCCTTGTCCCATAGATCACAATCAATCTCTCGTGGACATTAAAAGATATCTATAGATTTCCAATATTAATATCATCCATGTACTATAGATACGTATGACGAGTCATCAGTCATCTCTCAAGAGTTTTTAAATGAGAAATCGGAGAGAATCTCCCTTTGGGTGTGTCCAAAGGGCAATGCCTTTTTCATTGTAAGTAGTTTTCATTTTTATATCCATTAAATGATACAATGATTCAATTGTTTATTTGTTCCCATGTCTCTCACGAAATGATGTCTATCATTACATTAACTAGTTTGATCATTTGGTTGTTCGCCTTCTCCCAGTTAATAATTTCTCTCATATTAATTCGTCATACACCTCTTCATTGTAATGCTCTCAAGTGTTCCACTGTATTTTCTCTCTTACTAATTCCATGAAAGTTTTTGAAACATCTTACCTATTATTTTGCCCTATTGTACAAATTGTCAAAAACATTTACCTATCTAATATATGTTGAGGTTTTTCAAATTTATATATGTATACCAAATCTATGACAATATGTCAACAAATTATCATGACACATATCAATGGAATTCCAAAAAACATTGGCTCTCATTCTTTATTTATATCTAATTACCTCTTCAATATTTCAAACATACGATTCCTAAGATCATCTAGATGCAAGGTTTCATGAACCTAGGGGAACCATCATGTCAGTCCTTCGTTTTGCAAAACATATGCTAAGCTTTAAGCATGCTACAACCTTCACAATTTAAATGCAACATATCAATAAAGCCATAGAGTTCCACTTGACAAGCTTTTCCATCATGTACTTGTTGAGAGCATGCATTGACATCAATATTTGGTTGTAAAATAGAAATAAAAAAAGTCAACCCTCTTTGTCCATTTGAATCCCTCACAACATCTTTGAGAACATAACGACGTGGACAAAATAAATTTGTTATATCAAAGAAACATAAATCTAGGAGCCTTCCTTGCATTTAATCCCACCACTATCTTTTGAACATGATATTGACATATTTGAATACAACATTTTGGCAAACCATCGGTGTGAGGCATCATTCCTTTAGGATTGGAATCATTGTGACAAGTCTTATCCATGGAATTCACTTCACTTGTAAAGTATATCTATTTATAATCCCATATTTATCCTCTATTTCCAAATATCTAACTTGTGAGGTTGAGCAAAGGAAAAGAGAGATGAAAGTAGAGTGAAGGGACACATTGTTCAATAAGGTGGGAGAAGAACATAGACAAAGCATTTTTTACTAGATGGAGGAGAAATGCAAGAGAGTTGAGTAGAACAACAATTGAGTTGCATGAGAGGGGATAAGAGGGAATTAGAGGGAGGAAAATTGTTTTATTGTGTTATTTCATTTTACATATCTTAATACAAATTATAACATATAAAAATTTATGTTCTAACAATCTTATAAAAAATTTGCTTATCGAGTTTTGGGTAGTTTGAATTTTGTTGCTAAAAACGAAGGAAAGAACCAAAAACTTGCTTTGTGGCCATCGAAAAACATCGCTAACGAGTTCTATCAGTATGGATTTGTTCGTTATTTCTTCTTTGCAATTTCACATGGGAGCCCAAAGGTCTCACCCTCACAAACTACTAAATTAAATTTTAAAAAATAGCAAGATTCGCTCCTTAGCTTTTGCAAGTTAAAGGGAATGTCACACAGAATCTCAGGCAATGTGGATTTTGCTATGCAACGCCGGAGACTACTAAGCATGCCCTCTGGTCTTGTCCCTTGGCTCAGCAAGTATGGAATAAAATTCTTTCTTTATTCCTAACAATCAATGTTGGTTGCTTATTCTCATGGGGAGCAACAGTGTGGGGAGTATTACACTCCAGCCTTATGTTGTATGAGGCAGATGATATACAAGAGGCCATGACGGCATATAACAGAAGATTGATATCAGTTAGTCCGTTTCAGCAACCTCGAAAGCAAAATGCGATCTGTCCAGATCTGGAAAACTGTGACTACGATAACATTATGGGTATTATGGAAATGTAGATGCAGTCGACTTTACGATGCCGCAAAGCTTGGCATTCCAGAGGTATTGCTTGAGACATGGGAAACATTGTTGACAGTAGTTCGTGGGCAGTATGATAACATGGTTGGTTCTCCATAAAATATTCATAAAAGAAGAATGAAGCTTCTTCACTTATGGAGGAAGGTGCCTCTCTTTGTAATGACAAACCAAAGACCCCAATGGAATTATCATCTTCCATGGACCTTTTCTTGATATAAAACCAACATGTTAATGTATTGTTTAAGGCTCAACAACCCTATATAAGCTGTTTTTGTATGTACAAGTTTAGGTGTACATACATTACGTTGTAAACCTACGGGCAGATAACTTTTACTTGTACTTTCTCGATGTTTTAATACTATTGAAGAAAATCTTTCAACGAAAAAAAAAAGTATGCGAAGAAAGTCTCCACCCCACTTATGGGTTATGGCCCACAAGGTTGACTCCAAAATTCAGCATCTTCTTTGAGCACCATATAAAATACATTGAGTCTAGTCATTTTGTGAGCCAACAATACTACCTTTGAGCCCGTCATATCATATATTTGCCAAAAATACAACCCAGGACATACTTCTGGTTACACATTACCCACCCCTTCCTTTGTTGTCTTCGGTTTCAAAGATGCACAAATGAAATAATAATTAAGAATAAATTATGGCCAACCACTACAAGCTTTTTCACAACAATATTGATGATGATTTGCCATGGATATTTACATTGTAATTTTTATAGAGCAAATATAAGTAAAATGCAGCAAGATAACCAATGGTTCTTGAATATATGTTCCTTCTATTTGGAACTCTTTAACGCTCTCCTTCACCTACCCCAACAATTGACTTATGTTCTATTGGTTGTTTGTGTCATGATGTAAATCCATTGTGTCTAATTCAAGGTTTCTAGTTTTGTTAATATATTGCATTTCGCTACAAATTGTCATGAAGTTCTATTTACCATTCCTTGGCTAGGACTTTAAGAGAATATTGGTAACCTATACAACCAATTAGGGCTATTCATAGCATGGGCATCACTGAAGTCATTTTGTAGGATTGATATATTGCACTATAATACCAATACACACAAACCTAGTATATATACATGGAAATGAGATGGGAATGCATTCTCCAATCAATAGGGAATATGTTCTCTAATCTATAGCACAATGCTCCAATGAAGAAAAGTTTTCGGCAACATTCCACTTGGCAACATTCCTTTATCTATGTGCTGCATATTCTTATCAAAATATATGGACGCCAATGTCTTTTTGATGATCAATCATAGAGATTTGAGACATATTTGACGATAAATTTCAAGAGATGTAGCCTGTAGGCAATTCAAAAACCAATAGTAGAGAAGTTGGTACAAATAATGCAACACACTTGTATGCACAACAATTTATATTTAAACCCAATGTATATATATTACAACATAGGCGTGATTTATATTTAAAGCCCAATGTGTATTACAATGTAAGCATCTGTAAAATAATTTTCTGTTGCATTGTGGGCTGACATTTGAGGTGTCCTACTAGTAATATAGATACACTAAACAAAAGGAAACGAGTAGGAGTAAAATCTGATGCATTTTTTACAGATCATAAAGCATCATTGCTTAAGTTGAACAATGTAAAATTACAACAATGATTTTACATGTGATAGGAATATATTCTTAAGATACATAAAGACTTTGAAGGAATTATGCATTAGCATTTTCCTGACAACGTTAAGCAAATTAATATCGGAAAAATAATTGTAAGAGTCAGTGTGTAAAACGAGACACCAATTTCCATAGAGCACTTCGTGAACATTTCAGTTTGATTCTTTCCAAGCGGTTGATGATTTGCATAAATGTCGGTCTTTTTGCTGGATCTTCATTCCAGCATTCTTGAATCAATCTGCAAAAACAAAATGTTAAATATGTTGGAAGACAAATAATGGTTTTAATAATAAGCTGCAAGATTAATAATAAATAGTTTATGAATGTAATAAGAAAACGCGCAACAAATCTTCAGTGGATTATTGGCAAATCAGGACCCTAACTTGAATGGGCATCAGATTTGTCAATGTAATGTTTTAAGGATGTTGGCATGAACTGATTTGCTTGAGTACACGAGGATACTAAGCCTACTGAATATCATGAAGATGCCGCCTCTCAAAATGATTAAAAAAATCACAGTAAATGGTGATATAAACCATACATGAGCCAATCATAAGAAGCAATTATCATCGACAAAAATAACTATGAGTTATCCAACATTACTTACTTCTTTAGGTCTCCCGGATAGCTTAATGATGATGCTTTGAAGGGTGGCCGCATTTTTTTTTCAGCATATGCACCTGGTACTTTCTCATTGGCCATTCCATGCATGGGTGGAACCCCCTCAATCATCTGTGCTTTTGCAGAAACAGAAAAGAATTTGCATTAAGTACAAGGTTAACATATATCAAAATTCAGAGGCATATCCAGACATGAATCAAAGAATTAATGAAGGGCCAAGGAATCATTCAAGTGTGTGAGTTACTGGCTGCCTACGTATGCTGACAATACTACATGTGTTCACGTGCATATGTAAGGATTGGACCTGAAATAAACCATGCATGCAACTACTCCAAGAAACATAATATAAGAAATATGATCCTTATCATCCCAAGGATAAGCCAAAAAACATCTTTCACATTCTGCAACTGACACCTTTCTAGGTAATGTAGGTCAACTACTCAACATCTTCCAGAAATCTTACAAGAGAACATCAAATATACTAACTAGTGCTTCTAAATTCTTTTGTGCACCTGAATGAAATTTCATTGACTTGTATCAATATCATGATAAACAACAATAAGATTATCCAAGAATCCTCAATGATAACTCTTTATTTTAAGTCTCAAACTTGTCAGGAACCTCAAAGAAAACTGTTTCCATTATGGTAAATTATAAAATGCAGAAAAAGCTATTCTACCATGCACAATAAGATCATGTTATACTATATGGAGGCATATGAAGCGAAACATGAGCATCTAATATCCTAAAGTGTAGAGTCCCTCAGACAATACTAAATCCACAGCTGGCCAATCAGACATCTAATACAAAATGGTGCACATGCTCTTGTGAATAATGAGGGTGAGAAGATGGCACTATTATGCCTTTGTTCAGACAAAAGATTCACAATCATAGGTTTATTTGAGTTTATTCTGATATGGAATGAACATATAACAAACAAGAGTCACCTCAATAAAAACTATTTAAAATATATGAAGCAGTATAGTGGTGTGAACCACTCGACAAAAAAAATGAAGAAGAGGCTGCACAGAGAATTAGAATTAGAATTAGAATTAGAATTTTTATCATCCATAAAGAGGTCAATTTTGACCTCAATTGTTTACTTTTTTCCCTTAACATTACATGGCCTCGCCGAGGCCACAGAGAGAGAGAAAGTTATTGGGGGGATAAAGACCACAAGGTCTCTCCTTATGTACACAATGACCTTCCATTCTAGTAACTCTTTTCTGATTCTTTCTAGAGATATTTTGCTTACTTCTACATGCATTACAATTTGATCCTTTGGCCTTTGGGCCACTTGGACATTTTTAACCTGTTCACACTGTTCAATTGGCAAATTGTCTATAATAAAATGATGACCCAAAACCCCAGTTTGAGGCTAAAATTTGTATGACTTCTCTCTAATATACCTAACTTGAGGATCTCACATGTGCCAAAAACCAGATTCCCTCATTTCTTTTCTTTTCATGTTATTTACTTTTATATTTACTGTGTAATATTTATTTTATTTTGATTTGTTCTCAAAGACGAGACAAAACTTAAGATGTAATCTCTTATTTGGTCTTATAGGCCATTTTGGCATCTTAAAAGACGTTAATATATCTTTCTTTCTTTCTCTGTCACCCTCAGCTTGCTAGCCCATATCTCTTTCTCCCACTCATGTACACCAACTCCTTTCAACTGGTATCAGAGCCTTTAGATTTCTTCATGGTACAAGGTTTAATAGGGTTTAACAATCATTTTCAGAACTGAACCTCAAATGTACCCCCAAATCAAGTGTGAGAATACGTTTATGCATGAGAATCTGTTGGCAATTGCTAGAACTTATGACAGCAGGTTTTTTGGTGCCTTTTTTTGGCGGGCAACAATAAGTTTTTGCAGATCTGCACACACTGCAAAATTGGGCATTTCTACCCTATTTTATTTTTAGTGCACTACTTTGTAGAACAGTACAACCTGACATTTTGCAGAAAATAACCTTTTTCCACATTTCCCCCAAACTGATTTTAGAGCTCCAAGCAAAGGTCTTAGTCATTATTGTGCCGTAGCTTTGCAAGAAGTTTGCCAAATTTTCAGCATTAGAAAAATTAGTAGTTTTTTATATTCATTTACAGATTGATTTTCTGTAATTTTTGGGAGGTTTCAAACAATTTCCTCTAGCTCTACTGATATCAGAATCTCTTTGAGAAAATGAAATCCAATGATGAAAGATAAGATGGAAGGGCAACTATTTCTAAAAGATTGTGATAATGCAATCGGAGCCATAGCTGGATGGTATAACAGATGATGCAAGCATTACACTCAACAAGAAAGAGATAACATACATTAAGTTGTCTATGTTAGATGAGATCTTCGTAGATCTCAAGGATGTTACCACTGGGCATATGTACCAATGAGATTCATACACCTGTTAATCAAGTGCATCTCATGAGCAAGTTGGTCACTGTTGAAATAATGGGTCAAACAGTATTGCTAAACACATTAATGTATTTACAGGTATATTATCCCAGTTTCAAATTCAGGTTTATCTACTTTCAATGACAAATTGAAAGCTATTTTTTTGCTTATGAAATTGCCCATTCTTGAGAGACATGTGGTGATATTTCTATTATTGAACAACCCCAAGTTTACATTTGGAAGTGTTAAGAGGGTCAATCCTAAATGAAGAAATCTGGTGGAAAGCAAGTGCTGAAAGCAATTCTTCAGCTCATATGGTCATAGGAAGATCAGAGAAGAAGGGAAATGTGGAGCAGAAAAACAAGGGCAAGCACAACGCTACACAATCTGATGCAATATGCTATCAATGTGGTAGGAAAGGTCACAAGAAGCTAGACTCTAGATACAACAAAAAGGAGCAAGAAAATTGGAAGAACGTGAATGACAAGAAGCATGATTACAAATAGCTCTAAGGTGGATGCAAGATATGCAAATCATGCATTGCTTACTATTAATGATGCATCAAATGAAACTTACAAATCTTACTAAGGAGTCTCTTGCCACTTTCATGCAAGAAATTATGGTAAAGTCTATTTCAGCTGTTATCAAGCTTGCACTATTTATGGTATAGGCTCACTGGTGGCTGAGAACTTGCAATGTACGTTGTCAGTAGACTTCTACTCTTAAAAGTGTCTATTCTTCGTTGGTCAGATGGATGTACATGGATATAGCACCACCTTCGAGAGTGAATTACAAAAATTGACACTGCATAGCTTGCAAAGAAAGGCATTACGAGGCCAACTTTTGTTGTTGCAGAGATTGATTCTCACTTGGAGCTTTATGCCAGGGACATGTGAACCAAACGATTAATGAGAAGGGTACTAAAGTTAATTTTGGTAATGATTGTCAATTTCGAAAACAAGTGAGGAATTCCTATTAATCTCATATGAATCACAAGCAAAATCATTTGGATCTTGTGCATTCTAATATTTGCAGCAAGCCTACTATATCCACGAGGGTGCTTTATATTTTATTTCTTTTGTTGAGGATTGTTCAACAAGAATTTGGGCTGCTAAATAGCAATTACAAAGCCTTTGCTGCATTTAACTCTTTTCCTGCATTCATGATCACATGAAAAAATAGAAAATCAAAATTGCCATGGACAGACAAGGGGGTGAGTTTTGAGTTTAGAAGATTTTCTAAGCTACATGGTGAAAGAGGGAGGTAACAGACCGATACACCCCTTATTCTAATGGCTTGGCTGAAAGAAATGTGAGAGGGTATGACATATGCTATCCAAAGCTAATCTCCAACATGGATTTTGGATAGAGGCTAATAAAAGCACAGTACATATATGCAAGGTGGCATCCTAAGGAGGTTTCGTCTGACAAACAAGCCTCATATGACCATCCATGCATCTTTATCTGTCATGTATATGTGCACATTGGCTATGGTGAGGACGGGGAAAAGGGCTATCAGCTATGGCTATCACAGCTTTAAAAGGTTGTCTTTAATGAGTCTGACCTGTTTGAATCTTATTGTGCCTCTAAGAAACATAGAAATAAGGCTAGATTTCAGAAGATGGAACCACAAAGGGCTGAAAAACAGCCAGAAGATGATGGGCAGCCATTACATGCATCTGAAGGTCATGAACAGTCATAGACCAGCTTAAAAGAGCCTTTCCCGTGAAAGATTTAGGCCCAGCTGAACATATCTTGGGTATGAGGCCAAAGAGGGAAACGCAGCTGCTGCTGCTGTTTGTATCCCAAGAAAGGTACATTGCAAAGGTGGTTGAATGGTTGAACATGAATGACACAAAAGCATTAAATATACCCTTGCCGCCACATGTCAAATTTGACCAAAAAACTGCCCAAAAGATGCTGCAACAATCAATTCAATGATAGGGTTTTAACCTATGTTTCAGCTTGTTCTTTGTTGAATGCTATGGTTGCTACAAGACCAAACATTACATATGCAGTGGGAGTTGTTATCAGGTTCATGGATAATCCTAGCTACACACATTTGCAAAGCCATTAAGTCAATTCTGAGATAATTAATGGGGATAAAAAACAAACATCCATGTTATGAACAGGTCCATAGGAACTACATTCATTTTGTGATTCTGTTATGACACGTTATGTGGATAGATGCAAATTTAATAGTGGATGTGTATTTACACTTACTGTGATGCGGATGCATACAAATCCACTAGTAGATCCGCATTTACACTTACCAGTGTAGTTCACGCTATTCTAGATTGCAGTTGATAAATCCAATAGTGGACATGCATTTAGACTTACAGGTAATGCAGGTTCACTCATGGTATTCAAGATTGCAGATGGACGCGTCCATTGGAATTACACGGATTCTGTGACTCTAATATGGCAGGTGTCGATACATATAAATCCACTAGTAGATATGCATTTACATTTACGGGCAGTGAAGTTAATGGTATCTGCTAGCAGATTAGCATTTTCATTTACCTGGATTTGCTAAACACAAATCTACTAGCCGATATACATTTGCACTTAGTGGCAGATTGTTGCATTATCTACCATTGAGGCCGAATAAATTTCAGCTGCTAAGGCTTCCAAATAAGTTGTTTGGTTGCCATGGCTCTGCAATGAACTTGGTCTACCTGAGAGGACACTTGTCTTTGGTTGGGAAATCTAGAATGCCATATGTCTAGCTAAGAATGCCATGTTTCATGCACACAAAACTCATTGATGTGCATTACCACTTCATCAAGGAGATACTTGAGGATGGCCTGATCTCATTGGTCAAGGTCAACACATCACAGAATCCTACAGATGCTCTCACTAAGTGCCTCCAAAAGACACAAAATCAGCATTGTATACAGATGATGGAAGTGTAGGCCCTTTATGTGGGAGGTGGTTGGGCGTGAAGGCCGCAAGGACTCTCCTCATGCAAAATTAACTTGCCTCCTAGTGGCTCTTCTTTGGAGCTTTCTAGAGATATTTTGGTCACTTGCACAAGCATGCTACTTTGATCTTTTGAGCTTCAACCAACCTAGAATGTATACAGATAATGGAAGTGTAGGCCCTTTAAGTGGGAGGTGGTTGGGCGTGAAGGCCGCAAGGACTCTCCTCATGCAAAATTAACTTGCCTCCTAGTGGCTCTTCTTTGGAGCTTTCTAGAGATATTTTGGTCACTTGCACAAGCATGCTACTTTGATCTTTTGAGCTTCAACCAACCTAGAATGTTTAACCTGGTCACACTGACCCACTTTAGTAAAATGATGTCCCAAAACCCTAGTCTTGAGGTTCAAACTTCTATGCGCTCTTTCTGACTCCCTCAATTGCCTGCACAAATATATTTCTCACATACACCTGGTTTGTCTGGGCTCAACACCTCTTTTCTGAATTTACATCACCATATATAACTCTTTGCATTTATGGTTGGCAACATCTCACCTCTAAAAACTTTGTGTGTCTTGCCATCACATGAAAACGCTTTGTGCCCATAGTTTCACTTTTTGATGGTAACATTCCATAGACAAAGTATAAAAAGAAAAATTAGTAGTTACTAGTGATTTCAACATCAGTGCATTATTTCAGGGTTCCCATTTGTGGGCTGTAGAATATTTTCGTATCATCAATCACCTTTATTTTTACTAGAATGTATTAAAACCCTGCTAAAATATCATGCTATTATGCATACCTCCTGCAAAACAAGTCCAAAGGCAAAGACGTCTACTTTCCGACCATATTCTGCATGCAAATAAACCTCGGGTGCCATGTAACGACCTACAAAACATTATCTTAACTGGTATCAATATAGGTTCAACTGAATTCAATGAAATTTTATCAGGAAAGTGGCAAAATGACTACCAATAAGCTTTAGTCAAGTAGCATTTTGTGCAACTGCAGACATATTTCTGACATATCTATATTCAGGTAGAACACACACTGTTATGTCCTTAGCAATTGAACAGACTACTCCTATGTTCTTTCAGAAGAACTAGAAAATTTCCACAATGTTTTCATACTGAAAATGGACCACTGGATGTGGTTTCCATCTGTTGCAGCCAACTCATTTCACATGCATTTTGGTTCTTTTATCATAAGTAAAACATTTGCATGACATTACCCATCAAAGTGTGCAATGTAAAATTCAGGGCTAATTCGGTATGTGAAGTTGATCACTATTAATTAAGGCGAGGCATTCTAATATTTAAATGTCTAAACTTGCAGCCTGGTACCATATACATGCATTGACCACACTGTATAGTTTACACCCCCCGGTATCTTTCAAATAACAGCAGAAAGGTAAATGCAAGAGATTTCCCAAACTCTAAAACACTACAAATAAAAAATGCATTGAAACCGGTTCTCTGCAAGTATAGAAGTGGCATTTCATGTACTATAGTAGCGAATGAGAAACAGAGTTTTGGATTGAAAAAGAAATGAAAGAGATCATATCATAATAAAATGACTAATGGTGGATACTTACAAGAGCTGCCCTTCAGAGGGGGAATACCATCCTCAGAAATAGTTTGAGCTGCATACTTCAGCACTTTACTGAGTCCAAGATCTGCTACCTTTAAATGTCCTGACTCATCCAGCAAGATGTTTCTGATACAAATAATCACAAATACAGGCTTCTTGTTTCATGTTTATTTCTGATCCATCAAAGCTCAAGACGCATCTTAGAGTCTCTCCATCTCGGAAAATATAAATAAACAGCTGACTGGGAAATTTTAATTGGTTTTATGAATGCATTTCTGTTGCATGTCCGTGTATTTACGTTTCGTGTATATATGTGTTGTATTGTATGTATGCATGTATACCTGTATCATACAGGTATACATGCATACATACAGGCGGTATGTGTTTTACATACAAATGCTTGACTACACTGGATATTGCATGTATGCAGGTCCATATGCATGTTCATGAATAATGCAAGGAGGATAACTTACTTGGGCTTCAGGTCCCCATGAACAATGACCTCTGGTTTATGTTCATGCATGTAATTTAAGCCTCTACAATTGGAAAAAAGCATGAAATATAACTTGTTAGAGGAATTAAAAATCCAGTAATAGAACTTGCATAGAGAATAATGAAAAAGACATAACTCTTATATGCAAGGACATCCATTTCTTTCACACAACCAAAAACTATCCTATTTACGTGTTTACAGCTCCATTACAATTCCATATAATGAATTGAGAGGCCTTGTGTACCCACACTAAGAAATCGAACCCACTCTACGATGATTAATTTATCAAGTCTGTACAGACTCCATCCCACCTCTTTGCTAATGAATGTCAAACAATTCATTGCTTGATCACTTTGTTGGAAACCAGATATAGCTCCCATTTCTTGAATTTCCAATTTTGGAATGAGTTTAAATGTATCCTTTTTATTACATTTGCCAACTCCCTGAACCCGAACAACTAGGATCTTACAGGCCCCAACCTGCACAGAAAAAGGCCCTGCATCCCTTAAAGATTGCTTCTTTGTCTCAACTCCCCCATTCTTACAAGAACGGGTTTTTTTCTTCATCATCAAAAGTTGATGCAAGTCTCTTCAATGTACAAAAAGAGCTATTCTGTCAATGTTTATAAACTATTCAATCCACACATAGATGTGTAGTGTAAGGCTTATCATAAGATAGTTTCACGTATAACTGGTGTAAGTCCATATATCAACAAGAATGGATAAGTATGATTTAAAGAAGAATAGATCCTCAAATATTTACATGAACTGTAATGGCAAGATAAGCCTTGTAGACATATTCATAGGAAGACATGGTTTAAAGTAAATATGTGCTGCATGCATATAACCAGTGCAAGTTCAATTATTAACTAAATCACATATGTACTTGAAGTTGCATATAACCCAACCACAAATCTCTTGGCTGGATAAGACACTCACAGGTCTTCAAAGCCAACCATGGGTAGAGCACACGCATGCTAAAAATAGTTACTAAAGAACCTCTTAATATGCATATAACCTGTCAATTAACCCTAACCTTGACAACAAATTTCTTGGCAGGATAAGAAGCTCAAAATTCTTCAAAGTCAATCATGGTTAGAGCACATGCATGCTAAAAAGAGTATGATCTTTATTGAAAAATATGTTGACATATGAAAATGAAACAATGAAATGCTCAGACTCCCATACCTTGCAATATCAAGAGCAAACTCTATTGCTTTCATAGGCTTTATTGAATGCTTCTTTTTCAAGAATTGATACAAGTCACCCTATTGGGTAGGAAACAGAAAGATAAGTGTAATTAAAAGAGAGCAATAAAGCAAACACTAAAAACCATGCACTAAGAATGGCTAGTTACCTGAGAAAGGTATTCAAAAATTATCATTACAGGAGTGCTTTGTGTTACAGCACCCAAAAACTGTACTATATTAGGATGTCGCAGCTTTTGTATGACACATAGTTCTGACCTGAATGCCATGCTGAAAGAAACAACCAAGGATGTTGCACTTTAAACTGATAGGCAGAAACACCTTTGGTATATAAACCTTATGAAAACTTTCAAAAACAGAAGTGAAGATGAAAACAAAGCAAATCAAGATTAATCAGAAAAATTTAGGACACAAGCAAAACAGAAACACAATTTCCACGAAATGTTGACATCCTGGCATTAATTCTTTTCATTAAAGATCCTATGTTGAGGAGGGTATATTGCAAATCAATTGCTGGCTTTTGTACAAATCCGAACAATTTAATATGAGAATACAATTTCAAAATCTTTCTGAATCATGCAGGTTCTCGGTTCAGAAATGACAGAAAATCATTTTGGTACCACAAGAAAGGATGAAACCTCACAATAAGTAGAACCCTGCTACAGCTCTATTGAAGTCATTGAGTTTGTTGCAAATATGTTTGGGATACCAGGCAATGTTGTATGTGGGACAAATAGAGTGAGAAAGAAGAAACCAGTTTACTATTGAGAAATACTTTTAAAGTGAAATTCAAATGGCTTCACATTTTGTGATGACTCTAGGGAAAACAATAGAAGTATCCCTAAAATTTAATGTAGCCTCATCCCTAAATTTATCTGAACGAATGAAACTCTTACTAATCAAACTTCTCATGGATTTAGGGGTGATTATTGAATAGCTTATAGATTAATAACTCTGAGGTTGGTTTAGTGTGATAAACAGACTACCAGAGATTTAATTCTCGCTGGGGTGGGTTCAGATTGTATGCACTAGAGACTCTTAAGTTATTGTATCAACGATAGTCAACATGAGGAAAAACAGTCAAGAAGTGATCCTAGATAATTAATTAAGATAATTAGCAGTGACTTACAGAGTCTTTTCACTGGGCACCACATTTGACTTTAGACATTTTACAAACACTTGTATGCCTCTCCATGTTGCTACTCGATATTGCTTCTATACACATCAGATTCAAAATTTTGATTAGGTCAAGTTTCTAACATCACCTAGTTATAGATTGAGCAGGTGTAACAGAGCCAACCAGCAAAATCGTCTAGTTTTTCAATTTCAACAAAGTTATTAATTGATAAAATTCTTGTGAGCTTCAGCAAAAACATTCATTGTTAAAGAGCAATATGAGGCACATATACTGGCCCTAAAAAGCAAGTTCAAACATAACCATCAAATTTCTAGTTCAAAAACATAAAACCTCAGACCCAAGAGGGATAAAAATTTCCATCACATCCTGAAAATCACATGCATAGTTTTACCTTTGTTACAGTGATTTCTGAAAATATCAGTTCAGCAGGATTAATTTCATATTCTGGAATCATGAGAGGATTTTGCATCCGCATGGAAACCTTTTCCTGATAATTCAAAAAGACAATTCCGTTCATAGAGGAGACATCAATCACCATCAAGACCTCACAAAGGATCTTACAAATTGACTCGTACATTTAGGATCCCTCCATGCTCTTCCAAAATATTACAGACGTTCTTATTTCCATAGTATGTTGCATCATTTAAGGGCTGTAAAATGGAAGCAAAAATTCATCAACATCTTCTTAAGAGTTTAGATCTTTTCTCAGAAACAGGAAATAGAAAAAAACAGGTTTCAATTGATATTTTCAGGTTAGCTTTAAACCCAACTCTTTTCAGCACTATAAACGTAGAAAACAATCTGAACTCTTCGTTTTCATTTTTGGCAGTCTGGAATCTGAATGTTATACTCATGAATTACATTTTCTTGCTGGTGCTACTTGTGAACGATTTGCTCACCCTATATGTGTTCATCAGCAGATAATGCTTTCCAATAAAACAGGCTCAAAATTGATTTCATATTCCATGTCTAATCAAGTGAGGAAACAAAGAACTGACTATTCACTGGAGTTATAAACAAAGGGCCTAGAAAGACAGACTAAAAAAACCTCAATAGTGAAACATCTCGATAACTTTCTCCTCATGCTACTAGAATTGCCAAAGTCATTGCATAAAGCAGCCATAAATGGCTTTCCCCACTCAACAAGCAACGCACACAAACCTGGTAGTCACACAAAAAAGTTGGTAGGATGAGGAATGTCATGATATAAGGTGATGCTTGCAACGTGAAGTAACTTCAGGAATTTGAACACACAAACATGTAAGAGCAACCTTACAACACCTTGTGAGGGAAGAGGTCATATTTGACTAAATTTGAAGCACATGTGCACCACTTGTTCCTAGGATAAGAAAGTACAAGAGCATAGGAAAATTTCTAATGAGAGGCAACCTTCCATAGAGATGACCTCATCCACATGACCATGCAAACCTACTATATAATATCCCCAGGCAACCTCCACTCCTTCACCCACATGGCTCATGCCTATGTTAAGCCACCTTTTAAATGTAAGATACATTTTTTATTGGTTACAACTTGGGAAGGCCCAAGATCATGATGGATTGGTAGGTGAGCCACTCTATCTATGCCCATGACACATTGCTCCCCTATCTAGCACATATCTTTAATAGAGCTATGTACGAAGGTTTCCGTACTATCTGGACAGTACATACCATTGCGCCAATCTTCAATGCGGAGTCCCCATGATTGGCCATTACTTGGCTTAGCTATATAGCTCAATCCCAGAGTCAGAATTGAGAGCATGAGCAGAGATAAATGGTTGTCATTTAGCTGGGCAGGCAGGCTAGTTTTGGATCACATATTGACCTCTGTCCCCTTATTGAGGAGAGCAGAACCAATAAAAAGAGGATTTATTGCTGCCTTGTGAATTTCTGAAAAGAGTTCAACATTGCACAACATGTTCAGCTCATGCAATGGCTAGAATCCCCTGAAGTTCATGTAGATATGCAATGGAGAATTGATGCAATATATGAATCTGTGTCAAGAAAAGTGTAATCTATAATGGGTTGTCACAGGTTGTGGCTAGCGCAATTAGAGTGAAACAAGGATACCCACTATCACCCACTCTCTTTGGTCTCTATTTAGATGAGGTATTGCATTACATAGAGAGATTTGGCAGTTCGGGAGCATAACTAGCACTCTGCTGATCTCCAACTCTCAGAAGGGACTACAATGACAATCTAATCACCTTAAAATCATTTTGTACATAGAGACGTATCACATTACATAGAGAGATTTGGCAGTTCAGGAGCATGCTAGCATTTTGTTGATCTCCAACTCTCCTAAGGAACTGCAAAGACAATCTAAACACCTTAAAATTATTTTGTAAAGACAAAGGTTTGTCGGTAAATCTAGATAAAACTAAAATGATTGTGTTTAACACCACTCCAGCATGGGTAATGAGGTCAGAACCAGATTTCTTCTTGGAACATGAAAAGGTGTCACACATGATTTTACACATGCCTAGGAGTAGCATTCACAAGGCCTTGGTTCTCCTTATGAGAGACCATTGGTTCTCTTTATGAGAGGCTTCCTATGCAACCCTATGTGCTCATGAAAGACAATGTGTACAAATACAGTTCCAAGGGCCATAAACTAAATTATGGCTATTCAACACATTCTCATACCAACTCTTCTCTGAGGAGTAAAAACCTCAGGATCGCGTCCACACGGAAAATAACTCGAAAGATTTGGAGAAGCCTTTAAACTCAATGATTACCTGCATGGTAAGGAGCAAAGCATTGGTGAAACATAATATGATTCAGGACTGAGGCATTACTCCAATTTGAAAGCTATCCAACGGCTTTGGGAGCTTCCTAGATGAAGGTCCTCAAGGTTGGCACTTATGTCATCTAAACAACTTCTTGATCACAGAGATAATCATTGTTGGTATGTTGAAATGCGACAATGGTTCGAGTTACATTGCATAAGCATAAATGCACTACTCCGTTCCAATATAGCTTGGACTATCTCCATCTAAGCATGACCCACAACATCTCTTGTTAGGACCCACTATAAGGCACGCTTTCTACACACATCGGAGGATGGATTCATTATGGGCCCTCTTATATGAATATATATCTATCCCATGCATTGCGCAATGTAATAGGGCAGCTGAGGACCTATTCACATCAATTAGAGATTCAGGTAACTAGATGTGCACGCACACCAGTAGAAGAAAGAATTAACCAATTGTGTCATCAGAGAGTGAAATTTGAAGAACACGATATTGGCCATGGTATTGTTTTTGATCAAATAAGACACAGATACCATTCTCCTTTTAACCAAGGCTTTGGCTCACGACACAAGGTAATTGAATATGAGAACCAATGGTCCTTGGGGTTGTTAAATGCTAGAGTGCAAGAGGCACATGAAGAAGTTAATCAAGGATAGCAATACAGCCACGCAAGCTCGTCAACACAATGACAACTTTCGTTAGCCCCATCACCCATACTCATGTTACGAGTCAATCAAGGGCTACAAAAGTGGGCTCCCAACCAGGACATTACAAAGGGGGTTACAACAAATCGGGCAATAGCATTATATCATGCATGTAGGTTCCAGCCTCCAAGACCACAATCTCAACCTCCTTGTCATCAACGGATAAAGGCCATTATCACCCGCCATCACAGGTGTTTGCCTCACTTCAGAGATCTCTCCATTCTGGATCGACCTATATTTGAGATCTTTCGAAGAGAAAAATTACCATCTAGGTTGAGAACTTTACATGTATCGATAACAAGATTCTTTAGCCACGTTTAATTGTTATTTACTTTTTTACTTGGTTACATTTATTATAGTTTCTTGTTCTCAAAGATGAGACAACATTTTAAGATGTAATCTCTTGTTTGGTCTTATAGGCCATCTCTCTCTCTCTCTCTCTCTCTCTCTCTCTCTCTCTCTCTCTCTCTCTCTCTGTGTGTGACTCACTCACCGTGCTTCCCCAGCGATCACGAGCATTCACATTCGCTCCTTTTTGGATGAGAAACGAGACTATGTCTGCCTTCCCTTCACATGCAGCAACATGCAAAGCTGTGCGGTCATCTAAATCTGAAAAATTCACATCCACACCATTCTCGAGCATCAATTTCATCTCTTCAAGCCCACCTTCATGAGCAAGATAGAGAAGATCCATCTTCCACTCATCCGAAAATCTAAGCTTTTGTGGATTGCTACTGCCACCATTGCTTACACTGAAACTCCAACTATCACTTTCTGCTTCTAGTTTTTCTCCGTTCTGCTTTTGAAATCTCAGCTGATCGCCTCTGTCTTCCCTAATTAAATACGAATTCCTAAGCTCAAATTGATCATCCTCCGTTCCTTGGCTGTTAAGAGATGAATCTCCTAGATCTCTCTCATTCTCCTCCTTTTCTCCTCCAAAAGAAGAAAACGAGGCCCAGTTCTCTCGTCCCTCTTCCTCTCCTCGTCTAAAAGACGAGTCCTCCTTGCGCAGATTCTCACTGTCTATCTTGAGGGATGAGGCACGAAGCAATGGCTTCTGTCTCCTCTGCCGAAAGCCGGCATCGACGCCCGCCATAGCCAATCCCAAACCCGAGCTTCTCTCTCTCTCTCTCTCTCTCTCTCTCTCTCTCTCTCTCTCTCTCTCTCTGTCTCTCTCTCTCTCTTCCTTTCTTCTTCGTCTTCTGCTCTTCTTCAATTTCCGCGTTCTTCTGAGAATGGTTTTCAGAAATTACAAAAGTGCCCCCACCCCCCCTACTCCTATTATTATTCTTCTTCACAAAAAAAAGACTCAGGAAAAACTAGATCTCCAATTTCCTTATAATTACAGAACTTGCCGACCATTCTTCTGAGAGTTTTTTATTTTTTTATTTTTTTCTCGCTCTTTTTCGGACACACGAGTTTTTCCGTGGGTCAAACGTTGTCGATTCGGTGAACGCGTCCCTCTCCCACAATCGCCTCCCAACTGGGGAACCACTTGCATATACAATGTAAATATACATTATGCATAATATATTATGTATATATATTTATATATATAATAAATGTGTCTGTTGTCTGTATCCGATTATGTGTACCACACATGTCATGAACGTGATGCCTCGGTTTCTCTCTCTTCCGAATTCTGTATGCTTCTGCGACCCCTTTTCGGTGGTTGTACCGGCTTCCTCACACCGATTTTGCAGTAAGTATATAAACCATCCTCTGTTGTGCCCTCTCATTCCCACGCGGTCTATTCGATCTCTTTCACTACAAAACTAATTGTACTAGAGAAGGTAATGCTTGGTATAATCCATGTATATGTTTGAACTCTCTGGAACTTACGCGTAGACATGCTCGCATTCCCATGATAGCTATTCAATCTTTCCACTTCAGTAACTTATCACAAAGACAATGTTTGGCATACTCTCTCGACTTTTTGGAAGAAATGTATGGTTCGCCTTTCTAGAACCTATGCCTAAACATGCACCCTCAAAAAGTGAATCCCTTATCTTCATGCTTCAAAAAGTGGTTTCTCAATGTAGATCGATGGATCAATCCATGTTGTCCTCTTTTTTATACTCATGGTGGCTTCACCATTGTTAGAGCATAAAGGTTGTGGGGTCAAAACGTGTCAGCTTTCAACACCTTCGGTACATGTATATGAATTTTCCTAAACTTCACACCACACTAGTGCATCGAGTTGACATCACAATATCCAAATGATTGACACATCCATTGGCTCACTTGATACAATATATTAGTCTCTCTCTCTCTCTCTCTCTACACACACACACACACGATAATTGTTTACATTAATGCTAAAAATAGTACTATAACCATCATGGCATGTGTATGCTGATGTAAAATTCAAAATAAAGATTTTAGAACCTCGTACCAAATATATTAAACCTCTCTTATTCCTTAGGTCCGTCACTTATAACTACTACTACTATTTAATCATTAGTATTACTGTTGCAGATGCTATTGCTATGAGACATGGTTTGATGCAAAAAACTTTGGTACCTTTGAATCCGGAAATAGAGACAGATAAAACTTGAAATATGGCAAATTGTAAGTACATAGTATGAGAATTTGGTATATTTGGAAGCCTCGATGTTTGAAGGTGTTTCAAAATGTGGCTAAAAGACCTGCCCAAATCATTTTGGGGATTTTGTTAGAGATTGTGCATAATCTCAAAGGTCCTTTGGATAATATAAAAGGTAAAATGCATCAGGCAGAGCTCAAACTATTGGAGTTTCATGCCATTTGGGATAAAAGCATATTTTATAGATGGATTTCTCATAAGGTATAGTGGTTATACTTTACACCAAAGTATTTATTTAAGCCGACAATTAGAATTTAGAAACGAGGCTCATTATTTAAAGGTACATCTTTTATGTATGTATAACCTTAGGGCGTTTCTTGATACTAATGTAGTACCTTTTTTGGGGAAAAAAAACAATATTACATATTTACATCATTTACTAACACTACACATTAACATTTTGCATTATTGAATTTCCTACTTTAAGATTGGTGTTACATATATGCAAGGGCTAGCTACATGTAAAAGTAGCTAGCCCTAACCAAAGAATGCTATTGATATACATAATTTATGCTCCTTTTTTCTTACAAACAATGGTTTATGATATACATGTCATATCCCTAGCCAAGATGCATGTTGGTGTGCCCTAAGTATAGTGATATGGAATGCCCATATGCATGTATTGGGATTAGATTTATTACCTAGTTACTTCATTTTAAACACATGATTCTTGTGCTATTGATCATATTTCGGTGTTATCACCACATGTGTTAAGCATCTATCATATTTTGTATCGTAAACATTCGTATTCTTCTTTTATTCAAAACAACTTCATTAGATGCAAAATAGGGTGTTGTTTAGGAACATAGTATTGGGAAGCAAATATTTGTAAATGTATGTGTATGGTGATAAGAATATAAGCCCATAAAGTTAGATCCTCCTTAAATTCAATGCTAAAATAAAAGGCATTATTCCCTTTTATTCTTAAAGATGATTGATATGACTTTATTTAAATGTTAATGTTTGTTCAAAGTATCGCATATAATATTGCAACATGCAATAATATTCTTCTTAGTGTGAAGCTGAAGCATGCAATTTACTCTGATCGGATTTCTAGTATTCTTGTTCAAGCATGCAATCTGATTATATTAATTAGTAAATACAATGGGTAGGGTATTACCTATATCACCACGTAAGAGCGGGGTATGTTT
Organism: Azolla caroliniana; assembly: GCF_043228905.1. Classification (NCBI taxonomy): domain Eukaryota; kingdom Viridiplantae; phylum Streptophyta; class Polypodiopsida; order Salviniales; family Salviniaceae; genus Azolla; species Azolla caroliniana. The sequence goes on from NW_028230445.1 coordinate 5,529,865, forward strand.
GGTATTTCCCTATATATTCTATTGAAAAATTGACCGTCGTTGTAGGGCCTTATTTAGTAACCATGTTAATCCATGATGTGTGCCACAGAGGGCCTTACTAAAGCATCGAGGAAAATCATATCACTTTTATAAAATTTTAATAAATAAGTATAAAATTCACTTTGTGACTCTTCTCATCATCTCCTTCACCGTCCATAACATATCTTAGTTGTCTTCTATAACATCTCAATCCCATTCAACTCACTGGTGATTTATGGCAAGGAAGAGTCTTGTCAAGAAGGGAGAAAAGAATTAGTAAATGAATATGATGTCATTTGTCTATATTTGAAACAACAAAATTGGATCTATCCAATAAAAGTAATAGCATACCTAGTCATCTCCATAACAATGCTTCATAATTAGACAATTCAATGTTTTTAACATGATTATTTCGCTAATCTAAAGGGGTTCTCTTAATCCCATTCACTAAAGCATCAAGGAAGAACAAATGACTTTTATAACATTTTAATATATAAGTATAAAATTCATATTGTGACTCTTCTCATCATCTCCTTCGCGGTCCATAACATATCTTCGTTGTGTTCTATAACATCTCAATCCCATTCAACTAACTTGTGATTTATGGCAAGGAAGAGTCTTGTCAAGAAGGGAGAAAAGAATTAGTAAACGAATATGATGCCATTTGTCTATATTTGAAACAACAAATTTGGATCTATCCAATAAAAGATAGAAAATTCGAAGGAGCTACAAAGTTTGCTAAATAATAACATACCTACTCATCTTCATAACTAAATGATCCAATGTTTTTGTTAGTAATTAGGTAATTAACTAGGGTTAATTAGGGCCTAATTATGTGAGTATTGATAAAGCAACGGAAGATTATGTGATTTGTGTGTGAGAGAAAGAGAGACTTATAAACAATAATATAAATGGGGGAGGATTAACAAGAGTGTAGCTAAAGACCTTTCTCTATATTAATAAGTATCAAAATACAACGATATCTTCAATGAGGCATATATACACCTCATGTGCAAGGGTGCACATGTGTGAGGAGAATATAGGTACAAATGTATAAGTCCTATATTAATAAACTTGGTATTGGAGGATCTAAAATGTATCCCCACATGCATACAAGTACAAGATCCTATTTAAAGTTTTAAAGGTCGACGCACTAACTAGATTCTATCTAGGTAACTACTAGGTTACATGGTTAACTAAATGCTTAAACTAAGTTGAGCTTGATATCTCAACAGTTTTTAACATGATTATTTAGCTAATCTAAAGGGGTTCTCTTAATCCCACTTATTCCCACAAGGAAGCCAAATTTGACCTATGGGACCAAATCAACATATCATGACTTCTTTCTAAGACGGGGGTTTAGTACTTTGTAATAAAAAATCTCCATGTGAAAACAATGCATGCACATATGTACTCATTGCTATCGGTGGACATTTGAGTATGACGCTTACATTATCATGTAAGTCTAACAAGTCGTCATATTTTTCATGAATTACCTTGTACATTATAGCAAAATACACATGCAGTGGAACCACCAAGGACTTTTAACAGGGGAGGATGGGGTGGAGTTGAGTTATCGCCTTCGGTCCTCAAATTTTCTTTTTACTTCTATTGTATACTTGTGTTCATGTTCATGTGAGTGAGTGAGTGTGTGTGTGTGTGCAAGACTATAGGAATGCTTTAGAATATAAGTATTTATTTTTTGTGTGCGTAAGTGTGCTTTGATGTTTGAGTGTGAAGGGATGAGTTAAGTGTGTGTAAATGTATGACTCTTAAATGTTAATAGTCTCTTGTGTTTATATATATAAAAGAATGTGTTGGTTTTGTGAATATTAATTAACAAGGGGGTATACGGTAACCATTCGGTTAAGTGCGTGCACACTTAAGTGCACCATTCTATTAAGTGCGCTTTTTTTTATAGAGGTCAAAATCCAGATAAAAAAAATTACATTGTTCATGATGAAATTACATCAAACGAAATTAAAACTATGTGCCAAACATTCAAAAAACAATAAAAGAAAGGAGTTTCTAACCAAAAAAATAAATTAAAAGAATTTGTTACGTTATGGTGGGTGGGGTCTCCTGGAAATGCACAAAGAGAAATGCAAGGAAAAAAGAGAACCAAATTTCGGAATCGGTCTCTCCGATCGTAGCGTTTGTGTGCATGTTATGTGTTGTATGTGTGTGTGTGTTTTTGCGAGTTGGTAATTTTGATTCTCTTTAAAGAAAATAAACTTTCCTACTTAACCCAATTATCCATATCCATTTCCTTTTCCGTATTCATTCATTCTTAATTATGTTTCTTTCTTTCTTTCCCTCCCTCACTTTCTTAATTTTGTTTCTTTCTCTCCATCTCTCCTCTCGCCATCACCTTCGTTTATTCTTAATTTTCTCCTTCTTTCTTTCCCTCCCTCCCTCCCTCCCTCCCTCCTCCCTCTCTTTCTCTTTCTCTGCATCTCATTTATTTTCTTTCTGTTCCAGCCTATGCTTTCTCTGTTGCTCCCCCTCTCCCTTTTCTCGTCTCCTCCATCTCCATCTATACTACGATTCCTCAGACCTCCCGCCACTAGGAAGAGAATGCAAGGAAAAACTCATCATATCCAAGTAATTTCATTAGGTAGGCCTAGCAAAAAGGCAAAAACTCAAGGTAATATGGAATCGGGAAAAAGTGATATCCAACAATAGTACGCTAAAACCATAAACATTTCAGGTCAATTATATCACATTAATCGATCATTTTCTAATGAAGAAACACATGATACGAACACAGAAGGAAAAAATTTCAAGAAACCCTAAATTTTTTCAAAATGCCCCAAAAATTTTCAGAAAACCCCTAAATGTGTAGCTCGGTTAAGTGCACACTTCACCCATGTGTTCAAAGTGCAAACTTAATCGAATGGTTACTGTATGTGTGTGTATGTGATTTCTAAATATTAACGTGTATATTTTCAAGTATTGACTTTGATGTTTATATGTGTATATATGTGTGTTCGTGTGCATGTTTTTATGTGTTGGTAGGTAGGAGGGCTATTTGGGGAAATATGAAGGGGTCTAAATGTTTTTCTTATGTCAATAGATGTCACCTGCAACATGGTCGATGTTGGTGTTGCGCAATGACAATGAGAGCTACAACACCACCACCATTTTCAACAACAACTTTTGATTTTGTAGAGTTTGGGCTAGCAACTCACAAAGTAGTAGTCGAGTCGAAGGATTTGGAGCTCTACTTCAAGGAAAGCTTGAGGCAAAGCTTTCCTCAAAACAAGAGGAAGCTTGAGGTAGAGTTTTATTTGAAGTTGTCACGATACACTGACATAAAATACATAGTTGGTGAGGATTGAACTTCCAACCTCACATCGACAATACATCATGCTTAACCATCTTGATATGAGCATTGTACAAAATATGAACTTGATCTATTGTCTAGACATCTAGAAAGTTATGGAAAGTTCCAAAAGATTCTAAAAGGTTCTAGAATATTCTTCAAAATATTCTAATGCATGTACCTCAGTTCACAATATAAATACTTGTAACCTCTTTGGTCCCTGTCAAGGGATTCAACACTAGTCATTGACACATTAACCTAGTCTTCTTGTTCCATTCCATCTTCTCCTTCATCATCTCTGTCTCCATGCTCTCATGTCATTCCTAAATTCCAAAGTTCCTAGCCTCATCGCTCCCAACTTCTAGAGTTCCTAGCCTTGTTAGTTTCAAATTCAAGTTCATAGCCTCGTCGTCCGTGCTCTGCCCTAGTTTGCAGTTGGTGTATTCGTGACAGTTTGAATCTCTTCCAATTGAAGCATCACCTATCTTCATCATCGCCCTTGCTTCAAGAGTTACCATCGTCACTGACCTTGCTTCCAGAGTTACCGTCATCAACATCCTTGGTTTTAGAGACATCGTTGTTGCTTCTAGAGATGCCATCGTCACCATAGTCACATTTGTCGCTCCCAAAGACGCATCCTCATCATCCTCATCGTTTTCACTGCCTTATCTTCGACATTATTATTTTCAACACCTCTTGTTGTCTTCATCAATGCTACTTCACCAACCTTCATCGTCGTCAACACTACCTTGCATGGTCTTTCATTATCATCATTGATCCACTCTCTTCATTGTCGTCGTCATCATATACCTCAATTTCGGTGGGGATTGCATCGGCTACCCGCTTGTGCTACAATTTGTGTTGTGTTTTGGGTCAACCTCGACTATTTACCCTCTCATGATAGAAGAAACCGAGTTGAACGTTTTGTGTGCACTACTTCGCTTGTTTGTGTTCTAGTTCCCAATGAGGACCACACATGGTCGCTCACAGCCCGTTGGTGTTTGTGTTCCCCATGAGGATTGTGAAAAGAATAACGCGGAATACTACTCGGCCACAACTGACCCTTAGATCACTTCTTTGAGAATCAAACACAGGAATGGGGTTGGAGATAAGTACACGTACACACACGAACAATGGAGAGTACACAAAATGTTTACGTGGAAAACCCTAATAGGGAAAAACCACGGGAGCCCACATACTCCAAACTATCACTATATGAAAAAGGTACAATCAGAGACTCGGAGGCAACGACCTCGAGCTTTGTATCTTCGCCAAGCGGCGGTTACAACAGAGTATCGCTCTGTATATCCTCTCTCGCTCTCTTCCTCTTTCTCTATGCAACATTTATACACATACAACAATATGACAACACTATCCACTATGATTGCCCTAGGTCATATTTATACTCATATGAACTTAGGTGTTGAGCGGCAAGCTCAACAAGAGCCGGATCGGCTGAATAAGCGAGATGAATCGGTATGCCGGTGAGCAACCGAGCCGATAAGCAGTAAGGACCGGTGAGCTGGGGAGCCGGTATGCCGGATCCAATCCGTAACCGGAAGCCTAGTATAGGTTAGACTACTAGGCAGTTATAGTCTCGTAGTTAGTGTCAGATGCTCGTGTGAGCATTGAAGTATACCGTACTTCTAACAGTCCCATGTGGACCTGTATAAATAGCGCTGATGAGCGTGTTGTAAAGATGAGCGAGCACAAAGTATTCATATAATTTTGAAAAATAGTGTGTCCTGCTCCCTCCCCTCTCTCTCTCTCTTTTGTGTGTTGTCCTTTCTAACGCTTCCGCAAGCAATCTTTAACATGGTATCAGAGTGCGTGGGTTGAGAACCTCTACTGCAGACATCTACGCTTGTGAGGGAAACCCTAACAGATCGGAAAACAAACACAAAAGGAGAAATGGACAGAGGTATGGCTACGTCGTTCCCGGTGGAGAAGCTCAATAGAACCAACTACGCATCTTGGTCATACAAGATGCACCAGTACCTGCTTGGGCATGGCTACTGGAGTTATGTCGACGGAGTGAACGACTCAACACCGGAGACGACACACAAGGACTTCCCAGTGTGGGAACAGGCGGCAAGCTGGGTGATGTAATGCTTCGCGTCCAGTGTCGGTGACCAGCTGCTCAGCCATATCCATGACGCCAAGACACCGAAGGATGCTTGGGGAAACTTGAAACAGGTCTTCGCCGCAAGCACCACTGCCCGGAAGCTGCAACTCAGACAGGAGTTGAGCAATGTTCGACAGAAGAACATGTCGGTGGCAGATTACACAGACCGGATCAAAGGGATCTGTGACTCGCTTGCCTCTATTAACGTCACCGTAGAGGAAGACGAGATGGTGTAGGACTGTCTTGGAGGCCTGGCATCCAAGTTCGGAGCTTTTCGGACTGTGGTTTGTATAAGGGAGAATACACTCTCATTTTTCGACTTATAGTCGATACTCCTTGTAGAGGAGAACCACGCCGGTGCATCTACCAGTGCATCCCCAGACAGCCGGATGCTGTACATGGGAGTGGATCAGTCCCGCAGGCGTGGTGGACGAGGCAGGTCGGCACACAATGGAGGCGGCCGACAAGAGCAGGAACGAAGGCACAATGAGTGTGCCGACAACAGTTCCGGGACTTCCACAAGAAGGGGGAGTCAAGGTGGTGCCGGAGGCCGACAAGACAAATCCGCCACGGAATGCTGGTATTGTGGCAAAAAGGGCCACAGGGAAAGCGAGTGCTAGAGAAAGCGTGCTGATTCGGACAAATCCGGATCCGGCAAGACCGATAAGGAAGGCCGACAAAGCTCACACTACGCAAACAGATCGGGAGGATCCAAGAACTGTAAGGGGCTAGCCTTGGTGATGAAGCACAAGGCAAACTCAATGAAGAAGACCACTTCCAAATCGGAGGAAGTGTGGTACGTTGACTCCGGCGCATCGAACCACATGACGAGCCACGAGGAGTGGTTCTCTTTTTTGGAGAAACCGGATCAACCGGGAGTTGTCGAAACCGGAGACGACACTCCCCACCCGATCGTGCACGTCAGAGAAGTCCCTTTGAGCCACGTCGGACAGAGGGGGAAGCTGATGAATTTACATGTTCCGATGATCACGAAGAACCTGGTGTCGGTCGGACAGATCATCGACCAGGGGATGCAGGTGCGGTTTACGCACCTCGGGTGCTTCATTGAGGATGAAGGCGAAGTTATTGAGCAAGGGCGCAGAGATGGGAGGATGTTTATCCTCAACACCAATGACATCGGCACCGCACTGTTTGCCAAAGGACAGAAGGTCGAGTCGGATGTCGACTTGTGGCACAAGCGGATTGGCCACGTCAACTACCGGAGGCTTCAAGACCTGCAAACGGAACAAGTCATTTTCGGTTTGCCGAAGTTTAGCGGCTAGAGAGCCTAGATTTGTGAAGCCTGCCAACTCGGGAAGCAACACTGGCTTCCATTTCTCGACGGAAGAAATCGAAGCCGTAACAAGCTCGATCTTATCCATTCGGATGTGTGGGGACCGGCACAAAATGTTAGCATTGGCGGGAGTCGATATTTCGTCTCCTTCATCGACGACTACATGCGGCATACGTGGATCTACCTCATTGAGCGGAAGAGCGAAGTCTTCGAGTGTTTCCGGAGCCTCCAGAAGATGGTGGAACGGGAATCAAAGAGGAAGATCAAATACCTACAGTCGGATGGCGGAAAAGAGTACCTTTCCGGCCAATTCAACAGCTATCTGCAACAAAAAGGAATTCGACGAGATTTCAGTTGTAGATACACACTGCAACAGAACGGTGTGGCCGAAAGGAAGAATCGGTCGTTGATTAACGCGGCTAGGGCAATGCTGGAGGAAAAGAGCATGCCCAAGTTCTACTGGGCGGAGGCGGTCCAAACGGCCGTTTACATCCAGAACCGGATCGGGGACAAGGTGTCAACTCACGAGATGTATTTCGGGCGCAAGCCGAATTTGAGACACCTCCGGATATTTGGAAGCATAGCCTATGTACATGTGCCGGATGAGAAGCGGAGAAAGCTAGATGCAAAATTGGAAAAATGCATCCTAGTCAGTTATGCTCAAGAGCAAAAGGGGTATAAGTGTTATAACCCCCAGACGAAGCAGGTCCGAGTCAACCGAGATGTCAAGTTTGATGAATCGGCATCGTGGTATTCCTCACTAACTTCGACTTCCGATCCCGACCCAATGTCAGAGGATGGGGCTAGTGAGCCCGAACAGGCCCAGGTAGAGAAAGATGAAGCCAGGACTCAAGATGAGAGTCCGGAATCGTTCCGGTTAAGCGGGCCGAATGAGAGACTGGATCAGTCCAACTAGTCGGATGATGAGACGGTGAGTAGTGGAGACTCTGTTGTGCTCTCCCTGCGCAAGGAACCGAGGAGACGATTCACACGCAAAGAGAAAGGGAAGCAGAAGATGCCGGAATTCGAGACCAACAATGATGAGTTGGATCATTGCGTATTTGACTTCGACAATGACATAGGCAGATCTTTGGGAACGAAGATCGAATCGGCCAAGAAGGGTCTCATACCGGGTAACGGTGAGTTACGCCGGTCCACCCGCCAGAAGGATCCCGTTAAACGGTACGGGTATAACGAGTACATGGCGCATCATTATGTGTACATGACCAAGGTCGCGGAAGTGCGTGAGCCGGAGAGCTACGCAAAAGCGGCAAAGGATGCAAATTGGCGTGCCGCTATGGAGGAAGAAATGCGGGCGTTGGATGCCAACGGAACTTGGGACCTGGTTGACCCTCCCCGTCACTATAAATCGATCGGATGCAAGTGGGTGTACAAGGTAAAGTATAATGTCGACGATACAATTAACCGGTACAAGGCCCGGTTAGTGGCGAAGGGATATGCGCAGACCCACGGAATCGACTACGACGTGACCTTCGCTCCTATAGGGAAAATGACGACGGTTTGTGTGGTACTGGCGGTTGCTGCGGCAAGGGTGTGGCATCTTCATCAGATGGATGTGAAGAATGCCTTCCTTCAAGGAGATCTTGAAGAAGAAGTCTTTATGACTCAGCCCCCCGGATTTCAGTCGGAGGTGAACAAGTCGGCGGTATGCCGGTTGAGGAAGTCGTTGTACGGCTTGAAGCAAGCCTCCCGTGCTTGGAATGCTAAGATCACGCACCGGTTGCGAAAGATGGGGTTTGTTGCCTCTAAGTAAAACTCTTCCCTGTTCATCCGTCAAGGCTCAAATGGTCCGGTATGTATCTTACTCTATGTTGATGATTTAGTCATCACCGGCCCAGGTCTTCTGGAAATCAACCGCGTCAAGTCCCAGTTGTCGGATGCATTCGATATGAAGGACTTGGGGGACCTTCATTACTTTTTGGGGATCGAGGTGATCCGCATCCCCGACGACATATTGCTTTCTCAACGCCATTATGTGTTGAATATACTGTACAAGTTCGGCATGATGGAATGCCGACCTGTCTCCACACCCCTGGACCGAAATCAGAAGATCCGTCCCAACTCTGGACCAACCTGCGATGAGAAACGGTTCTGACAAATAGTCGGAAGCCTGATCTACTTGACCATCACTCGACCCGACATTAGCTATCCGGTCGGAGTGGTAAGCCAATTCATGCAGAAGCCAACCGTGGAGCACCTTTAATGCGCGCAACGAATACTGAGGTATGTAAGCGGCACTAAGGACCGGGGGCTCTTATACCGGCAAGGTATAACCGAAGAGCTTGTCGACTACACGGACGCCGACTGGGCTGGCGATGCAACGGATCGTCGCTCAACTTCCGGCTTTATGTTTTCTCTTGGGAGCGCGACTGTTGCGTGGAGCAGCAAAAAGCAGCCAACAGTGGCTCTATCCAGCACTAAGGCTGAATACCGGGGCGCAACCGTTGCCACCTACGAAGCCATTTGGCTTTGGCGACTACTGCAAGACCTGCGGATCGAGGTACCGACCCCGATCCTGATCTACTGCGATAACCTCAGCAGCATGCAGCTTGCCAAGAACCCTGTGTTCCATGCTCGTACAAAGCACATAGAAGTGCATTATCACTTCGTGCGTGAACGGGTCCTGAGCGGTGAAGTTGAACTACGGTATGTTCACACGAATCGGCAAGTTGCCGACATCTTCACCAAGCCGCTCGGGTCGGACAAGTTGCAGCACTTTACCGAAATGCTTGGTGTTCAACATCTCGACGTGCCGCACTTGAGGGGGAGACGCAAGGGCAAAGACACTACCGAAACGGGCAAAGGCAAAAAAACTGTTGAACCCGTAGGTAAGAGAAGAACCGGCAGAGGTGGAGACAAGAAGAAAAATGAAGCCAAGTCGACGAAGGAAGTCGACACATCCGAATAGGTCGGAGTGAGCGGCTGTGAAGAAGCCAAGGGAAGCACGGAGAAGGCCAAGACTCGGACGTGGTCCGATGTGGTGAGAGGCTTGAAGCCGAAAATCGAATCGGAGGATACCGATTCAGACAAGAGCTGGAACGAGTCAGAGACAGCTGATTCGGATCAACAGACGGATCCGGATGAGTCGGATCAACGAGAGGCCAAGGAGACACGGACGCAGCGGAAGTCGATGCCATCGCGGAGGAACCGACGGATCGGCAAGCGCTGGAGTCATAACAACGAAGGAGCTGAGATGGGCCTATTGAGCAGACATGCCGAAGGTCGAGGCGCGCAGAATAAAAGGGGTCGCGGCAAACGAGACCGGACCGGACAAGGAGCGCGAGCAAGGCGAAGCGATGCCAAGAGAAGTCGGTTGGAGGAACCGGCTGCCACAGAGGTTGACACTAAGACCCTACCTCAGGTTGAGCTTGAGGGGGAGTGTTGAGCGGCAAGCTCAACAGGAGCCGGATCGGCTGAATAAGCGAGATGAATCGGTATGCCGGTGAGCAACCGAGCCGGTAAGCAGTAAGGACCAGTGCGTTGGGGAGCCGGTATGCCGGATCCAATCCGTAACCGGAAGCCTAGTATAGGTTAGACTACTAGGCAGTTATAGTCTCGTAGTTAGTGTCAGATGCTCGTGTGAGCATTGAAGTACACCGTACTTCTAACAGTCTCGTGTGGACCTGTATAAATAGCGCTGATGAGCACGTTGTAAAGATGAGCGAGCACAGAGTATTCATATAATTTTGAAAAATAGTGTGTCCTACTCCCTCCTCTCTCTCTCTCTCTCTCTCTCTCTCTCTCTCTCTTTTGTGTGTTGTCCTTTCTAACGCTTCCGCAAGCAATCTTTAACAAGAACCAACCATGAGTCATATAGTTGTCTACATTACTTATGTCTTCTCTTTTATATATAAGGTTTGATTCGATTTGTAATCCAATTGTGATGCATGCCTTGTTACAATGCATGATTAAACATATCACTTTTTTTTTCATAAAAAACTATCCTTAATTGGTATTAAAATTAAAGTGGCCAAGGCAATCAATATACAAGATAATCCAATATTACAATGAATATTGTATAGCCATGCCGAATGACCGTAGCCAATCTTATTCATGTTCGGCATGTCCAAGAATAATGTTTTCATCCAACAACCCCTTTCTTTCCATCTCAGCATGCATGTCACTTCCCTTCAGAATCTCCTTGCATTTTCAGTGTCTGTGCACTTGCAATACATGTCTATAAGAGCATTGCTCACGAAGACATTCAAGTCATAACCACTTTCAATTGTATGGTTGTGTATTAACTTGCCTACTTCACAGTCTTTTAAGATGCAACACGCTTTTATAACATTAATATAGATATCCGAATATGGTTCAATATGAGACTCCCTCATCTTATTGTACATTTCAAGTGCTTCACAATCTTTTAAGCTGCAACACGCTTTTATAACATTAATATATTTATATCCGAATATGGTTCAATATGAGACTCCCTCATCTTATTGAACATATGATGAATGAAGAAATCACAACATTCCATGAAGATACATTTTCCTCTGGCAATTTGATGAATATTTCATTAACTTCAGAAAAACTTCCAAGGGAGGATAACATATCTATCATCTGATTTGCAATAGTGATGCTTGATAACAAACCATTGTTATAATAGGGTTATGTAATTGCTTAGCACAAGCTGGGTTTCCTTCTTTTTTTCATCTCGTTGCAAGAAAAAGTACTGATTCATTTGGAACAACTTTTCCTTTAGTAAACAATTCTTGAAATTCCTTGTCGATTGATCCATCTTCATGCACCTCATTGAAAAGGCCCAACAGTGCCAAAATAGTGATCATTCTCTTGCACATGATGGTCTTGTATTTGAAGGTATATCATTGTCAACCAAGCATGCTAATTTGACTCTAAGAAATATATGAGGGCAATGCTTTTGTGGAGCTCCGAATCTTGCTAGAATTAAAGCATTATCAACTAGTGTCCCATTTGATGCCCAAAGCAATAAAGATGTTTCTGGGGATAACAAAAACCTGTAACAATAGCAACAAAAGAGTGAGAAGCCATGGCCATGGCTCAAAAACAAAGGAAGCAGAGATTGATGGAGAGTTACCAGCATGTTGCATTTTTTGTAACAATATAGTACCTTATCACAATTGTGAAATTCAGAATAGCCAATGAACAATGCATTGCAAGAGACAACATATCGAGTTGAAACATGGTCAAAAAACTACTTGAGCAGTTTCAAGTAATCCAAATTTTCATACATATCAATGAGCATATTATTGATTACAATATCATGTTTCAAACCCCGTTTGTAGATATTGTTGTGCACTTCTTGTCCTTTTTCTACTACGTGAATACTTCCACATGTTTTCAAGACCCAAACAAAGGCCACGACATTTAGAGATATACCTTCCGAATGCATACATGAGTGGCATATAAGAGCATCCTCCCCACACCCATTTCCAACACATCCTAAAATCAGTGTTGTCCACGAGACTATATTCTGTAATGGAAGTCTTTTGAACACATTGAGTGTCTCTGCGAAAAAGCCATTTCCAGCATATCCTCCCCACACCCATTTCCAACATAACAAGAGAAGGTGGAATACAATAAATAACCATTTTTGCCCTATATTGAACCCAACATTCAAGGTTGATGATGGCAATGTAATATTCTAAATTTGTCCTTTTAACTTCATCCCACTTCTCTCGTAGTGGTTCCATTAACCTTTCACTTTAAAGCCCTAAGAGATATTCACATGCTTCCATGAAGAATAATTTTTCAGAAAAAAGAAGAAAACCAATCACATGCTTCCATGACCTACAAAATTTGTACCACAAAGAACCTTATAAAGTCATCTCAACAACCAAAATGGACCATTACAAAGTTCATGTGACAATTTCAATAGCAACACTCAAAAGGGCAATAATAAAACAATGCAAACAATCAATTACTTCCACATCACACACAATGCTCAACAATCAAAAGGATTTGTAATAATGAAGTCCATACATATCATTATGTGATCAACATCGGTTCTAGATGGGTCAATAATAAAACATCCATGTCAAGCACAATGTATGTGCTCGAGAAAGCTTGAATCTTGACAAATTGGATATCGTCACTCCAAGTCTCAAGAATCAACGACAAAACTATGTAGCCAATCACACACAATGTGTTGGGAATATGTCCCTCCAGTGGGAGGAGTCGATTGCATGGGCCAAGAAGTGCCGACAGTTGAAGTCAAGGAGGAGCCAATTGTTCGGGCCAAGTGCTGAGGGTTGAAGAGTCGACTGCGAGAAAGTTGACTGTGAGAGTCGACAAGAAGGAGATCCAGGTCGAAGACACGACCGACTAGTCGGGCTGACGGGAAGGTTGATGACTAGGTCAACTAGTCGAACCGACTCAATAGTCGACACTAGAGTCGACTAATGGCTACTTATTATTATAGATAATAATAGTAGAGATGTGTTGTACGGGCTGCATTTGTAAATAGCCCATACAATGTATAAGTATAAATACACTTAGGGAAAATTAGAGAGATGTGGGAGTAGAACATAATAGTGGTTGTAGCGTGAGAGTGAGAGTGAGAAAGAGAGCGGCGCCATAGCTAATTGAGCTTGAATGTCAAGAGCCTTGTGCGGCTGATACACTCGGTCTTTCAGAGTGTTGTATTGTGTGATTTCACTGTTAACCGTTTCTGGAGGAAACACCTTCGATGAGCCCTTAGGCTATCGGTATCAAAGGGTCGTGGTACGTGAAGGCTTCTTCTACACCGAGAAGACGTTAGGGGAATCGGGAGTGTACACTGGCTACAACCCGGTAGATGTAAACGTAGCTAGGATTACGAGTATGGGGAGAACACACAGATGAAGGAATAGTAATAGCGAGATTTTATATTAAATGAGAAAGCTCACAATGAATACAGTACACGGCTGTCGGCCGGAAACAGTTTTGTGCAGAGCTAAGTGCTACTATGTTAATCCTGCTAATAATCTAGGTATATCTCTCTCTACTGAGGTGTGCAGGTCTCAGCTTATATAGTTTTCTTCTTACACAGAGCCAAGCCGTCGGCTGATTATGAGGGGCTCAAAAACTCGACTAATTTAGCTCTACCTATTTCCTCACCTACTTTTCTACCTACCAGCGAGTTACATATTTTGTAATTACATTTCAGGCCTATCAACAACACCTGGCACGCCGTGGGACAGGACTTTGTCCGTCGGACCCACGATTCTCAAAGTGGAGGGATAATAAACGGATTTTGCCAAAATTTTACAAAATTGCCCTTTTATACAAGGGGGCTTAAGGGTTTGTTTTAATCCTTTTCTAATATGCCGAGGATATCCTCGGGGGCGTGGGGTTGGTCAGGCTATTCGGAAGGTGGGGTTGGTGATAGGGGTTTTGTTGCCGAGTCCGAGATGGTTGTGTCTTTGCGTGGGCTGTCCTCTGTTGGTTCTGGTTCAAGTAGGCTTGTGGTCGTAGTTTGTTGTTCGTGTGTGATGTGGGTGTCTGTAGGGGCGGGTCCCTCTTGTCGGGCTTCCGTGGTGGTTGTTGTTGTGGGCTCTGGTTCATGGTAATCGGTCGTGGGAGCCCTGTTAGTCATGGTAGCTAGGCGTTCCTCCTCGTAAGCTTCGGCTTCTAAACGGAACATCATTTGATCGTCGTTGAATTCCTCTAGAAGTTGCTCGATTGCCGCGGTGTGGGATTCTGCTAAGGTATGATATTCCTCGGTCAAGTCTTCATGGAGGGTCTGAATGCTGGTGTCATCCATCTTATAGAACCCTCGACCCTCCTTCCTTTGGTTCTCGACATCCGCGCGTAATATGTGTAGTTCAGCGGCTTGGGCTGACCATTCCTGCCATACACGGTCAAGCGTTTCCTCGATCTTCTTGGTGAGTTGCTGGCGATATTTGTTGATCAGGATCTTTATTCTAGTATCGTCCATGCCGATTTGAGCTCGGTGAGCTTCCACTTCCTCCCTTGCGGCCTTGGTGTCTTCTTGGCATTTGCAGACGAGGAGCTCAAGAGTAGCTTGGTTATCCTTTGCTTTTGCGGTTATGAGCGCGATTGTTTGTTCGTAATGTTTGGTGAGTTGTGCTACAGTTTCGTCCACTTCCTTTCTCCAAGCATCCCGTTGTCGTTTCCTGGCTGCGATGTCCTCTGTTTGCAACTGGTGATAAGCATCGGAAATTTGCGCCCTTTGCTCTTTAGAGATCCTCCACTTTTGCATGTGTTCGTTTGCCAGTTCTTGTAATTCCTTTTGTTGACGATGTAATTCTTGGTTGTCTGTGAATAGCTCGCGTTCCCATTGGCTATTCCTCTCTTCTTCCTTGATGAATCATTCTTTGGCCTCGGTGATAGCGACCTGAAGGTTCATCACCTCTCTTTCTTGTGCTTTGAGCGCGACCGAGCTTTCGGCAAGCCGTCGCTTGAGGTCAGCTTCGTGGCCTGCGGCTTGTTCCCATAGTTGGCCAATAGTGTTGTTGTGGTTTTGTTTTGCTAGCTCGGCTCGAGCAATCTGGGCCTTGAGCTCGTCTTGGTAATCATGGAGGGGAGGCCCTATCTGGGTTGCAGCTTGCTGGTTCCGGGGATGGGGTTCCTTGTCTGTCTGTGTAGATCTCTCTCCATGACGACAGGCGGTCGTGGCGTTTGCATGGAAACGTGCCTGGTTTGGAGGCTCAATGTCCTATCTGTCGTTAGAGATGTTTCGTTGGTGGTGACGACAGTTGGTGGCACCGTTTGCATGGAGGCGTGGCTAGTTTGGGGGTGCAAGCGTTTATCTGCCAGTGACGATGTCTCGCTCGTCTATACCGAATCCGTCATTGTGCTTGCATCGACCGTGGCTACCCTGGGGTGAGCTCTGTCGTTGTTGTGTGCTTCGGTAACAATAGCACTCAGGCTCGTTTTTGGAAGAGGGGTTGGTGAGACATCGTTACTCGGGGCATGGAGGCTTAAGGGTGGTTGTTCTCGATGTTGCTGCTCCAATGACGCCAGTTTCTGCTCGGCAGCTTGCCATAGCTCGGTGGCCCGTCTGGCTTGCGGCTGTGTCATTTTGATACGTCGAGCCATGTCCTTGGCTGTCCGACTTGTGTGGTCCAAATTTCGATATCCCTCGACTAAGGCCGTGTTCAGATCTGGTAGCTCCATGAGGAGGGAAGCATTCTATGCTTGCTTCTTTCGACCTATCTTCTGTAAGGCTCGATCCTCTTGAGGTTCGAGTTCTCCCATTAGTCCGCATTGGATCATCTTTGTTTCTGTGTGCACCTCGGCCATACGAGCGGCAATAGCTACTTGGGCGCGTGCGAGGAAATCCATCAACTCATATGTTGTGCCCAGTCGAAGTAGTGCACTGAACTCATATGCCTTCACGGGGAGGTCTTTGTAACCGAGGACTTCCTCCTCTGATATCTGCATGGTTTGTCCATGCTCGATCCTGCCTGTGTGGAGCCATGACTCTACGGGGGTCCCCTCGGTTTGTGTGGTTGACTCACGATTGATGCCTCGTTTCGTTTTCGACTGGTCCTGTGGTGTTGGCTCCTTGACTTTTCCTCTTTTGTTGCCGTATGCCCGAGGGCTGTTGGTTTGTGGGGCGCGGGCTCGGTTGTGGAGAGGGCATCGATGTCCTTGGTGTTTTCTGTCGTATGGTGACATCCTTAGTGATGGGCTCCTCGGCCTCGTCCCATTTGACACGGGTCACTGGTAACGCATGTTGCTTCTGTGTTTTTGGTGGGGTTGGTGCTGAGGTGGGAGTAGGATTTCGAGTGGCCGAGGGAGGTGGAGAGGGAGAGGGGTCTTCCTGGGTTAATGCCAAAATCTGCTCCCGCTATTTCCGTGGTGGTGGTGGAGAGGTGAGGATGCGACGAGGGGAAAACGAAGGAGGTGGGTAGAGGACTGTGAGGTAATGGGTCATCACAGGTAGCAATCGTTTACAGGATTGAAAAGACTCCAGTGCTGCATGGACTCCTTCGCCGGTGATGATTCCCCAATCAACTTTGTCGCCTTCGTACTCTTTGATGATGATGACAACCTTATTCTGTGGCATACTTGTGGGATTTGTATGCACAAAGGCGTATTCCATCAAAATTCGGGCGATCTCTCCAAAAGACTTGTTTGGTCCTCCGTAAGTGCGGTAAGCTTTTCCCGAAATCGAATACATCCCAAAGTATTCCCTGAGGGTCATGTGAGGAGGAATCTCGACTTGATGTTCTCCTCCTCGCATAAGGTCCAGAGCGGCGCGAATCATATTGTTGGTCATTGTGTCGAGGTGGATTTTGCGTGCTATTGCTTGGGCGTTAGGGTGCGTTGGGGTGTCGATGACTCGTAAGTAGCCGCCCAATCCTCGCTGTTGTAGCCAAGAACGGGTTTCCTGCGATGCTGAGAGAGGCATGGTGGACTCGATGGTTTGCTGACAGGGAGAGTGGGGGGGGGGGCGATGAGACGAGGGCGAGACAGAGAGATGGAAGAAGATTGTTGGGGAGGAAATCATTGTTCTGTGAAGGGGCCACGAGGGCGAGAGAAGGCCTGTTTGCGGGAGCGATGAGAACGAGAGAGAGCTTGGGAGCTTGAAGGTTGTGAAGGCAAGAAAGCTTCCGTGTGAGTGGTCGCGTTGTGTGTGGGGTAGCTTCTTTTATGTGACTGCTTAGGGTTTTGTGCAGGCAGAAGATCCTTTAGATTCTTGGTTGTGGCTGCCATAATAAGGTATTATGGCCACGCGTCATAGGAGTGCTTTGCCTTGTGAGGTGTGCATGTTCCTTAAATACTCTATTTTAATGTGAAGATGACTAGTTTGTGCTCCTAAGAATTTTTTTTTCTGATTTGGGATGATTTGTTAGGTGCTTTAGGTAAGGCGAATTTAAATGCTAAAACTATTCCTAATTTGACCTAATATACAATTTTGGTGGGTAGGTTATTATTTTATTGATGGGAGCACATGGCCTCCTTCGTGGCGTCGTCCATGAACTGGTATGTGCTGTGAGACTCGACGAAGGGATTTGTTGAGCGGCAAGCTCAACCGGATCCGGATCGACTGAATAAGCCTGAGCCGGATCGGCATCCGAAAGGATAAGCCAGATCGGTGAGCCAGCGAGCAATTGAGCCGATGAGCTGGGGAGCCGGTTAGCTGGATCAAACAGTAACCGGAAGCCTAGTAGTAGCCTAGACTACTAGGTAATTAATAGTCTCGTAGTTAGTGTCAGACGCTCGTATGAGCATTGAAGTACGCAATACTTCTGTTAGTCCTCTGAGGACTTGTATAAATAGTGCTGTTGAGCACAATTTATATACACAGGGAACTATTATTGCCCGGTAATAGATTTAATTTGTTCTGCTCTTTCTCTATCTCTCCCGCGTATTGTAAAGATTCCCATAAAACCTGTGTTTCTGTGTTCGGTTTTCTACTTGCTTCCGCACATAATCTCTTTTACATGGTATCAGAGCGCGAGGGTTGAGAACCTCTGCAGCCGACCTTAGCTCAAGAAGAAAACCTAACCTTCATAAAGAACAGGAAAAACAAAATGGACAGAGGAATGGCTAGCTCGCTCCCGGTGGAGAAGCTCGATAGAACCAACTACGCATCTTGGTCTTACAAGATGCACCAGTACCTGCTTGGGCATGATTACTGGAGCTATGTCAATGGAGCTAACGACACAACACCTGATGCGACACACAAGAACTTCCCTGTGTGGGAACAAGCAGCAAGCAGAGTGATGTACTGCTTCGTGTCCAGTGTCGGAGACCAGCTGCTGAGCCATATTCGGTCTGTACGAGGGAGAATACGCCGTCATTTTTCGACTTACAGTTGATGCTCCTTGTAGAGGAGAACCACGTTGGTGCGTCAACAAGTGCACCCACCGATAGCCGGATGCTGTACATGGAGACGGATTGGCCCCGTGGGCGTGGTGGACGAGGCGGGTCGGCTCGCAATGGTAGCGGCCGGCAAGAGCAGGACCGAAGGCATAGAGAATGTGCCGACAGTAGTTCTGGACCCTCCACAAGCAGGGGGAGTCAAGGCGGCGTCAGAGGCTGACAAGCAAAGGCCGACATGGAATGCTGGTATTGTGGTAAAAAGGCCCACAAAGAAAGTGAGTGCTGGAAGAAGCGCGCTGATTCGAACGGATTCGGATCTAGCAAGGTCGGCAGAGAGAACCGACAATACTCACACTACACAGAAGGATCGAGAGGATCCAAAACCGGAAAAGCCGGTAAAGGGCCAGCCTTGGCCCTGAAACATGAGGCTAACTCGATGAAGAAGACCACTTCCAAGTCGGAGGAAGTGTGGTATGTTGATTCCGGTGCGTCGAATCACATGATGAGCCACAAAGAGTGGCTCTCTTTTGTGGAGAAACCGGAACAACCGGGAGTTGTCGAAACCGGAGATGACACTCAACCAATCGTGCATATCGGAGAAGACCCTTTGAGCCACGTTGGATAGAGGGGGAAGCTGATGAACGTATTACATGTTCCGACTATCACAAAGAACCTAGTGTCAGTCGGTCAGATTGTTGATCCGGGGATGCAGGTGCAGTTTATGCACCTTGGGTGCTTCATTGAGGAAGAGGGCCAGATTATTGCGCAAGGGCGCAGAGAAGGGAGGATGTTCATCCTCAACACCAATGACGTCGACACTGCGTTGTTCGCCAAAGGACAGAAGATTGAATAAGATATTGATCTTTGGCACAAGCGGATCGTCCACGTCAATTACCGGAGGCTTCAAGACTTTCAAACGAAACAAGTTGTTTTCGGTTTGCTGAAGTTTAGTGGCTGGAAGGCTCATGTATGTGAAGCCTGCCAACTTGGAAAGCAACACCGGCTTCCATTCCCCACCGAACGAAACCGTAGCCGTAACAAGCTCGACCTTATTCATTTGGATGTTTGGGGACCGGCATAGAACGTGAGTCTTGGTAGGAGTCGAGATTTCGTCTCCTTCATCGACGACTACAGCCGACACACGGATCTACCTCATTGAGCAGAAGAGCGAAGTCTTTGAGTGTTTCCGGAACCTGCAAAGCCTAGTTGAATGGGAAACAGAGAGGAAGATCAAGTGCATGCGGTTGGATGGCAGAAAAGAATATTTTTCCGGCGAATTCCACAGTTATCTATAGCAAAAAGGAATTCGGAGAGAGTTCAACTGCACATACACACCGTAACAGAATGGTGTGGCCGAAAGGAAGAATCGGTCGCTTATCGACACGGCGAGGGTAATGCTGGAGGAGAAGAGCATGCCCCATTTCTACTGGGTTGAGGCGGTCAGGACGACCGTCTACATCCAAAACTGGATCGGTGACAAGGTGTCCGTGCATGAGCTGTATTTCGGGCGTAAACCGAATTTGAGACACCTTTGGATATTCGGTAGCATTGCAGATGTGCATGTGATGGATGAGAAGCGGAGGAAGTTGGATGCAAAGTCAGAGAAATGCATCCTAGTCGGTTACTCGCATGAGCAAAAGGGGTATAAGTGTTATAACCCCCGAACGAAGCAGGTCCGAGTTAGCCGAGATGTTGAGTTTGATGAGACGACATCATGGTATGCCTTACCGGCTCCGACTTCTGACCCCGACCCAATATCGGAGGATGAGGCTAGTGAGCCTAAACCGGTCCAACTAGAAGATGAAGACGTCGACACTCTAGAAGAGAGTCTGATCTCATTTCGGTTAAGTGGACCGAATGAGCGGCTGACTCGGGATGACCAGTTGGATGAGAAACCGACGAGTAGTGGAGACTCTGCCGTGCTCTCCCCGCGCAAGGAACCGAGGAGACGGTTCACGCGCAAAGAAAAGGGGAAGAAGAAGATGTCGGCATACGAAATCGGCACCGTTGAGTCGGATCGATGCGAATCTGACTTCGGAAAGGACCTGGCCAAGAAGGGCCCCAAACCGGGTAACGATAAGTTACGCCGGTCTTCCCGCCAGAAGAACCCTGTGACGCGGTACGGGTACAATGAGTACATGGCGCATCACTATGCGTACATGACCAAGGTGGCGGAAGTGCGTGAGCTAGAGAGCTACACAGAAGCGGCAAGGGACGCAAATTGGCGTGCCGCTATGGAGGAAGAAATGCGGGCACTTGATGCCAACAAAACATGGGACCTCGTTGACCCTCCCCAACACTGTAAACCGATCGGATGTAAGTGGGTATACAAGGTAAAGTACAATGCTGACGGTTCGGTTAACCGGTACAAGGCCTTGTTAGTGGCGAAGGGATACACGTAGACCCACGGAATCGACTATGACGAGACCTTCACTCCAGTAGCAAAAATAACGACGGTTTGTGTGGTGTTGGCGGTTGCTGCGGCAAGGGAGTGGCATCTTCACCAGATGGACGTGAAGAATGCATTTTTTCAAGGCGACCTTGAAGAAGAGGTCTTTATGACCCAACCTCCTGGTCTCCAGACGGAGATGAACAAGTTGGCGGTATGCCGGATGAAGAAGTCACTTTATGGCTTGAAGTAAGCCCCCCGAGCTTGGAATGCCAAGATTACGCACCGGTTGCGTAAGATGGGGTTTGCGGCCTCTAAGTTTGACTCTTCATTGTTCATTCGGCAAGGTCCGGACGGTTCGGTTTGCATCTTGTTGTATGTTGATGATCTAGTCATCACCGGACCCGGACTCGATGAAATCAGCCGAGTCAAGTCCCAGCTGTGGGACACATTTGAGATGAAGGATATGGGGGACCTTCACTATTTCCTTGGGATCGAGGTGATCCAAACCCCCGACGGCATATTGCTCTCAGAGAGACACTATGTGTTGAATATGTTGTACAAGTTCGGCATGACGGAATGCCGATCGATATCCACACCCCTGGACCGGAACCAGAAGCTCTGTCCCGACTCCGGACCGGCATGCGATGAGAAACTGTTCCGACAAATTGTTGGAAGCCTTATATATTTGACAATCACCCAACCTGACATCAGTTATCCGGTCGGCGTGATTAGCCAATATATGCAGAAGCCGACCGTGGAGCACCTTCTGTGCGTGCATCAAATTTTGCAATAAGTGAGCGACACGAAGGAACGTGGAATGTTATACTGGCTTGGTATAATTGAAGCTCTAGTCGGCTTCACGGATGTCGACTGGGCCGGTGATGCATTGGATCGCTGATCTACCTCCGCCTACATTTTCTCCCTTGGTAGTGCAACTGTTGCGCGGAGCAACAAAAAGCAGCCAACAGTGGCTCTATCGAGCACTGAGGCTGAATACCGAGGCGCTACCGCTGCCACCTGTGGAGCCATTTGGCTTCGGTGCTTGCTGCAAGACCTGCGGATGGAGGTGTCGACCCCGATCTTGATCTTCTGCGACAACATAAGCAGCATGGAGCTCGCCAAGAACCCTGTCTTCCATGCTTGCACAAAGCACATAGAAGTGCACTACCACTTCGTGCGTGAGCGTGTCCTGAGCACTGAAGTCGAACTTCGGTATGTTCATACGGATCGGCAAGTTGCCGATATATTCACCAAACCGCTCTGATCGGACAAGTTGCAACACTTCACCGAAATGCTTGGTGTTCAACATCTCAACGTGCCACACTTGAGGGGGAGAGCGGGCAAAGACATTGGAACATGCAAAGGCAAAGAGACTGCCGCTTGCGCCGGTGAGGGAAGAACCGACAAAGGGGGAGACAAGAAGAAGAAAGGAGCTGAGTCGACAAAGGAAGTTACCACATTCGAACAAGTCGGAACAAGCGGCATCTGTGGCATAGTCAAGAAGGACAGAGCTGACTGGAAGAAGAAGGCCAAGACCCGGACATGGTCTGATGTGGTGAAGGACCTGGAACCGGAAAACAAATCGGGAGCGACCGATTCGGACAAGAGCTGGAACGAATCAGAGACAGCTGATTCGGTTCAATAGACGGATTCGGAAGAACCGGATCATTTCAAGGCCAAGAGGATGAGAAGGCAACGAAAGTCGATGCCAACCCCTTTCCTTCCCCCTTCCTTTTTTCTAGAATTACATTCATACCCCTCCCTCTTTTAGTAATTTTATCGTACCCCTCCCCCTTTCATTCTTCTTAATCTCACTCTACCCTTTCCTCCTCCACTTTAATTTCCAATCTACCCTCCAATTCTTCCTACCCCCCTCCTTTTTTCAAAGATCTCCATACAATCTAACATACTTCACAATCCCTAACTCCCACCTCACACACTTCTCTCCTACCCTTCCTCTCTCTTTCTCTCTCACACTCCCCTACATGTTTTTCAAATAAGCCCATAAAATCTTCTATCCCACACCAAATATATCAAACCCCATATCTCCTACATCATCAAATTTGAACACACACACACACACACACTCTCTCTCTCTCTCACACACACACACACACACACACACACACACACCCCTTATCTTCCCTATATAAACCCCTCCAATTCTATATGGTCATGTGCACTGATGAGCTCCTTAGGAGCGAAACTAGTTTGCCACATCAACCATTTCTTTGTATTACTTTTTAAGTTTCTTAATATGAATTAGTTTTTAGTCTATTTCTCTCTCTCTAAACTTTGTACATCTCTCTCTCTCTCTCTCTCTCTATAATTCTCACTCTTAATCTCACATTCACCCACCGATTGTATATCGTTCGCACTCCTTGTATTGATCTCACGGTCTAGAATCCATTTACCCAGCTTTTGACGATGTCTCCGGCAAGTGTGCCAAGTTGTAATGTGCCGTTAAACTCGTCGATTATCCAGAAGGGGCCTGTTCATTGGAATCGTAATTTCCCCGGCATGGCACCGAGTTGTGTTTGGAAGACGAGTACCGGTTTGCCGATGGCAAGTGCTTTCTCCATACCTTTCCGATGACGATCTACGAAGGCTTTGCGTTGTCGTTGGCGTTGTTCCAGTTGAGCCATGCTGGCCACTCGATGTTCGCCGAGTTCGAGGAGTTGTTCGAGCCGATATTGCTTTGATTGGGCCTCGGGTAGCCTTTCCTTAGCCTGAACTCGGAGCCTCAGAACTTGGAACTCGATCGGCATGACTGCTTCCAAACCAAATGCCATCCGAAAGGGTGTAGATTGAATGCTAGTTTTAAATGTGGTGCGATACGCCCATATTGCACTTTGGAGCTTGTCATCCCAATCGGTGCGGTTCTCATTGACGATCTTTTTCAGGATTGTTTGCAAAATTTTATTAGTAGATTCCGCCAATCCGTTTGCCTGAGGATAGTATGGTGTACTTTTCTTATGTACAACCGCGTAGTGTGTAGTGAGCTCCTGAATTATGTGTTTCATAAAATGCCCACCTTGGTCACTAATGAGCTCGATTGGGCATTCATAACGGCACCATAGATGTTCGTAAATGAACTTTGTCATGGATGCAGCCGTGTTGTCCCGTAGTGCCTTAGCCTGGACCCATTTTGTGCAATAGTCCGTGGCCACGATTATATATTTGTTACCGGTGCGAGTCGTGGCTGGTTTGAAAGGTCCCACAAAATCTAACCCCCACTTTTGAAATGGTTCTAACGGGAGGATGGGTTGGTGCGGCATCCGGGCTTGCTCGGTCGGTTGTCCCATGCATTGACACAAATCGCACTGTTGACAGAATTCATGAGCATCTTTTTTCGTTGTAGGCCACCATAAGCCACTCTGCCATATTTTTCTTGCCGTGGAATCTCCAGCGTAATGACCCCCCGCGATTCCGTGATGTGCCTCATGGAGGAAATCGTGTTTCTCGAATTGATGGATTGCACGACGCCAAATGTCGTCCGAGCCTTTGTGGTAGAGGGTGTCGGAGACTAGACAAAAGTTTCGGCTCCGGACAGCTAGTCGTTTCCGAGCATCGAGGGTCAGGTGGTCGGGACGAAGGTCGGTTATTAGAGATCTAGGTACTAAAGTAAGCTTAAGATAAGGATAAACAAATGATAGATAGAAAGGAGAAAGAGAAAGAAGGAAGCCGATCCACCCGACCACCCCCGAGCGAAGGGATCGAGACGGACTCGAGCCTCGATCGGCGTCCCATACCACCGCCGTGGCGTCGAGTCGTACCTGGTGCTGGCGCGCTCGCTACAAGAGTTGACCCACCACAAGAGCAGAGTCTCGATGTAGTCAAAAGATCATCAAATGAGGGTAGCTAGGCCTCTTATTTATAGCGATACCCAAGGCCCCCAGGCAAGTTCACACGACACCTAATGGGTTGTCTCAATCCCGAGGATTAAAAGTAATCCTCCCCTTCTTTACACTCTCGTTTAACCCTCACACTTATCCACATGTATAGAATACTACGGTAAATTCTCACCACGGGATATTAAATGGTCATGCCCGTAACATTGGTGCTGAGGAAATGGGTCATCTTAGTGATCCATTCATCTTCATTTTCGTCTTCTTGACTAACTATGTGCCCGAGCAGATTCCCGCCTGTCACCAAGAACGCGCATTTTGCCGGATTTAAGCTCAACCGAGCTTGTCGACATCGATGGAGACAGAGGCGTAACTGGGTCATATGCTCCAATCGTTGGCCATACACGGCAAAGTCGTTGAGGAAAACTTTCATGAACGCCGGGATATACTCGTTGAAAATCTCGGTGATGATGCGTTGGAATGTGGTCGGTGCCGTTTGTAGTCCGAATATTATTACCTCAGCCACGACGACACCCCATTCCATGACAAACACCGTTTTCTCCTGATCGTCTGGGTGCATTCTGATTTGGTTATAGCCGTTGAACCCATCTAGAAAGCTGTAGCATTCATGACTAGCCACCGTGTCGAGGACACTGTCCATGAATGGGAGAGGAAACCCATCCATGACTGTCGCGGCATTGCGTTTGCGGTAATCAACACAAACACGGATTTTCCCTTTTTCTTGGGGACGACGACAGTTGGGCTTAACCATGTGGCTCTTTTTACTGGGTGTATAAAACCTACTCGGAGGAGCTTGTCGATCTCCTCTTTGACCTTAGCCGCGTAATTGGGGTTCATACGGTATCGTTGTTGTTTGATCGGCCGAGCGTCATGCAGGAGGTGTATTTGGTGTTGGTAATATTGGGGATCCAATCCCTTCATATCAGTGTAAGACCATGCGAATACATCCTGATAATCCATGAGTAGGCATATGAGGGTTGACCGTTCGTCGGCTGGTAAGTTGTTAGCGATTTGTAGTGTACGCGGGTTCTCGTCGGAGCCGAGGTTGAGTGACTCGAGCGTTGCTGCTTTGACTCGATGGGAGATGGCGAGTTCTCATTCAAATGCATCCCGAGCGTGTCGTAATTCCTCGATAGTTGTGGAATCTGGCTCGTCCTGGGGAAGTGAATCTTCTGTGACATCCTCGTCTGATGGTGTACCCCTTCCGCGTATAAGGGTGTGGTGTTGTGGGGCGTGGTTATGCATTCTTCTATTATTATCCATACCTTGGTCTTCCCCCGGCGGAAAGAGATCATATTTTGTTGCTAATGTTGCTTAATATTTGTTGTGCGTAGCCAGGGTCGTCCAAGCAGCATTGGGTAGGCGCCCGGGGCTTCGAGGCGTAACACGACTACCGAGATAGTGAACATGTGGCCTCCTAACATGAAGTCAAGGTGGCAGATTAACCCTATGGGACGAACCAATCGCGTATCGGCCATTCGAAGCCAAAAGGGGCAAGGTTCCCATTGGTTCAGACCAAGTGTGTGACATGTGTCCTCGCTAATGACGTTCATGCCGGAGCCACCGTCGATTATACATCCCTCAAGGTCGTGTCCCTTAATCATGATTTTCACGGGTGGATTCTGAGAATCCATGAGGGGTGCGGCCGATTTGGCGTTAGTCGTGAGCGTAGCCAATGTATCCCGAAAGCGCGGCATGAGCGGTAAAAGCTTATGCAATGGCATCGAGATCGTAGAACTGGTAAGGGCGTCCCACAGATGGTCATCTTCTGCCGAGGTGGATGGTCCTATGGATTGTGGTGCTCCAATGGTCACGTCCTGCATCTCTATGTGCATCCGCTCAACGTTGCTTTTGTTGGCGGTGTCAATCCATTCCTTGGCTGCTTGTTGGACTTCATCTTGTACTTGCCATTGGGTAGCCTGGGTTTTGCTATGTGTAGTAACGTGTTGAACGTTTGCCATAATACTATTCACGGTCGGGGCCTTACCGCGGTTCATGGTTGGGCATTGGGTAGCGTAGTGGCCGGGTTGGTTACACTTAAAGCAGGTAACCGATGCTAAGTTGCTGGTGTCATCGTGATCAATGTGTGGGAGAGGGTGTGAGCGATTCCCGGCCTCTTGTGTAGGCGTGTTGGCCTGTGGCGCTTTATGGGGACGAGAGTTGCGCGGTACGTTTTGAGGAGGGTCCCGATGACGATTGTCGTTATGCTGTCGATTGTTCTGCGAACCTCTGTGAGAGTTCCTTCTATCGTTTTGTGAATACCGTTGATCGTACCGGTCATCTTGGTCGTCGTCGTATCGGTCATACTCATCGTTTGCTCTATATTGGTCATCGCGGTATTGGTCACAGCGGTCATCCGATCTCCTGTGGTCGTCGTCACGGCATTGACGATCCGAGGATCGTGGTTGCTCATTATCCTGATGTCAGTAGGATTGATGCTCGTCCTGACGTGAGTATGTATTTCAAGTCTCGATCTGGCGAACCGGAGTCGTCGTCGTGCGGTTGAGCATGTTGTATTCACATTGTTCGATCAGGTGAGATCGGGACTGACAGATTGGACAATGTGGCCGGCGAGGGCACTCAAGAGCTAGATGGCCCGAGCCCGAGCAAGTTGTGCATTGGAGGGCTTGTCGGAAATGATTGTCCTCCTGAGGAAGGGTGCTTTGCAAAGAGCCCATGGAGAAAGCCGTGCTATGCTGTGTTTGATCGATGGCGAGGACGCGTGCGATGACTTGCTCGATTGTCTGGTTAGAGAAATTGGTAAGTGTGAGAGTTGTCCGTAGAGGCTCCTGTAGGCTGGAAAGGAAGGTATCCAGAATGTGATGTGCGGAGACATCCTCGACCAGTTGTCGATAGAGATCCTGAAATCGGATTGTGAACTGGGCGACCGTCTCGTGAAAAGAATTGCCAAAGGAGCAGTTCACGCTTCAGAACTTCGTGGTGAAATAATTCTAGAAACTTTGTTCAGATGTCCTGGAACGTTGTGACCTCCCCCATGTCGAGGCGAGAATACCATTGAGCAGTCGGGCCATTGAGGTGGCCGATAATTCCGCGATTTTGGAGGACTCAATTTTGGTAGCCAATAACCGCTGCGTCGAGTGGTTGGCCTGCCATGTGAACACGAAAGCACGGGTGTGCGATTCCGCGTTTGGGCCGTCTGTATAACGTGGGTAAGGGTAAGGCATGGTATCGAGATCTGGGTTTTCAAGTAAAGTCCGGAAAGGGTTAGGGTCAGATTGGGTGACCTCTAGAGGGCTTGGCGGGGAGATAAGTGTGGAATCAACTCGTGACTGGGTATCAGGTGGCGAGGATTGCAACCGGTGGGCCTCCGATAGTTCCTAGAAAGATTGGTCAGTGACCGCCAAGTTGGAAGTTCCTTTGACTGGCTCAGGGCATCGGGCGGGTGGCCGAGACCGCGTGATGTGATTGGGTGTCGTAATGGCGGTTGAGGTTTGCCTCCTACGTAGTTCGTTGTGACCTTACAACTGTAACCAGGCGTGCCAAATTGTGTTAACCGTTTTTGGAGGAAACACCTTCGATGAGCCCTCATGCTATCAATATCAAACAGTCGTGGTACATTGTCATGGAGAAAACCATCCCTAGGCGGAAACCGAGTGTAACGTGCGTAAACCGGCCCTTACACGTGGGCACAAGTTTTGTTGTATAGTACGTAGACAGGTACAAGTCGGCTGAGGTGAATTCCTAGGTAGCACGCATTCATTAGGGAGATAATCAAGGTGTATCCCTGTCCGAAAGGACAGGGAATAAACATGATGTAACGGGTGGTAACAGCCTCCCTCCTTCGGCTATAAAAGAGAGGGAGAGGTATTGTAAATGGATTGCGTTTTTTTTTGTGGAGGACGAAGTGATGCCGGACTGGAACCGAGCTCTTCTCCTCTGTCGTCTCCATAGTCGTTTTGTGTAGGTTTTTGGGAGGCTGACTTTGCTCCGCAGAATGCCCGAGTGCTTCCGGCAGAGTCTCCACCTCGCGTTCTTAGTTTGTGTGTGTGTGCAGGCGTCGAAGCCTATCACTCGTCGGCTTGCCGGTTGTAACTCCTTGGTTTATATATACATATATGTTTGTTCTGTCTCCATTGTTCAGAGTTAGTTGCAATGCCTGTGAATCTGTGTGTCTGTGTGCGTGTGAAGTACATCGGTAGTTTACTTCCCCTCTTCTCATTCGGTTATTTCTCGGTCCAAGGCACCCGTGGTCCCGCCTCGTTCTCCACGCACGCGCGTAACAACGCGACATATTTGGTGAACCCAACTTGAACAGGCGGCAAAGGAATAGAAAGATGAGAGGGTCGGATCTTGCAGAAGCCATGGCTTTGGCTGTGGATCGGATAGTGAGTGCGCACGAAGGCACATGCGCCCTCGATAGGGCTATTGAGGCAGTCGTCGGCACGATAGGCCGATTCGGTGGGAAGGACGCCACGAGCTATTTGGAAGCTTACTGAGCGGAAATGGTGATGAGGGATATCCCGGAGGACATGCGACTGGCTGGATTCCTACGGGTGGCGATGCCAGGCATCCACGCGGAGGTGCTTGAGGTACGGGCTGAGAGTCGGACCTGGGAAAAGTTTGAAGGTCGGCTCCTTGAAAAATACGGGCTTGATGACACACTTCGGCTATCGAACTGGGACTTCATGGAATGGGTGAAGACCCCTGAAAAGGGGAGAAACGTGTCGGTGCTCCTTCGGGAGTTTGAAGAACGCTTCGCACGTCTTTCGGCGCTGGACCGGACCGTACTGGACACAAGTCGTGTCCTATTGTTCATTAAATCAGTGGATGTAAGGGACCTGTTAACTCTTCGGGCCGGACAATGGCCTAACACAGGGTGTCTACGGGAGACACTTCACCAAAGGGTGTTACGGCAACCGGATTAGACTTCAACGCTTAATCCTACTTGATTAAGTTACTTATTATGATCGTCTTTCATAACACACGCGTAAGATATAACAATTAAGACAGAATGGCAATTAACACAGAGATAGCAACGCTTAAGATTTCATTAATTAACCGCTAACTATTACATTGTATCCGGGCCTTTAAATAGGTTTCCGGTCTGTATTACAAAACGGTGCCATTCGCACCTGTTCGGGATCGGTCCGGATTCGGAACGGCATACCGTTTCCGGTCCGTCCGTCCACACTCATAGCTTAATTACAACCACATTCCTACTACTTAATTAGCTCTCCGTTTCCCACTCTAGACTCCTTTGCCGGCCGGTAACACATGGCACGCCCGTGGGACAGTACCTTGTACGTCGAATCCACAACATACCCTTACTATTCTTCGTCCAAAATGTCCAGAATGCTTTGTTCGAGAGGCTCCAATGGTTCATTTGGAAGTGGTTGTTGTTGTTGTTGTTGCTGCTCTGTTGCTGTCTGCTACAGCGGGTCCGTTGGTGGTTGCTGCGGCTGTTCCTCCATTTGTGGCTCTGACACCGGCGTCTCCGTCGTTGCTCCCTGCGTCGTAGTGGTCTCCGGTTGACTGGTTCCCGGCTGGCCCTCAGCCGGCGACGGTTCCTCATCACTAAGGTTAACCGTTGCCGCTTCCCGTGCTTTTTCTTCCCGCACCCGGGACCACTCGTAGCTTTCAAACTGGATTTGAGCGTCCAGCCTATCATCCTCCAGCTGAGCTATGAGCTGCCTGACCTGCGCTAGCTGTTCATCTGCCAGGACTTGGAAGTCGTCGGCCAGCTCGTCCCGTATGGCGGTGAAGTCCTCGGAAGTCAACGTATAACAATCATCTCCTTCCTTCCGCCGGTTTGCCACATCCGCCCGTAGCAACTGGAGTTCCGTTGCGTTTTGTGCCCACTTTGTCCACCATTTTACGAAGCTTTCATCAATCAAGTGTTTTGTCTGATTCAGCCATGCCTGGAGGATGGACTAAATCCGGCTCGTTCCCAATTGCGATTTGGTTTCCACCGCTTGCCGTTCCTCCTTCAGTTGTTTGATGATTTTGATGTTGTCCTCCGCATGCGCCTTGTAATGCGTCAATTGCCTTTGATATGTGCTTTGTAATTTCTGCAATACTGTTGACGCTCTCTCTTTGTCTTCCTGCTGCTGCCTCGTGAGCTCCATCCGGACCTTCTCTGCCTCGTCCAAGCGTCTTGTATTTTCCGCCCGTTCGTCGGCGATTGCCGTTGTCGTAGTGTATTTCGTACACTATGTGAAAAAGTAAAAATAATATAACCGATTTAATTACATATAAATAAATAAAATAATATATCAAGATATTTATCACGTGCATAGGGCAAGATTCGAACCCTGTACCTCCACGTAGCCAAACCTCAACTTTACCATTATGCTACCTTATCTTTAGTGTTCTATAAATAGATTTAATAACTATAAGTGCTTTATTTGCACCTACCTTTATTAAAAGGTAAATCGTGCATTTTTAGAGTGCGTGAATATTTTATAGAAAAACGCAAGCAACTAAAAAGTGACTCATGCACATCTAGCGTGCATGAGCACTATATTTAGCAAATAAAAGCAAGGATTAGAAAAGCATCACATGCATATTTTAGTGTGCATGAACATATTAGAAAAAAAGCATGTAGCTATGCTTAGTCTCTCCCATCACTACATAAGGATGGGGAGCACAATGTAATAGATGTGTGAAATATTTGGAAATTGGATATATTTCCGAAAACACCAACCGATTAATATAATCGTGGGATTCACGAAAATAATATAATCTATACTTGTGGGATTCACAAGTTTCTTATATCTTTCTTTCAATCTAAATACATATTCTTATCTAAATATTGATTAATCGAATACAATACACTCGTGGGATTCACGAGATTTCTATCTCTCTTTCTAATAATCTATTTATTACTAGCCTCATCTCATATTCTTCTTTCTCCTAGTCCAAAACCTCAGCGGTTCCCACCCGACTCACGCAACGATCCGGAGCCGAAAGGCACGACACAGTTGGTGAACCCGACGTGAAGACGGGTGGCAAGGAGATGGAGAATCAACAAGAGGCAATGAGCATAACGATGATGATGATGTTCGAGCGGATGCTACAAGAACAACGAGTGATGTCGGAGATCACGGGGGCAGTAAAGCGGCTCGTACAACGAAACGGACAATTCAACGGAAACGATGTGTCACGCTATCTACGTGACTACAAGGCGGAGATGATACGATGTGGGATACCGGAAGGATTGCAAGTGACATCCTTCAATCGGGTGGCCACGGATGAGCTACAAGAGAGAATCCACAAGATATGGCAACAAAACTCGACATGGGGGTCATTCGAAGAAGCTTTACGAGAGGCATATGATTACAAGAGATCAAAGGGACAAGATCGGCGAAAATTCGACGAATGGGTGGCATCGGAGAAGACCCACCAAAGTGCAACACAAGCATTGCTAGAGTTCGAGCATCGTTTTGCTCGACTCTCGGAGCAGGAACAACGATTGGTGGGGGAGGATAAAGTCCTAATGTTCGTAAAATCGATCGATCGAAAAGAAAGGAAGGACATCGGGATTGAACTTGAAGACGATGACGGTACGAATGGTCTTACCGAAGATTGGGCCGAAGTCCAAAGGGTATGCCGGAGACATGATGAGAGGAAGATGAGAATCTTGTCAACGACATGGCCGATGAAGGATGGTCGATTGAAGACAAACGATGGAGCCGATATGAAGGCCGAAATACAACATGATGGTGCGACGGAAGAGGGTGTAAAACAAGCTACCCTCTTGTCTTGCGAAAGAACAACGACGAAGGATAAGGCCGATAACCCAAGTGTAGAAGAAGATTTCAGAATACAAGTGATTGAAACATCGGGTGAAAAAGGGGTAAGCATAATTGATGCAGTGAAAGAGAGCAAAGAGGACTTGATTGAGGAGGTCGCCACGAAAGATGACATCGAATCGAAGGTGGCTATGGACGAATCAATAGAGGATGGTCATATCGAGACTTCCCCACCATTGATTCCAGAGACTCCGGCAGTTGCGTTCGAAAGGCAACGTGAGACCGAAGAGACGGAAGGTGGCGGAGAGAAAACAAAGGTCGAAGTCGATGTGTATGACGGAGAGATAGCCGAGAATATGGCTATGGGTGAAACAATGGAGGATGATAATACCGAGGATTCCTACCCACTAATCCTAGAGACTTCGGCGGTTGTGTCCGAGAACCAACGTGAGACCGGAGAGACGGGAGGTGGCAGCAAGAAAGGTAAAGTCGGAAGCCGGTTCGGATGGAAGGTGATCCGGACGGGATTCCGATCCGAAAGAAAGCCGAACCGGGTAAAAGAGGATTCGACTTGAAGACGATACAAACGAAAGCCGAATCGGGCGAATGAGGATTCGTCCGAAAGACGACCCGAAAGAAAGCCGACCCGAAAAGGGGTCAACTCGGTCAAAACCGATCGACCGAGTCTGACTTGGCCGAACGCGAATATGGATGGAAGCCGACCTAGCCGAAAGCCAATCGGACGAGATCGATCCGGAAAGAAGCTAATCCGACTCAACCGAAGGTTGGACCGGTCGAGGCTGGTGAAAACGAGGAAAAGAAAGCCAACCGAAACCAAAACCGATAGATCGAAACCGGGCCGGAAGGGGACCGACTCAATCGAAACCGAACAACCGATTCCGATTCGGCCGAATACGAATCCGATCGGAAGCCGATCAAACCGAAAGTCGATCGGACGAGAGCGATCCGGAAAAAAGTCAAGGTTGATGAAAACAAGAAAGAGGCCAGTAAAAGACCCTACCACGAATGACAAGGGCCAAGAATATGACGAGAGAGAACAAAGAATATGGTGGATCGGATGGCGACAATGGTTCGGGTGGAAAGAATGGGTCTACTCAAAATGGAGAGACAAAGTTGACATAGCGGGACAAACGGAGGATGAAGGGGAGACAACGAGCACCGGCAACTTCGGCACATACCGGAGGATGTGCGGGTTCGGAGGGGGCGAGTGTCGTAGTGTATTTCGTACACTACGTGAAAAAGTAAAAATAATATAACCGATTTAATTACATATAAATAAATAAAATAATATATCAAGATATTTATCATGTGCATAGGGCAAGATTCGAACCCTATACCTCCACGTAGCCAAACCTCAACTTTACCATTATGCTACCTTATCTTTAGTGTTCTATAAATAGATTTAATAACTATAAGTGCTTTATTTGCACCTACCTTTATTAAAAGGTAAATCGTGCATTTTTAGAGTGCGTGAATATTTTATAGAAAAACGCAAGCAACTAAAAAGTGACTCATGCACATCTAGCGTGCATGAGCACTATATTTAGCAAATAAAAGCAAGGATTAGAAAAGCATCACATGCATATTTTAGTGTGCATGAACATATTAGAAAAAAAGCATGTAGCTATGCTTAGTCTCTCCCATCACTACATAAGGATGGGGAGCACAATGTAATAGATGTGTGAAATATTTGGAAATTGGATATATTTCCGAAAACACCAACCGATTAATATAATCGTGGGATTCACGAAAATAATATAATCTATACTTGTGGGATTCACAAGTTTCTTATATCTTTCTTTCAATCTAAATACATATTCTTATCTAAATATTGATTAATCGAATACAATACACTCGTGGGATTCACGAGATTTCTATCTCTCTTTCTAATAATCTATTTATTACTAGCCTCATCTCATATTCTTCTTTCTCCTAGTCCAAAACCTCAGCGGTTCCCACCCGACTCACGCAACGATCCGGAGCCGAAAGGCACGACACCGTCGCGGCCCGATCAACTGCTTGCTAGAGCTCGGCCATCCGTTCCTTATGCTCCATTTCCAACCGTTTGTAGTCCCGGTGCAGGTGCTCAAAATCATCCGTCTTTTGCTTGAGCCGTGCGTTGATCTGACGACGGGCCCGGTCCTCGCGGTCCTTCTGCTGGCGGAGCTCTTCCTTTAGCTGTTCAATCTCTGTTTCCGCCGTTTTCCGCAGCTTGTCCTTTTCCTGCAACACTTTGTCTTTCTCCTTCTTTAGCTGGTCGTACGCTTGATGGCCTTTCTGGAGGCTCTCCTCTACCCGGCGGAGGGTCTCAACAGTCTTCTTTAATTCGGCTTTGGCCGCCGTCTTCAATTCTCGTTCATGGCTCCTTAGCGCTTCTTGTGCGGCAAGTTCATCTCTCAATTCCGCAAGCTCCTGAGCTTGCGCCGCATCTCTCGCTGGAACGGTTTCCGTTGCCGGATTCACCGGTGATTGGATCCGTATTTTGGCCATCTCTGTCGTGACCTGATCCAAGTCTTTTTCAAGGCACTGGATTCTGGACCGGGCCGTCTCTAGTTGTTCGGTTGTGACGAGCAACCGTTCGCTTTGCGCTCTTTCTTCCGCCTCAATATACCCCACTGCTCCGGCTATCTGTTCGCCTATCCACCGGAGCCACAGGCTACCGGTGCCTTGTTGTGCTTGCACGGAGGTTTGACAAATGGGCTCACTTGTAGAGGGGTGGTCCCGCCTGGTTGCGCCGAGTTGCAGTTCCGTTTCTGCCCGTGGACCACCCTGCTGTCCTGGTTTCCCTTGCGCTTCTTCTTGGCTGACCGAGGGAGGCGGCATTGACCTTTCCGGCTCTGGCGGGATGGGACTTGCCGGTGGTGCCGGGGCTTCTGTTTCCGGTTCCATATGCACCGGTTCTGATTCCTTCCTTGGCGTGGGAGTCTCAGTATGGGGAGCCGGTGTTCCCTCCGTCTGAGGGTCCGAACGTTTCCCGGCTGCCTCAACGGTCCTTGCCGACGACCGTCGCTGGAGGTGCTCCGTAGGCTCCTCCTCTATTTCCTCCTCCTGAGCTCCGGCATTGAGTTTTGCCGCTAAGGGGTCTGCTTCTCTATTCACCGGTCGGCGGAGTGTGATCTTTACGGGCCGTGCCGGTGGTTCCTCCTGCGCCTCCGTTGGGCGCTTCCGGCTGCCGCTTCCTGCTGCCGCCTGTTCTACATCCGCCGCCTTTCCCTTAGTGGCCTTAGAGGCCAACAACTGTTGCCGTTTGGAAGCAGTCCTTGGGGTGCCGTCCGCCACTCTTCCTTGCTTCTTGGGCTGGACGGTCTGGACGGGTGGCACAAGCAAGGTGAGCCACTGCGTTACAGCATGCCATATCCTCCGTCCGTCTCGGCCTTCTTTGCCGTCTTTGCCTCTGACGATCTCGATCGCCGCACACAACCCATATGCGATCAATACCGGCCAATCCACCTTGATCCCTTCATAGGTGGCGATGATCATCCCTGCCCGGTTCTGCGGCATGACAGGGGGTCTAGGGTACACGTGGCCGTATTCATGGAGCACACGAGCAATTTCGCGGAACAACATATCTCCGCCGCCCTGTGTCCGGTAGCCCTTGCTGGCTAGAGAGTACTCACCAAAATACCTGATGAGTTGCTCCGGGGTTGGATTGTCGATCGTGAGTATGCCTCCCTCCGGAAGGCCTGTTAACGCTCGAATCGCCTCTGCCGTTATGACCTCTGTATCGATTTCCTTGATCACTTTGTCGGCTTCTTTGTGTGGCGGTACTTCCATCATCATCAAGAAGCCCTCGAGCCCGTGTTGCTTCAGCCATGTCTTGGCGACTTCCGACAGCGTTTGCGGGTCCATCTCTGTGTCGAGGTTGGATGGCGGTGGCGAGGTTGGATGGCGGTGGCGAGGTTGGATGGTTGAGAAAGAGAGAGTTCAGAAGGCGGGGGTTCTTTGTGCGCAGGTTCTCGTCTGATGATCTTGCAACGTCTTGGTGCTTCTGTGCTCCTGGGTTCGCGAAAGTAGAGGGTCTCTACGCGCAATGGTTTTTTGTCTGTGCATTCTGGCGCCTTTTTCGAGTGTGTGCATGTCGCATACTTAAAATAGCATTATGTCCTGTGGTGGCGCTTTAAATGCCCACTACGTACCTTTTCGCTCCTCGCTCTTTCATCCATTCATTCCTCGCTTTTGCATGATTGTTTTTTTTTTTTTTTCACTTATTATTATTATTAGTGTGACGTCACTTGTCCGTTGGTCCTCTCGGACCCTTACCGGCCTCATTCTCCCCAGTTACCGACTCGCCTTCTCTGCCGTCTTGGTGGTTGCCGTTTCCCTCACTGGTGTCGGTCCTTCGCTCAAATGGGTTCTTAGGCATCGGTCCTCTATATGCCTTTAACCGGAATCCATTGACCCATTTGCCTAGCACTTCGCCGACAAGTGTCCCTAACTGGTAGGACCCATTATACTCCCGTGTTAGCCAATATGGTCCGGTCCATCTAAACCGTAGCTTACCTGGCATCTTGCCCATCCGGGTTTGGAATACTAACACCGGTTTGCCGATTGCGAACATTTTTTCGTTACCTTTCCTGTGTCGGTCGACAAATGCTTTCCGTCGCCGTTGCTCCAATTCTAAATGTAGGATGCTGGCCAGTCGTTGTTCCTCGAGCTCACACAGCGCTGTCAACCTTATTGCCTCCGACTCCTTCTCGTTCAGCCGTTCCCGTAGCTATATCCGTAAGCTAGGTACTTGGAATTCTACCGGCATGACCGCCTCTAGTCCGAACGGTAACCGGAACGGTGTTGTTCGGATGCTCGTTTTGTATGCCGTCCGGTATGCCCAAAGCGCACTATGTAGCTTTGTGTCCCAATCCGTCCGGTTTTCGTTGACGATCTTTCGGAGGATATTCTGGAGCGTCTTGTTTGTTGATTCTGTTAAACCGTTCGCTTGTGGGTAGTAAGGTGTGCTCCGTTTGTGTACAACGGCATAGAAGGTCGTCAGGCTTTCCACTACTTGGCCGAGAAAGTGCCCCCCTTGGTCACTTATCAATTCAATGGGGCATCCGTAACGGCACCAGATGTACTCATATAGAAACTTTGTCGTTGACGCAACGGTGTTATCCCGTAAAGCTTTGGCCTCCACCCATTTCGTGCAGTAATCCGTAGCAACGATAACGTACCGATTACCCGTTATCATTGCCGGTGGCTTGAACGGTCCTACAAAGTCCAGCCCCCACTTTTGGAATGGCTCGAGTGGTAGTACCGGCTGGTGTGGCATATGAGCCTGCTCCGTTGGCTGGCCCATTCTCTGGCATAGGTCACATTCTTTTGCGTACCGTACCGCATCTCTTAATGTCGTTGGCCACCATAGGCCACTTTGCCATATTTTTCTGGCCGTCGCATCTCCGGCATAGTGACCTCCGGCCACTCCGCAGTGGGCTTCCCTCAATATCAGTTCCTTCTCATCGCTGCGCACCGCCCGTCTCCATATGCCGTCCGCGCCCTTGTGGTACAGTGTGTCTTGCAGTAAGCAGAAATGCCGACTTTGTACCGCTAGGTGTTTCCGTTCGTCCCGGTTCATCTCTTCCGGAGGCAGTCCTGTGCTCAGAAACTGGTGCATATTTGTGAGCCATTTATCTTCCTATGCCACCGTCTCATCTGCTGCCGTCTCCGTAGTGACTCGAAACAGCTCTGCATCCGGAAACTCATCCGCTACTCCGTCACTCGTCTCTCCGGACTCTAATCGGCTTAAGTAATCCGCCACAGCATGTTGTATACCGGGTCGGTGAAATATTTCAAACTCGAACTCCTGTAACAGTAAGGTCCACCGGGCCAATTTGCCGGTGAGTGACGCTTTGGACACTAGGTAAAGGAGTGCCGAATGATCTACATGGAAGGAAAACTTCCTTCCCAATAAATAATGCCGAAACTTTGTCACACTGTAGATCATCCCTAGAGCTTCCCGTTCCGTAGTAGAGTAGTTCCGTTCGGCTTGGGATAGCTTCCGGTTGGCATAATACACTGGCCGGTACCACTTTGGTCCCGTAAGCTGCATTAGTACGCTTCCGATTGCGATGTCGGAGGCGTCCACGAACACGTGAAATTCTTTACTCCAATCCGGAGGCTGCACTACCGGTGCCTACGACAATAGTACCTTGAGGGCCCTATACGCCCTATCCTCCGTGTCGGTCCATTGGAATGGTGTCCGATGTACGGAGGCATGCAACGGTGTAGCCAGGTCGGCCAAGTATCGGAGCATCCGGCTGTGCCACCGGATCATCCGGCCTAAGAACCGGCTTAATGCCTTTGCCGTTACCGGCGCCAGTGCTTCTAATATGGCTTTCACTTTGTCCGGGTTGACTGCAATACCTTCCTGGCTCACAATATGTCCTAATAAGGTTCCACTGGACACGCCAAATACACACTTTGCCGGATTCAAGCTTAGCCGGTACGCTCTACACTTTTCTAGACAAAGACGGAGGTGCTGAAAATGGTCCTCCTCTCGGCTATAGACGGCGAAATCGTCAAGGAAAACCTGCGTAAAAGCCGGTATATATTCACCAAAGATTTCCATGATGATTCGTTGAAATGTTGCCGGTGCCGTTTTGAGTCCGAACATCATCACCACGACCACAAACACCCCCTATTCGGTGACGAATGCCGTTTTCTCTTGGTCGTCGGGGTGCATCCGGATCTGATTATACCTGCTGAATCCGTCTAGGAAGCTATAGACCTCATGGCCGGCGACGGCATCCAGCACTCCATCTGTGAATGGAAGTGGAAACGCATCCGTTACCGTAGCCACATTGAGTTTCCGGTAGTCCACGCAAACTCGAATTTTTCCGTTCTTCTTCTGTACGACTACGATCGGGCTCAACCATGTCGCTTTCTTTACCGGACGGATAAAGCCAACTCTTAGCAGTTTGTCGATTTCCTCCTTGACCTTGGCGGCATAATTGGGATTCATCCGGTACCGTCTTTGTGCCACTGGTTTTGCGTCCTTCCTCAAGTGCACTTGATGCTGGTATAACTGAGGGTCGAGTCCTCGCATGTCTTCGTATGACCAGGCAAACACATCACGAAATTCCGTTAGAAGTGTTATCATCGTCGTTTTGTCTTCGGACTTCATCTCCTTGGCGTTGTGCACCGGTTTTGCTTCGTCCGTGGTGCCTAGGTTCACCTCTTCCAGTTGCGATGCTTTCATGCGCTATGAAACGGCCATTTCCCGTTCCAACGCTTCCTGCGCTTGCCGTAACTCCCGGATTGCGTCTTTATCCGGTTCTGCTTTAGCCTCTTCCAGTTGCGGTAAGTATGGTGCTACTGCTTCAGCAATGTCAATTTCTGTTGAGCGGCAAGCTCAACCGGAGCCGGATCGGCTGAATAAGCCGGAGCCGGTAAGCGAGACGGATCGGGCGAAACGGATCGGTATGACGGTGAGCAACCGAACCGGCAAGCAATGGAGGCCGGGTGCAATCCGTAACCGGCAGTCCAATCGGAAGCCTAGTATAGGATAGACTACTAGGTAGCTATAGTCTTGTAGTAAGTGTCAGATGCTCGTGTGAGCATTGAAGTACATGGTACTTCTGTCAGTCCCAAGAGGACTTGTATAAATAGTGCTACTTAGCACAGTGTGTATTTAGTGAGTCTTGATATAAATTTGAAATTGTGTTCTGCTCTATCTGTCTCTCTCGCTCTCTGTGTGTTGTTCTCTGTTTTACGCTTCCGCAAACACTTACATTTACATGGTATCAGAGCGCGAGGGTTGAGAACCTCTGCTGCAGACATTTACTCTTGAGAAGAAAACCCTAACAGGTCGAAAATAGACATAGTAGAAGACATGGATAGAGGCATGGCTACGTCGCTCCCGGTGGAGAAGCTCGACAGGAGCAACTACGCATCCTGGTCTTACAAGATGCACCAGTACCTGCTTGGACATGGGTACTGGAGTTATGTCAAAGGAGCGAATGATGCGGCGCCAGACTCGGCACACAAGGACTTCCCGGTATGGGAACAGGCGGCAAGCAGGGTGATGTACTGCTTCGCGTCCAGTGTCGGCGATCAACTGCTCAGCCACATCCGTGACACCAAGACACCGAAGGATGCTTGGGGGAACCTGAAAAAGGTTTTCGCCGCAAGCACCACTGCCCGGAAGCTGCAACTCAGACAGGAGTTGAGCAATGTTCGATAGAAGAACATGTCCGTGGCAGACTACACGGGCCGGATAAAGGAGATCTGGGACTCACTTGCCTCTATCAATGTTACCATAGAGGAAGACGAGATGGTGCAGGTATGTCTCGGAGGCCTGGCGTCCAAGTTCAGAGCGTTCCGGACTGCGGTGTGTACAAGGGAGAATACCCCCTCATTCTTCGACTTATAGTCGATGCTCCTTATAGAGGAGAACCACGCCGGTGCATCTACCAGTGCATCCCCGGACAACCGAATGCTGTACACGGGAACGGATCGGCTCCGTGGGCGTGGTGGAAGAGGGGGGTCGGCACGCAATGGAGGCGGCCGGCAAGAGCAGGAACGGAGGCACTATGAGCGTGCCGACAGCAGTTCCGGGACTTCCACAAGCAGGGGGAGTCAAGGCGGTGCCGGAGGCCGGCAAGACAAATCCGCTATGGAATGCTGGTACTGTGGCAAAAAAGGCCACAGGGAAAGCGAGTGCTGGAGAAAGCGTGCTGATTCGGACAAATCTGGATCCGGCAAGACCGGTAAGGATGGCCGACAAAACTCGCACTACGCAAACGGATCAGGAGGATCCGGAACCGGAAAGGCCGCTAAGGGACCAGCCTTGGTGATGAATCACAAGGCAGACTCAATGAAGAAGACCACTTCCAAAACGGAGGAAGTGTGGTATGTTAATTCCGACGCGTTGTCGTGCCCTTCGGCTCCGGATCGTTGCGTGAGTCGGGTGGGAACCGCCGAGGTTTTTGACTAGGAGGAAGAGGAATACAACTTAAGACTAGTTATGAATAGTGGAAAGAGAAGTAAGATAGCAATCTCGTGAATCCCAC
Source organism: Azolla caroliniana (assembly GCF_043228905.1). Classification (NCBI taxonomy): domain Eukaryota; kingdom Viridiplantae; phylum Streptophyta; class Polypodiopsida; order Salviniales; family Salviniaceae; genus Azolla; species Azolla caroliniana. The sequence goes on from NW_028230445.1 coordinate 5,571,404, forward strand.
GAGTCTAGTGTAATTAAAACAATATTTAGATTATAAGGGCAATTAGATGGCAAAATTCGTGAATCCCACGAATATATTAGATCGATCAAACCTTGTATCTTAATCAACAACCATATACATATTTTTCTCCTCCTTATATATAAAGATGGAAGAGGCTAAGCATGGCTTCATGCTTTTTCACCTAAAGTGCCCATGCACACTAAATGTGCATGTGATGCTTTGTCATTTCCTAAATATAGGGCTCATGCACGCTAGATGTGCATGAGTCACTTTTAATGTCACGTGTAAATAAAATATTCACACTCTAAAGAATACATGATTTTTACCTTTTAATAAAGGTATGTGTAAAGAATACATGATTTTTCGCTTCACGAGATCCTTCTTTGCTACCGAGTAGCTCCCGAAGCGAGAAATCTACCCGGCTATCCAAGATTCTTTCCTCGAACACTCTTTTCAAGTCGGTTTGTTGTTCTATGTCCGAGGCGAGCTTGAATGCCGGAGTCGCCTTTTCTTTTCCCTTACCTCCGGAGTTCCAGCTTTCCGGTATCTTCGATGGCCCGGCCACATCCTCCGTGCGTCGTCGTTTCTCGTCCACATACACCTTATGCAATTGACACAGGGCGTATACGCTATTCTTGTCGACAGGGCACTCCCATCCCGTAGCTTCCCGGACGCCTTCCGCGGTGCTTCGGATCTCGTTGGAGTCGGTTTTCTCGGTGTTTTCTAGAACTTCCGGCCAAAAAGACGTCTTTGCTCTCGATGACTCCCCGACACATATTCCCGCGGTTGTCGCATAGTTGCTTCTTGCCGCCAATTCCTCCTCGAGCACCTACTTCAAGCCGCCTTTCCGGAAGTTCGATCGGAGTGGCTTCCGAGAGTCCATCGAATGAATCCGGTTTCCCTCGTAGTAGATGAGATCCCGCCGTAGCGCCTCCTTATGCTCGTCGCAATCCCTCCGATCGTGTTCGGCGCTATCGCACCATATGCACCGTCGGTCCGTATACTTGGAGCTTGCGGGGCGGTCATCCGACTTCTTCACCATCGCGATCTTCAGATTCTCCATCTCCTTCAATAGTTGCTCCACCGTAGATGCATCAATCCCCTTCTCGGTTGTAGTCTCTCGAGCCCTCAGTTGATGGTCTTCCAATCCGGTTCTCGGTTTCGGAATCGGTTCCGAAACCCTCTTTTCCTCGTCGGCAAGCCATTGCCCCCTCTTCGTGTATCGCGCGACGATATCCCGCATGCTTTCCCATGTTTCGGTGAGGCCGCTCTCCGTGGTCGTGTCCTCCAAGAGCACTCCGAGATCTTTCCGGTCCCGGACGTTCACGGCTCGCAAGAACATGATCACCTTGTCCGGTACGAGGATAGCTTGATCTCTCGCGGACAACCTCCCGAACCGGCTTTCGAATGCCGAAAACACATCAACGACCTTCAATCCCTTGTCCGGCGTCTCCACCCAATCTTCGAATCCCCTTCGCGTCGCCTTGGAGGAATCCTCGATGGCGAACGTCCTCTTTAGCTCTACTTCAAACGCTTCCCATGTCGGATTTTGCTGTCGTAGCCCATGGATGCTTGCTTGAAGCCCGTCGGTCGCCACCCGGTTGAAGGACATCACTTGCAGTCCTTCCGATATTCCGCACCGTAGCATCTCCGCCTTGTAGTCCCGAAGATACCGCGACACGTCTTTCCCGTTGAATTGCCTGTTTCGTTGCACGAGCCGCTCCACTGATGCCGCTATCTCCGACATCGCGCGTTGTTCTTGTAGCATGCGCTCGAACATCATCATCATGTTGCTAGCCTCCGGTTGTCAAGACTGAGAGAGAGAAAGAGAGAGAAAAAGAGATAGAGAGATAATTGAAAGAGAATTATTATATTGAAGCGTAAAATGGATTACAAAGAGTAGGCTACAAAATGGCGTTGAACCAATTTAGGTTTGGGATGGGTGGTAGATCCCTATTTATAAGTAATAGAGAACTCTCTAGAATATTCTAGGTTATCCTAGAATGTAGAGTAATCTAGAAGATCTCTAGAGTATTCTAGAAGGTTCTAGTGGTATAGAACACTCTAGAATATTCTAGGTCATTCTAGAATGTAGAGTAATATAGAATATTCCTATGATATTAGATTTCATATTCTAGAGACTATACATATAAGAATATTAATACAATGGTTAAGGATTTGACATGTGTACAACAAGGTCGTGGGTTCAAATCCTTTCAAGTCATAATGTGAGTGTCATGATCCTTTCGATGCATGATGTGACTGTTATCATGACACTATCCCCCTTCTTCGACGACACGTTTCACGGGTCGTAGGGTTTGTAGGACCTGGTTTACAAGGATATTGGCGATGAAATGCATTGACGAGTTCTGCAGCATTGGAAAGATTTGTGGCAGGTTCCCAAGTTCGATCATTGGGGGTATAGCCTAGCCAATCGACCAAGTAATACAACTTGTTGCGCACGATTTTAGAATCGAGAACGGCAGCAACTTCAAATTCAGGCCCGTCCAAGAACTCGACAGGTGGTGGGGGTGTCGTAAGACGGCCCGGAATTGAACTTGTAGTATAAGGTTCCAAAAGGGATACATGAAACACCGGATGAAGATGCATGTGCGGAGGGAGGTCAAGACGAAATGCAACATCACTTATCTTACCAGTGATCATGTAAGGGCCAAAACGTTGGTAATCCAATTTACTGCAAGGTCGAGTGGTCTTGATGTTGTGTTGGAGAAGCCATACATGATCCCCAATGCGGAACTTTTTTGAGGAGTCTAGACGATGACGATCGGCAAGCCTCTTGTGTGTAAATTGAGCATCGTGCAAATTGTGGAGAATGTTAGCTTGAATTTCTTGGAGGCGACTAAGACGATCCTCGGCAGCAGGGTTGGTAGGAACTTCTGGATGCGCATTCATCGTCCATCGAGGATGACAGCCCGTATTTGCGAAAAATGGGGAATATCCTGTAGAAGAATGGGCTGAGTTGTTGTAAGCGAATTCCGCCAAGTGCAAAAATGCAACCCAATCATCTTGTTGATAGTTGATGAAACAACGAAGATATTGTTCCAATGTCTGGTTGGTACGCTCTGTTTGGCCATTTGTTTCAGGATGATAGCCCGAAGAAAGCTTAACTGAAATGTGGAGAAGTTTGAACAGGTGCTTCCAAAACTTTGAGATGAATTGTGGACCACGATCACTAATAATATCATCTGGCAGACCATGATGCTTAAATACCTCCCGCATAACGAGATCAGCCGTCTCTTGACTAGTAATCGACTTTGTACATGGCAAGAAATGTGCCATTTTGGTAAATCGATCAACCACTGTGAGAATTGCATCAAAACCTTTTGAAACTGGGAGATCAGTAATGAAGTCCAAGGATATAGACTTCCAAGGTGTTTCCGGAATGGGAAGTGGTTGTAGTAAGCCATAGGGTCGGTGACGAGGATTCTTTGATCGACAACATATATCACAACTCCGAACATACTCCTCAACAAAATGACGAAGGCGAGGCCACCAATAGCGTCGAGAAATTATTTCTAGAGTCTTGTGAACTCCAAAATGACCAGCCATTGGTGAGTCATGGCAATGTTGCAAAACTTGTAGCCGTGGGGGACCATCAGGAACATACAATAAATTTTGTCGAAATAGAAAACCATCATGCCAATAGAATTGACAATAGTCATTACGAGGATTTTTCGACTGTGAGCAAGAAGCACGATCCGGGACGATATGATCCAAAACATCCTTGGCGAAATCATCAGTGGCCATATGATCTCGAATGGAATCAAGAAGAGTGGAATTTTCAAGAGCTGTTATGGCGTTAACTACCATTAATCGTAATCGATTAGGACCCAAAAGGATTTGTTTTTGATGCTCAAAAGCAGGTTCCCCTGGACGAAGTTCCATATAAGAGCGCCGAGAAAGAGCATCTGCTTTGCCTTGCTGCATCCCAGGGCGATATATGATGATAAAGTCGAAGTGAGTCAAAAATTGCGCCCACCGGGCTTGTCGCCGACTCAAGACTCGAGCATTTTGGAAATAAGTCAGGTTCTTATGATCATTGTAGACAATGATCTGCTGAGAAGAACCTTCTAGGAAATGTCGCCATTGTTGAAACGAATCCACGATTGCAAGAAGCTCTTTGTCATGGATCTCGTAGTTGATCTCTGCAGCTTCAAACTTTCGTGAATGAAAGGCGACCGGGTGTAGTTGTCCATCATCTCCAGTCTGCGAGAGGACACTCCCTAGTGCAAAATCGGATGCATCGGCTTCGAGGATGAAGCGTTTTGTTGGGTCGACATGTGCTAAGATAGGTGCCATTGTAAATGCTCGTTTTAAGCTTTCGAATGCCTCGGATGCATCTGAACTCCATATAAATGGTTGATCTTTATGTGTGAGCTGAGTAAGCGGAAGCACAACCTTGGAATAATCTTTAATAAATTTTCGATAAAAATTTGCAAACCCGAGAAAACATTGCACATCACGCACTGAAAGGGGCGTTTGCCACTCTAAAATTGCCTGTACCTTCATGGGGTCCATAGCAATACCATTTGACGATACAACATACCCCAAAAATTCCACTTGATTCTGGCCGAAACTACACTTTTCTAATTTTGCGTAGAGACCATATTCTCGGAGTCGGCATAGTACTTGACGAACATGTGCATCATGCTCCTCTTGGGTCTTTGAGTAGATTAAAATATCATCTAGGTAAACTATAGTGAAGATATCAAGAAAATCTCGAAAAATATCGTTCGCCATATGTTGGAAAACAGCAGGTGCATTCGTGAGACCAAATGGCATCACTGTATACTCAAAATGTCCATAGCGAGTGCGGAAAGCTGTCTTCCATTCATCCCCCTGGCGAATCCGAACTAGATTATATGCTCCGCGAAGGTCCAACTTCGTGAAATATTTTGCACCACTGAGACGTTCCAAAAGATTCGGGATTAATGGTAGAGCATATCTATTTCGGATAGTCACTTTGTTTAGCCCTCGATAATCCACGACCAACCGAAGAGTCCCATTCTTCTTCTTAACGAAGAAGATAGGTGCACCAGCAGGGGATCTAGAATGCCGAATGAATCCGTTTGCCAGATTCTCATCAATATATTCCCGCAAAGTCTCTAGCTCTACAGGGGAGAGATTATAAATTGGGCCCCATGGAGGTTCTTTCCCTGGTTGTAAGTCAATAGGGCAGTCGTATGGCCGATGCTCCGGCAATGTATTGGCCTTCACCTTATCAAAGACATCTGAAAACTCCTTGTATTTCTTTGGTAGTTTAATATCCGCGTCACGTGAAGTGGATGATGGAGTTGCTACTATTGCGAAGACGAACATGGCCTCGTTCCCCCCTTCCTCCCGCAACTGTCGTAAAGAGATGGGCGATAACTCCGGGGATCTATTAGCACATGTAGGAGAGAGGGATGCGGGATTTGTGCTTTTTTCCCGAGTCTCCTCAATTGTTCTTTTCATCCAATCAATCTTCGGGTTATGGAGTTCAAACCAGGGGAGACCTAGAACTATTGGGTGGTCCGGACTACGAATAATATTAAAAGAGATTATGCTTGCCAAATTGCCAAGAACTATCCTAATTGGCTCGGACTCCTCGACTATATCTCCTGATGCTATGGGACGTCCATCGATGACTCCTACGGCTACTGGGTTGGGAAGCTTATTCAAGAGGATGTTTTGTGACAAGGCAAATTCACGATCCATGAAACAAGAGTTGGCTCCAGAATCTAGAAGGGCAGAGGCTAGGACTCGATGACATGTAGATGTGGTAAGCTCGACTTGTGCTGAAAAAACTCGACTCACTTGATTTGATGAAATGGAACCACGACTAGGAACTAACTCTACATAGCTAGGATGGTCCAGCCAAATGGCTCCTATTTTGGCCGGACTTACTCGTTTAACACATCCTCTAATTGACTCAAGACATCGAATCTATTCTCATGACATGGACTATGAGGCTTATTTATGTTATTAGAAGTAACAATAGAACTCGATGTAGGGTTTTCATGGGCACTTACTTGGTATACTTGACGCCTAGGTTTATGTGGACAATTTACAGCTATATGTCCTGGACCACCACAATACAGGCAAAGGCGATGCGCTCGACGTCGTTGCTTCTCAGCATCTGATAACGGCCCACGACGTTGTGTTGACTCTATTTCCATCGGAGTTGGGCCATCCCTTGTAATGGGTCTAGAAACTTGTGGAGGCGTTGCGACTACGGAAGCGTAAGTCTGTTCAGGTTGGCGGCGTAACATTTGTTGGCGCTCAGAACGTCGCTCAAATAGGCGATTATCACATCGCACAGCTCGACTAATGGCTTCTGTAAGTGACTTCGGATCTTCAGGGAAAGTAAGAAGAAGATCTTTGACATCATTTCTCAAACCTTGACGGAATTGATCCATTAAAGCTGCCTCATCCCAAGGGATATCGCATGCCAAGAGACGGAAATCGGCTGCATAAGATGACGCGGGACAATCTCCTTGTCGGAGCCTTCGAATCTTGTTTATCGCTGTCCTAGTGCTGTCGGTGTCTCCGAAACTAGCTTGAAACTCTTTAACAAAGGCCTCGAAATCCTCCAGCAATGGTGATTTCTTCTCGAGAAGTGGTGCGAACCATGCTAACGATGTACCGCATAGCAAAGTTCCCACTAATCCCACACGAGCAGCATCAGTTGGATACCGATTGGGATGTAGCTGAATAACTAAACGAACTTGATTCAAAAAGCCTCGAAATAAAGACCTCGTACCATCAAACTTGGCAGGGAGGCTGATCTTTGGCTCTCTAGGGGAGTTCTGAGCCCCCGACGCTTGCTCTCGTAATGACAATATAGTCACCTCAAGTTGATGAACCCGCTGTGATAACTCTTCATATTGTTGAGCTTTTTCGGCGCTCACGTGTTGTAGATCTCCAAGTAGCCTTTGATTCTCATGCTCTAATGCCACAAATTTATTCGTGAGCATGTCGAGCTCAGAAAGAACACGCATGTATTCTTGTTTGCTCACGGACTCCATAGCTTATGAGGGGAGAGGAGAAGGAAGAAGAGAACTTGTTAGGGTTTGTGGAAGACGAAGAGATGAAAGGAAAAAAATTGGTTCAAACTGTCAAGACTGAGAGAGAGAAAGAGAGAGAAAAAGAGATAGAGAGATAATTGAAAGAGAATTATTATATTGAAGCGTAAAATGGATTACAAAGAGTAGGCTACAAAATGGCGTTGAACCAATTTAGGTTTGGGATGGGTGGTAGATCCCTATTTATAAGTAATAGAGAACTCTCTAGAATATTCTAGGTTATCCTAGAATGTAGAGTAATCTAGAAGATCTCTAGAGTATTCTAGAAGGTTCTAGTGGTATAGAACACTCTAGAATATTCTAGGTCATTCTAGAATGTAGAGTAATATAGAATATTCCTATGATATTAGATTTCATATTCTAGAGACTATACATATAAGAATATTAATACAATGGTTAAGGATTTGACATGTGTACAACAAGGTCGTGGGTTCAAATCCTTTCAAGTCATAATGTGAGTGTCATGATCCTTTCGATGCATGATGTGACTGTTATCATGACACCGGTTGATTTTCCATCTCCTTGCCACCCGGTCTTCACGTCGGGTTCACCAACTGTGTCGTGCCCTTCGGCTCCGGATCGTTGCGTGAGTCGGGTGGGAACCGCCGAGGTTTTTGACTAGGAGGAAGAGGAATACAACTTAAGACTAGTTATGAATCGTGGAAAGAGAAGTAAGATAGCAATCTCGTGAATCCCACGAGTCTAGTGTAATTAAAACAATATTTAGATTATAAGGGCAATTAGATGGCAAAATTCGTGAATCCCACGAATATATTAGATCGATCAAACCTTGTATCTTAATCAACAACCATATACATATTTTTCTCCTCCTTATATATAAAGATGGAAGAGGCTAAGCATGGCTTCATGCTTTTTCACCTAAAGTGCCCATGCACACTAAATGTGCATGTGATGCTTTGTCATTTCCTAAATATAGGGCTCATGCACGCTAGATGTGCATGAGTCACTTTTAATGTCACGTGTAAATAAAATATTCACACTCTAAAGAATACATGATTTTTACCTTTTAATAAAGGTATGTGTAAATAAAGGTCTTATACGTATTAAATCTACATTTATAACACTAAAGATAAGTTATTACAATGGTAAAGTTGGGGTTTATCTACGTGGAGGTGTATGGTTCGAATCTTGCCCTATGCACGTGATAATTTTTTTTGATATATTATTTATTTATTTATATGTATCTAAAATCGGATATATTATTTTATGGTTTTCACGTAGTGTGTGGAATACACTACGACAACGTCGAACCACATGACGAGCCACAAAGAGTGGTTCTCCTTTCTGGAGAAACCGGATCAACTAGGAGTAGTCGAAACCGGAGACGACACTCCTCACCCAATCGTGCACGTCGGAGAAGTCCCTCTAAGCCACGTCGGACAGAGAGGGAAGCTGATGAACGTATTACACGTTCCGACAATCACGAAGAACCTGGTGTCCGTCGGTCAGATTGTCGACCAAGGGATGCAGGTGCGGTTTACGCACCTCGGGTGCTTCATTGAGGATGAGGGCGAAGTCATTGCGCAAGGGCGCAGAGACGGGAGGATGTTTATCCTCAACACGAATGACCTTGGCACCGCTCTATTCGCGAATTGACAGAAGGTCGAGTCGGACATCGACCTGTGGCACAAGCGGATAGGCCACGTCAACTACCAGAGGCTTCAAGACCTGCAAACGAAACAAGTCGTTTTCGGTTTGCCGAAGTTCAGCGGCTGGAGAGCCGAAATTTGTGAAGCCTGCCAACTTGGGAAGCAACACCGGCTTCCATTCCCCACCGAACGGAACCGGAGCCGTAACAAGCTCGATCTCATCCATTTGGATGTGTGGGGACCGGCACAAAGTGTAAGCCTTGGCGAGAGCCGATACTTCGTCTCCTTCATCGACGACTATACTCGACATACTTGGATCTACCTATTGAGCGGAAGAGCGAAGTCTTCGACTATTTCCGGAGCCTCCAGAAGATGGTCGAACGGGAATCGGAGAGGAAGATCAAATGCCTTCGGTCGGATGGCGGAAAGGAATATTTTTCCGGCCAATTCACTAGTTATCTGCAGTAGAAGGGAATTCGGCGAGAGTTCAGCTGCAGATACACACCGGAGCAAAACGGTGTGGCCGAAAGGAAGAACCGGACACTCGTCGAAGCGGCAAGGGCAATGCTGGAGGAGAAGAGCATGCCCCGGTTCTACTGGGCGGAGGCGGTCCAGACGGCCGTCTACATACAAAACCGCATTGGTGATAAGGTGTCAGCTAATGAGCTATATTTCGGGCGCAAGCCGAACTTAAGACACCTTCGAATATTCGGCAGCATAGCGTATGTGCATGTACCGGATCAGAAGTGGAGAAAGCTGGATGCAAAATCGGAAAAATGCATCCTAGTCGGCTATGCTCAAGAGCAAAAGGGGTATAAGTGCTATAACCCCCGGACGAAGGAAGTCCGAGTTAGCCGGGATGTCGAGTTCGACGAATCGGCATCGTGGTACTCCATACCGACTCCGACTTCCGATCCTGACCCAATGCCGGAAGATTAGGCCAGTGAGCCTAAATCAGCCCTAGCAGAGGATGACGAAGCCGGAACTCAAGATGAGAGTCCGGAATCGTTACGGTTAAGTGGACCGAACGAGCGACTGAGTCGGTTGGACCAGTCGGATGATGAGACGGCAAGTGGTGGAGACTCTATCGTGCTCTTCCCGCGCAAGGAACCGAGGAAACGGTTCACGCGCAAAGAGAAGGGGAAGAGGAAGATGTCGGATCGGTGCGTATCCGACTCCGGGAAGGAGAAAGGCAAATCTTCGGTAACGAAGACCGAACTGGCCAAGAAGGGCCTCAAATCAGGTGACGGTGCGTTGTGCCGATCAACCCGCCAGAAGGATCCCGTCATACGGTACGGATACAATGAATACATGGCGCATCATTATGCGTACATGACTAAGGTGACAGAAGTGTGTGAGCCGGAGAGCTACGTAGAAAGGGCAAAGGACGCAAATTGGCGTGCCGCTATGGACGAAGAAATGCGGGCGCTCGATGCCAACGAAACTTGGGACCTAGTTGATCCTCCCCGTCACTGTAAACCGATCGGATGCAAGTGGGTGTACAAGGTCAAGTACAACGCCGACGGTTTTGTTAACCGGTACAAAGCCCGGTTAGTGGCGAAGGGATACGCGCAGACCCACGGAATCGACTACGATGAGACCTTCGCTCCTGTGGCGAAGATGACGACGGTTCGTGTGGTACTGGCGGTTGCTGCGGCAAGGGGGTGGCATCTTCACCAGATGGATGTGAAGAACACCTTCCTTCAAGGAGAGCTTGAAGAAGAAGTCTTTATGACTTAGCCCCCCGGATTTCAATCGGAGATGAACAAGTCGGCGCTATGCCGACTGAAGAAGTCGCTTTATGGCTTGAAGCAAGCCCCCCGAGCTTGGAACGCGAAGATCATGCACCGGTTGCGTAAGCTGGGGTTTGCTGTCTCTAAGTCGGACTCTTCGTTGTTCATCCGGCAAGGCTCTGACGGTCCGGTATGTATACTCTTGTATGTGGATGATTTAGTCATCACCGGACCGGGTCTTCCCGAAATCAACCGCGTCAAGTCCCAGTTGTCAAACGCATTCGAAATGAAGGACCTGGGGGACCTTCATTATTTTCTTGGGCTCGAAGTGATCCAGACCCCCGACGGCATATTGCTCTCACAACGACATTACGTGTTGAATATGCTGTATAAGTTCGGCATGACGGATTGCCGACCTGTCTCCACACCCCTGGACCGGAACCAGAAGCTCCGTCCCAACTCCGGACCGGCCTGCAATGAGAAACGGTTCCGACAGGTTGTCGGAAGCCTGATCTACTTAACCATCACCCGACCCGACATCAGCTATCCGGTCGGGATGGTAAGTCAGTTCATGCAGGAGCCGACCGTGGAGCACCTTCAGTGCACGCAACGAATATTACGGTATGTCAGCGGCACTAAGGACCGGGGACTGCTATACCGGCGAGGTATACCCGAAGAGCTCGTCGGTTACACAGATGCTGACTAGGCCGGCGATGCGTCTGATCGCCGCTCCACTTCCGGATACATGTTCTCCATAGGTAGCGCGGCCGTTGCGTGGAGCGGCAAGAAGCAGCCGACAGTGGCTTTGTCAAGCACTGAGGCTGATTACCGGGCCGCTACCGTTGCCACTTGTGAAGCCATCTGGCTTCGGCGACTGCTGCGAGACTTACGAATCGAGGTACCGACCCCGATCCCGATTTACTGCGATAACATGAGCAGCCTGCAGCTCGCCAGGAACCCTGTGTTCCATGCTCGCACAAAGCACACCGAGGTGCACTACCACTTCGTGCGTGAGCGGGTACTGAGCGGTGAAGTTGACCTACGGTATGTTCATACGGATCGGCAAGTTGCCGACATCTTCACCAAGCCACTCGGATCGGACAAGTTGCAGCACTTTACCGACATGCTTGGACAATGGCCTAACACAGGGTGTTTATGGGAGACACTTCACCAAAGGGTGTTACGGCAACCGGATTAGACTTCAACGCTTAATCCTACTTGATTAAGTTACTTATTATGATCGTCTTTCATAACACACGCGTAAGATATAACAATTAAGACAGAACAACAATTAACACAGAGATAGCAACGCTTAAGCTTTCAATAATTAACCGCTAACTATTACATTGTATCCGGGCCTTTAAATAGGTTTCCGGTCTGTATTACAAAATGGTGCCATCCGCACCTGTTCGGGATCGGTCCGGATCCGGAACGGCATACCGTTTCCGGTCCGTCCATCCACACTCATAGCTTAATTACAACCACATTCCTATTACTTAATTAGCTCTCCGTTTCCCACTCTGGACTCCTTTGCCGGCCGGTAACAGGACCGAGAGCAAGTGGGATTCCTGCTGGAGACCGATGACGGCCTAACAACCGATTGGGCCGTGGTAAAGAGAGTCTACGGCCGTTTTGACAAACGGCGTGAGTGCGTCGATAAAGGCTTGACGGGTGCGGGTTCTGTTGCGACAAGGAAGGTTGAGGTACCCCCGCCGGCACGAAGGGAAGAGACCCGAGACTGGCTCGAGACCAGCTCGACTTCGACCAACATGGTCAAAGGCTCGTACAGAGGAGCAACTCAGATTGCACAAGCAAGGAGGGACGGCGGCGAACAAGTCCGTGACCGAAGGCCTCCGGCTGGGAACCGGTGCTTGTGGTGCGACGCGGTCGGCCATGCCCAAAAGGACTGCGGGGACTTCGCCAAAGCGATAAGAGCTAACGTGGTGTACATATGGAACGGTCGGGTGCACGCTAGTGAGACCCGAAGGGCCTTGGATCTGAATGTCGGACGAGGGGGTATGAAACGGCTGATGGAAGAAGCGGCGGCTCGCCACGCGGAGACCGTCCACTACTCGGCGTCGTCTGGAATCTGGGTCGGAAGTGATGAAGTCCGGAAAATGAAGAACTCCGGGTTCTGGCCACTGATGCTGGAAGGCCTAGCCAGCGTACGACTAAGGAAAGAGGAAGCGGACCGCGCGGAAAGATGGGTCCAAGAGGTAACCAAGTGGAGAAGACGGGCTTCATGGAAGCCGCGTACCAGAACTACGAGGTTCTGGTGGAAGACAAGTGCATGGGAAAGACCGGGGGGACCGGACCCTCACAACAGTATGAGACCCGGTTCGGGCTGAAGCAGAATGATGTTGGTGCATCCGGCGCACCGGACAAGGCCAAGAAGGTTGGTTATCGGTTGAGCACAGAGATCGAAAGGAAAACGGACCTATGAAAGGTCTTGGAGGAACGGATCCTTGACAGCGAAGTGGAATTGTCGCTGAGGGAAGTGCTCGATATCGCCAAGAAGGAGTTCCACGACTCCATCGTAGCCTTGGTGAAGTGGAAAAGGCTTTTGACGGAGCCGGAGCCGGAGAAGCCGGTGGAGGTGCGAACGACGCACCTAGAAGACATGGCCCTGGAGAACGAATTGGCGGAAAGCCACTACTCGAGGCTACATTGGGCTAGGGCCACTACGGAAACCCCTGTTCGGATCGGGGACGTCTAGGAGCCGGTGGTGGCGTTGGTAGACCACGGTTCGGAGATCAACTTGATGTCCATGGACTTCTACAAGAAGGGGAAGTGGCCAATCAACACCAAGCACGGGTGGAAAATAGAGGCAGCAATGCGTGCCACGGAAGAGCTACATGGAGCCTGCCCGAATGTACGAGTGAAAATCGGCGATGTCGAGATTGATCAACACTTCTTCGTGCAAGAGACGTCCTCGCATCCGGTGATACTCGGAGAACCGTACATCATGGCGGTGCGCATGGAGACGAAGGTGATGGACAACGGTTCAGCGTATGCCCGAGCCAAAAGCCAGGATGGGCGTCACTCGGTCTAGTTCTTGACGGTGCGACCAAACCATGAGCGTAACCGCGAGACCCACGGTGGTGAAAGCCAAGGGGATTTTTAGAGAGGGCTATCAAGGCATCTGGTGATACTATCCTCGCATCCGGTGATACTCGGAGAACCGTACATCATGGCGGTGCGCATGGAGACGAAGGTGATGGACAACGGTTCGGCATATGTCCGAGCCAAAAGCCAGGATGGGCGTCACTCGGTCCAAATCCTTACGGTGCGACCGAACCATGAGCATAACCGCGAGACCCTCGGTGGCGAAAGCCGAGGGGATTTTTAGAGAGGGCTATCAAGGCGTGGGGCCGCGATAGTCCGGACACCCCGGAAAAACCCCACATATGTACTATAGGCAAAAAGACCTGCACCATAGGTAAGAAATTTTGGTTCTCCGATAGCGGAGGCTGTACGATAGTCGGCGTAGTTGGCCGGGAAAAGAAGTGGGCGGAGGAGCGAATTCGAGCATACGGAGTCCTCGACCCTGAAGAGGAAATCAACGGAGCTGTTGAGGCGTTCTCTTTCGACGACACCTTGGGGAAGTTACGGGAGGTGTTTGAAGAAGGCCTTAATGAGGACCGGACGATTCTGGTATGTTCGGAAAGGATGTACGAAGTCATCGCCGACTTCGGTAATGGACTCGAGTCGGATCGGACTGCCCGAGTGGATACAAAGTACAAGACTGTGAACCGGAAGGTGAGGCCAATCGCGGCACCCTTGCCGGAGGACAGCGAGTTACGGATAAAGGGGGTTGCGTCGGACCCAAGTTTACGAGATCCGGCCAGCATAGGACACATGTTCACCGACATAACGCTACGGGAGCTCAAGATCGGTGGGGGTGGCTTTCTATTGCCGGTGGAAGAGGACCGGTTTCGGAGAATGCTCGGGAGGCACGGGAAGGCTTTTGCATTCTCACCGGACGAGATCGGGTGCATAGACTCAACGGTTGTGGAACCAATGGTGATCTTCACGATACCGCATGTGCCGTGGAATCTCAAACCGATTCCAGTACCCAGAGCTCACATCTCGAAGCTGATGGAGCTGCTAAAACAAAAGGTGGAGATGGGCATCCTCGAACCATCGAGTGCCCCATACTCGAATCAGTGGTTTACCGTGCCAAAGAAGAACGGCACGTTGCGCTTTATTCAAGACTTGCAGCCGGTCAACAAGGTGACCATTCGGAATGTAGGAATCAGACCGACCATAGACGAGTTCGTGGAGGCCTTTGCCGAAAGGTCGATTTACTCAGTAGTGATCTGTACTCGGGGTACGATCAGTTCCAACTAGTCGTGGAGAGCAGGGACATTAAGACGATGCAGACTCCTCTCGGCCTAATGCAGATGTGTACCCTCCCGCAAGGAGGGACGAACTCGGTAGCCCACATGGTGAACACAATGAACAAAGTGCTGAGGGATTGTATCCCGGGCATCACCATGCCATTTTTAGATGACATCCCGATCAAAGGATGCCCGGTGGAGGAAAAGGACGAGACAATCGGACCAGACGGATGTCGGAAATTCATGGCGGCTCACGTCGATGACTGCGAGAAGGCACTGCAAAGACTAGAAGGTGCGAGGCTCACCTTCTCCAGGGAAAAATTGGCCTTCGAGCAATCGGAGATCATGGTCATCAGACACCTATGCGGACCATATGGTCGGAAACCGTCTCCGGCCAAGGTGGAGGCCATCTTCGCAATGAAGCAAGACTACAATTCGGTTACGGAGGTTCGGAGATTCCTGGGAGCATGTGCGTTCTACCATATCTGGATCCCGCATTACGCCCACGTCGCGGAGCCGCTCTATGGGTTGCTGAAGAAAGGGCATAAATTCGAGTGGAGAGACGAGCATACGGAGTCGGTCCGAAAGATGAAAGAAGCACTTGTCGCGGCACCAACGCTCCGAAAGGCTATCTACGGCAAAGACACTCTGATTTACGTGACCGTAGACACGAGTCTGACCGGGATCGGATGGGTGATCAACCAAGAGGATGACAATGGCGTGAGGTTCCCCATCCGGTTCGGCGCGAAAGTTCCTAGTGAGCGACAATGAGGATACGCCCAGGTTAAACACAAACTTTGGGGTATCGTTTCGGCGATCAAGGCCGATAAAGACTACCTGATCGGGACAGAGGTGATAATCGAGACGGACTGCCTTCCGATTCTCGGCATGGTTTCCGGATGCGCAACGTTGGACCTAGCAATGCTCAGGTGGATAGCGTACATCAAGTCCCTGAATCCGGAAATACGACACATTTCCAGAAAAGACAATGCCATGGCCGACATGCTTTCGAGAGCGAGGTTCGATGACGAGGACGACATGGTTTTGGAGGACGAGGAAGTCGGCGTGGACTTCTTCGAGGCGGCTTACGTAACAACAAGAAAGGGGAGCACTCCGATGCTTAACGAATTCGACGAGAGCAAGTACGATGGGGAGTGGCTCCAGATCGGCGGGTTCCTAAAGACAACGACACCGGACGCGGCGTGGACGAAAGAGGAGACCAACCGGATTCGGAAGAAAGCGTACCGATTCTTCCTACGGGATAGGAGCATATGGAAGCACCCGAAGAAGAGAAATGACATCCCGCTCCGAGTGGTGGCGAAGAAAGAGGAACAAGAAGAATTGCTTACGACATACCACGGGAGTCCCTGGGCCGGACACTGTGGGACGTGGGCCACATTCGAGAAGCTAAAGGGGAAGTATTAGTGGTCGGGACTATACCGGGACGTGCAATGGTTCGTGACAACTTGCGAAAGCTATCAGGTGCACTCCATAGTCTGACATCGGGACGAGCTTCACCCGACCTACCCTTCGACCGTCCACTTCAAGTGGATGGTGGATCTGGTGACAATGTCGATGGGGGTAGGGCAGATGAGGTATCTGGTGCTGGCTCGGGAGGACCTGACGAACCAGGTGGAAGGCCGAGCGTTGCAGAACAAAACGACCGCGGCCGTGTGCCGATTTCTGATCGAAGAAGTGGTATGTCGGTACGGGTGCGTAGGTAAGATTGTGGCCGAGCGCGGAGAATTGAACGCGCAAGAGGCAGAAGAGTTGTTTGACCAGCTAGGGATTAAACTCTCGCTCACCACAGCGTACAATCCGGAGGCTAACGGGAAGGTGGAACGCAAACACTGGCCGATCGTCAAAGCGTTAGTTCAGGCGTGTGGAGGCCAAGTCGGGAATTGGTCGCGGCTCTTACCCTATGCGTTGTGGGCGGACCGAACTACACACAGTTCGGTAACCGGGTTCATGCTGGCAGAGCTAATGTACGGGCAGAAGCCGATCATGCCAATGGAGCAGACAATCTCCTCATGGGCCGCGGTGGATTGGAAAGACAAGATGATCCGGGAGGAGCTATTAGCGGCACAGATTTGGCAGCTGGAGCGAAGACCAGAGGACATGGACCGAGCCGCGGAGAAGCTTCGGGTGGCGAGGGTAAAGAACAAAGGACAGTTCGACCAGACTCACCGACTGAGATTGAAGAAGATCGAGGAAGGCGACTGGGTTCTAGTGTATGACACCAGCCTCGACAACCAGCACGGGGCAATGCAGAAGTTTGCAAGAAGGTGGTTCAGGCCTTATGTGGTGACAAGCGCCAATGACAATGGGACCTACCACGGAGCTCAACGAGAAGAGGATGGCGGTATCGATGGCTGGGAAAAGGATCAAACCATTCAAAAAGCGGCACGAGGCTGAATCGGACCCGGACAACCTGGATGGCGACAACGATCGGCTCGGAACGGATGTTGATCCGAAAGACAAAGGATAAGCGTGCGCCGGTCTTCCCCGGCAAGAGTCTAATTTTGGCACATACCGGTGGATGCGCAGTTAGGTGGGGGCGGATGTCGTGGAGAAAACCGTCCCTAGGCGGAAACCGAGTATAATGTGCGTAAACCGGCCCTTACACGTGGGCACAAGTTTTGTTGTATAGTACGTAGATAGGTACAAGTCGACTGAGGTGAATTCCTAGGTAGCACACATTCATTAGGGAGAAAATCGAGGTGTATTCCTGTCCGAAAGGACAAGGAATAAACATGATGTAACGGGTGGTAACGGCCTCCCTCCTTCGGCTATAAAAGAGAGGGAGAGGTATTGTAAATGGATTGCGTTTTTTTTTGTGGAGGACGAAGTGATGCCGGACTGGAACCGAGCTCTTCTCCTCTGTCATCTCCATAGTCGTTTTGTGTAGGTTTTCGGGAGGCTGACTCTGCTACGCGGAACGCCCGAGTTTTTCCGGCAGAGTCTCCATCTCGCATTCTTAGTGTGTGTGTGTGTGTGTGTGTGTGTGTGTGTGTGTGTGTGTGTGTGCAGGCGTCGGAGCCTATCACTCGCCGGCTTGCCGGTTGTAACTCCTTGGTTTATATATACATATACGTTCTTTCTGTCTCGATTGTTCAGAGTTAGTTGCAACGCCTATGAATCTGTATGTCTGTGCGCGTGTGAAGTACATCGGTAGTTTCCTTCCCCTCTTCTCATTCGGTTATTTCTCGGTTCAAGGCCCCCGTGGTCCCGCCTCGTTCTCCATGCACACGCGTAACAACGCGACAACGTGGAGGCTTCTTCTACACCGAGAAGACGTTCGGGGAACGAGGAGCGTACACTGGCTACAACCCGGTAGACGTAGACGTAGCTAGGATTATGAGTACGGGGAGAACACACAGATGAAGGAACAGTAATAGGGAGATTTATATTAAATGAGAAAGCTCACAATGAATACAGTACACGGTTGTCGGCCGGAAACAGTTTTGTGCAGAGCTAAGTTCTACTATGTTAATCCTGCTAATAATCTAGGTATATCTCTCTCTTCCGAGGTATGCAGGTCTCAGCTTATATAGTTTTCTTCTTACATAGAGCCGAGCCGTCGGCTGATTGTGAGGGGCTCAAAAACTCGACTAATTTAGTTCTACCTATTTCCTCACCTACTTTTCTACCTACCATCAAGTTACATATTTTGTAATTACATTTCTAGCCTATGGACAACACTCACCTTGTACTTCTCTCTATATAGTGGAATCTTTGTTCTCGTGGTTTTTCCCCGTTTAGGGTTTCCACGTAAATCACTGTGTACTATGCATTTGCTATTCCACGTGCGTTGTGTATTTCCGAGTTAGTCTTTCTCACAGATCTGAGGTTTGATCCTCAACACAATGAATATATGGGCTCATTAGTCAAATGGGGTCATGCTTATGGACTCCACACATATGACTATGTGATAACTATTATTGGTTCGAAACGCACCAATCACAAAACTTCCACATCACACAATGTAGCCAACTTATATGCTTCCATATCACATACAACAAGAATTTTGGGTTCTCTTTCTCATGCCTCGAACACATCAATAATCATCATCTTTTTAGGGATGGGTAGGTAGGAAAAGTTTGTATGTTTGATTGGATTGTGGGATCTGCTCAAAACATGCTCGATATATTCTTGTCATGTGTGAGGCCATCTTTACCCCTTAAGAAGTTGAAGCTATCACAAAAGGGACACTCTTTGTGTCCAACTTTAAGTGTTTTGGCCTGGCATATGTACTTACCCCCTCCCCTTCCTTTTCCTCAAGAAATCAATGTTCGCCACACTAACAGGACACTTGAAAATTTCAATCAAATATTTCCATCTGTGATAATATAATATATGTAAATTGAAGAAGTTGTTTAGGATTTCCCAAAAGACCATCTCACATTCATATATATATATATATATGTATACCTTGCATTTTTTTTTTAAATTCTCAAAATAAACTCTCTCTCTCTCTCTCATGGCCATGGAAAGGGTTGTTGAATACATGCTTAAGGTTCAAAAAGCCCCTCACATCGACTTCTTAGAATTGCATGGGAAGCAAGCAAAAAGATCCAAAAGACGCATAAAAGCAAATTTTTGTGTTCCAGTTGGATGCAAGATTTAGAAAAATGGTTTGGTAGATGGGTTGCAAGACACTTGCTTCATGATGCGTCACTAGATTCCTCTATAAATGAGGCCTTTTTGCAACGCCAATGTATCATGACATGGGACAAATGTGGTGGCTCACACTTCACACATTATACTACAAATGTTGCACCTAACTACAAAACCATATTCTTCGCCGAACGGGGAAGCCGTACACATTGATACATGTTAGAGCCCATCCCGATATCCACCATTCGAACCATTGCTGCCATGTGACTTAGCTCACACACATTGAGATGTGAGACGGGGCGTTGGGGCACAAGTGATGAGAGTGGCCGACTATGCACACTTTGCCCTAAACAAGTTCGAGAGTCTGAGTATCACACTTTGATACAATGCTCTACCTTTGATCCTATTCGACCATGCTTTCCACATCTCTTCGATCGAGCCCAATCCTTGCATGAATTTCTCTCACAACCACGATGTGCACTCTTGATTGCAACATTCGTTGGTAGAGTTATTGAACATCGAGAGTCGTTACTCACCTTCACACGTATCGCGTGAAATGTAATATTTTTGGTCTCATAGGTCATATTTGACCTCCAAAGACGATAATATAATCTATCTATCTCTCTTCTTCAATTTTTTTCGTAAATGATGGCTTTCATTATGAAAGAAAAAATACCACCATGACTAACTTACTACAAAGTATAGAACCCTTGTACCTAGGGATCTAAAGACTACTACGACTCCAAACTCAATGCCACCCTACACACCAATTCAAATGGATATGATGATATGTGACTTTGTAGAGTTCTCTCTCTTCATTGCTCAGATTTCGTGACTTCTCTAGCATCGTCAATTGCCACAAAAGAAGTCCTTTTAACTTGAGAACATATTTTCTCACCCCAACTTGCGCATCAAAAGTGAAGGCATTCCGCATATTCCAATTGAACCATAGTTCCCAATACCTCAAGTTCAAAAATAATTTGGGAATGAGGCATTGGTTCATTGTTCTCCATATGTGCAAAAACCCACATTCTCTCTCTCTCTCTCTCTCTCTCTCTCTCTCTCTCTCTCTCTCTCTCTCTCTCTCTCTCTCTCTCTGTAAAAGCACACAATTATATTAATTCTATGTAAAATCCACTTAGTTACAACACTTCCTAGTCTCCCCTACTTATCATATGCCTATGTAAGGAGAGGGACATCCTATAATGCCATTAAAAAACCTGAATATACATCTCTCTCTCTCTCTCTCTCTCTCTCTCTCTCTTTGTAAATAATGGCTTTCATTACGAAAGGAAAAAACACCACCATGACTAACTACTACAAAGTATGAACCCTTCCATCTAGGGATCTAGAGAATACTACGACACCAAACTCAATGCCACCCTACACACCAATTCAAATGGCGAGTATGATGATATGTGACCTTGCAGAGTTCTCTCTCTTCCTGGTTGAGATTTCGTGACTTCTCTAGCATTGTCAATTGCCACAAAAGAAGTCCTTTTAACTTTAGAACATATTTTCCAACCCAACTTGTGAATAAAAAATGAAGGCATTCTGCATATTCCAATTGAACCATAGCCCCCAATACCTCAAGAACTCAAAAATAATTTGAAAATGAGGCATCGGTTCATTGTTCTCCATATGTGCAAAAACCCAACTTAAGGAAGATAGAGTTACTCCTATTAGAGACATCCACACTAAACTAATACACCTCCAAACCATCATTGCCATCGGGCATGAAATAAATCGATGCCTACTATGTTCCAATTCCACCGAACAAAAGAAACACAATCCTTTAGTAATGTTTCTTTTTTTTAATGCATCCCCTAATGGTAAAGCTCCAACCATAACTCTCCAAATAAATACCTTGGCTCCTAGCATCAATAAAGAACACCAACCTGCCTTGATCACATGAAACCACCAAGTAATGGGCTTATGAAAACCCCATATCTTTATAACCCTTTCTTCCAACCACTTATGTTTGTCAATCAACTTGTGATAAACAACATTCGTTGAGATCATAGTCAATCTCTTATTTCCAACAAACCTCCAATCAAGCTCTTGAGATCACCAATCTAAATCAGGAATTGGGTCATGTGAAGATAGTATTTGTTGCAACTTATCCCAAATAAAGTTATAACCTTTTGGAATACGAAATGTTGATCTTATTGTTCGAAAAGCCATTAATCTTCTTTGTGAAACCAATCCTTAACTATTACCAAACCCAATCTATCCATCTGATTAAATTGAAGGTTAAGAATTTGTTTACCTTCCTACCTCAACAACCTTGATGTTACCAAAACCTCCATTTGTAATGAATTGGCACATCCCTTGTCTTGTGGGGGGTGTCATTCCCCAAAATCCAACATACTTTGCCAAGATGTCAACAAATGATTAACTATCATAGACCCTGTACATTTGACATCCCTGTCAGAATTAATTACATTCCACCAATTCGCTTCAACCTTCATGTTTCCAAGCTTTATTCTGTTCTTCTCTATAAAGTATGCCACCATTTCTGTCCAAGGTTGTACACCTTCAAACATGAATCGAATGAAATTAAATCGACGATCCACCATATGCTCATATAGAATCAATATTGATGCCCCACCAAGACGCTTCAGAGTACAAACATGATCCCATGCCAACCATGACAATGCATTTTTCCCTTTTCTTTTCCATAACAACATTCGCATCGAGCGTGACGACATTTCAAGAGCTTTCTTTGACCATAGGATCAAAGGAAGATAATAAGATACCATAGAGACCATAATCGATTGGACCACCTTAAGTCGTACATGAAAAGGCCAAAACTGAGACCTCCAATACATAAACTTATCCTCCAACCTTTTGGATACTCACTCAATAAGTTTCACATGAGAAACTTCCACCTCAATTGGATATCCAAGGTGACGACAAATCATACCACGATATACTATCCTTCTTGACTACCCCAACCCTAACACATCTTGTTCTGTACATGAAATGAGGACAGATTTATGTATATTAATTCTCAACCCTTAAGCATTTGAAAACAATTCCCACACATCTCTTGTCTTACTAATATTTTCCCAATTAGGTGCCAAAAACATAATATGGTCATCTGCGAGAGCTTCAACAATACATGGCTTCCCTGATGGCAACCTTATTCCAAGAAATTCTTCCTCCATAACCATATTGTGTAACTTAACAAGAATAGGATGTGTCACAATAGTGAATAGTACAGAACTTACCGGGCATCCTTGTCTAACTGACCTCCGAATAGAAATCGGTTGTGTTACTCCTCCATTAAACATCACATGTGAAACCGAACCCTCCCCTAATGTGTATATCAACTTAGACATACATTCACCAAAACCCATATGAGACATCAATTGATTTATAAATGACCAATCCACATTATCATAGGCTTTCTCGATATCCAATTGTAGCAACACTAATTCTTGTTTCGCCTCCTTTGCATAGTCAATTGCCATTTAAACATTTAAAATATTATGTAAAATGTCTCTTTTTGCTAAAACCCCATATTGAGTATTATGAATAATAGAAGTTAAAACCTTATGCAACCTATTGTCCATCACTTTTGCAAAAATCTTGTACATTCCCCCCATCAATGAAATAGGCCTCCATTGAACAAAGAAGATGGAGAAGGCACCTTCGGCAAAAGCTTGATCAAACCAATCTTCCAACAATGAGGCGTTTCCCCTGATGTCCACAACTTCTGAAATAAAACCGTAAAAGGCCCCTTTAATCCATCCCACCCAAGACCCTTCTCATTAGCAAGATGTGACATGACATGTTCCACCTCATCCTCTGAAATATTAACATCTAATGATTGTGCCACATCATGTGATACATGATTTTTCACTCCATTAAAAAATAAATCTCTATCCTTTTTAACATTATCATCGATACACATTTGTACATCCAACAATTGTGTATAATATTCTATGCATTTCTTCACAATTTCTTGAGGATCGGAACACATGATACCATTTCCCTCTAACCTTACCACATTATGTCATGCATGTGATTCATGAAGGTCATGAAAAAAACTTATGTGATCGACAATTAGCATCATCCACTTCTTGTCTTAGACGATGTAGTCTAGCATGTTGATAATTTTTTGTCGTTAGGTCATGCATCGCAGAAATTAATACCTCTTGATATCCCATCAACTTTACATTCGTTGGCCAATAAGTTAACAATGAGTTGCATTTATTAAGCAAATTAACTAGGAGACTTAATTTCTTTCTCCTTTTAAAAGCATGGTGAATTCCATAATATCTAGTTAACCTCTGAACATTTGCAACAAATACTTCCCACGCTTCATACCCATCAAATTGAACATGATAGGCAAATGCATCAATCAATTGACACATATAGGCATGGAAGACCTCATGATCCAAAAATGATGAATTAAAAATCAACGGAGGTTTTCCTAAAAACTCATGAAAACCTCTAATTGAGTGGTGATTGAACTCAAAAATTAATGGGAAATGATATGATATAATTGACCCATAAGACATTGAAATATCCAAAATCTCTGGTAAAAAACCTTCGGTATGCATTACATACATTCGATCCAACCTACTCCAAGTATCCTTATATTGAGCCGATTGAAAGGTATAACCAGGTTCATCTCCCTTAATCCATTTTCATACATCCCTTAACATGACTTCAGTCTCAAAATCTCCCCATTCTTGAGCCTCTGGTCCATCCATAATAGAGTGGATAGATGTTGATTGATTTGTCTCACAACAAACATTAAAATCTCCCATCAATAAACCCGGTCTACCATTATCAAGCATTGAGTTTAGAGATACCTATAACAACTTTCATTCTTGTGAAACATTTCATGCATACACGCCAACTAACCAAAGAGCTTGCCCTTCATAACATATCTCTACCACAATAAATCTTCCAAATTCATCTGAAACAATTACTTTTGGGTGAAATTGATCTCTTATAAACATGACAATCCCAGAATAATCCCCATGAACCTTCCCAGCATAACATAATGTATAACCCTTAGAATAACTAATTAAACCAGCATTACCATGATCTTTATGCTCTACTTCACACCCAACATCCCATTGCTCACTTAACACAATCCTCCAAACCTCATGCATTCTAAATCTAGAACACAATCCCCTCACATTCCATGCGATGATCTTCATACTTTATTTTTTCCTTTTATTCGAGAAATCTCTTTCTCCTTCACTGCTAATGTTTCTACCATATCCTAAAATAAATCCCCTAAGATTGCATATGAATTACTATGGGAATGCAAAACTCCAGACCCCGATGGCTCTTCATGTGAACGAGGCATCGATTTTCGTTTATTCCAAGGAACATACAAATTACCTTTATTATCAAAAGATAATTTCTTTGGATGGTCCTCTTGACGAGCCCATGGTTTATTCTGCATGGGATTTGTCGGTGTGACCTTCTCCATAGATACATTATGCCCAACATTTTTATTAAACTTCTTCATCTTTCTAGAAACTATTAACCATTGTCCTTCATCCTCTAGAGTCTTTCCATCCTTCTCATTCACAATTTTTGGTTCCTTTGTTTGCTTTGAAATTGTCAAAGCTTGAATCTGATCATGAGTTGTAGGCTCTTCATGGAAATGTCCCAACACATTATTTCTTTTTTGAGGACACTCGGCCATAAAATGCCCCAACACACCACAATGGAAACAATGTCTTGCACATGTACCCCATTTAAGCCGAAAATACATAGGCGGCATACCAGAGCATAACAATGGGCACAGTTTTGGCTCAAACCAAACCGAACCGTTAAGCCATGGCTTAACGGTTTATTGGTTCAAAGATAAACAAACTGTTTGGTTTGGTTTCAAATGTTATGATCCAGTTTGGTTCAGTTTTGAATTTCATGGTTTCTCGGTTTATAGGTTTATCGGTTTCAGTTCGGTTTGGTTTTGAATTTCACGGTTTAGCGGTTTAGTAGTTTCGGCTTATGTGGTTTGTGTTGAGAATCAAGCTCAACATAGTGCAACGTGTGAACACACCTTTTGAGAATCCATGATTACTCAAAGGTCAAGAGTCACACCACTACTCTCTACACATTAACTATGTGTCATAGAATCATATTCTATGACACATAACTAATGAGTTACATATTTCCCATGACTATGAGTCTTCACATTCCCCAAGAGAAAGAGTGGTTGTTGTAGTTAGTGAATGAAGAGAGAGGGCACGACTACATATAGAGCACCCTCGTCACACGTCATACTAAGTCGGTTGTGACTCATTGTAATGCTACAATTTTGTATCTCCATTCTACTTGTGAAATATAAATCTTCTTCTTCTTGAGTATTTTATTCTCTTGCTTATCTATCTTGTGTTCTCTTCTCTCCTCTATTTCTCTCTCTCTCTCTCTCTCACACACACACACATAACACAGATATCTATTCCACTACACAAGAATCACCATCGATTCTTTACATGGTACCTGAGCGATTTGGTAGCTCGATCTAGCCCATTCACCTCATCATGATCGTGTGTTGTGCTCTACGCCGACGTTCAATAAGAACCGGCTCATCGCTATTGTAGTACCACTACATAGCTCGTGTTTGAGAGAGAAGGAAAAGAAGAAAGGAAGCTTAATCGACAATGAATACTCAAATGGGGAGCGCTCTCCCTAGCGAGAAGTTGGACCGAAACAATTTCGCATCTTGGGAGTGCAAGATGCACCAATACCTTGTCGACCAAGGCTATTGGGGTTACATCAAGGGAGCACAAGAAAACCGACCCGACCTGAAAGACACCGGCTATGCAACTTGGGAGCAAGTGGCAAGTTGAGTGATGTATTGATTGGCGACATGTGTTCACGACCACATGCTCGGCTACATTCGAGAAGTCGAGACACCGAAGGAAGCGTGGGAGAATCTACGAAAAAATTTCGCCGCCAACACGACCGTTGTCGAGGTTATCCTCGCGGATGCGTAGAAGTCGAGCAAGACCATGGGGGTCTTGAACCAAGGAATCAAGAAAGCTAGGAGGAGTGGGGTTTTAGAGACTGCGTAGGTCTTGGTACCACGAGAAAACAGGTAAGGATAGTGCTCGGGAGAGAGTAAGAGAGTCGTGTGTGGACGCAGACACGGTCAAAGACACTGGGCAAAGACATTGGGCATGACGTGAGTTAGGAGAAAAAGGGTTTCTATTAAACAACGCAAGCATGTGGTGCTGCAGGTGAATACAACCGGATCAGAGCCGGCGATGGAGCGTAGAGCTTCGTAAAAGCCAGATACAAAGAGACGTCGGTGCACTGAAGGTCAATCCCCAGGTCGGGAGCACTCGGGCGTCTGACGCGAGCAGGGGAAGCGCCTTCTTCTGCTATCAGTTGTCGGTCCTTCTCTATATATCCTTTCCTCTAGATTGCATCGCGAAGATAGTCAAAGGTCGCCCCTTTTATAGCACAAGGAGCGACCATTACAAGCATTCGTGACCCGTCACTTTTCGTCCTCGATTCCCTCCCCTGATTTACTCTCCTCGTAACTCTCCCTACTTATGCGATGTCTATATCTTCTTTAATGCTCTAACTACCTAGTACCCCTCCTTATACTCATGCCTAGTACTTGTCCTATTTAATTCCCTCGAGGTGTGCACTTGCGTACACCGGTGTCCCTGCGCGTTTCTCCTTGTTTTCGCTTATGGCCCGGAATCTTCACGACACCGCGAGAAAGCTTCAACTCCACCAAGAGTTGAACAACATCCAACAACGGGATATGTCCATTACAAGCTACACCTTGAAGATCAAGGAGCTTTGTGATGCACTCAGCTCGATAAGCGTCAATGTGGAAGATGAAGAAATGGTGCAAATATGCCTCGGCGGCCTTGCACCATAGTTCAGCGCGATGCGGATCGCCGTACTAGCATAGGAGAATCCGCCCTCCTTCTTCAATCTTCAATACATGTTGTTGGTCAAGGAGAATCATGTTCGAACAAGGAGCAATGCCTCGGATGGCCACATGCTCTACACACATTCAGACGGAGGAAGAGGACGCGACCGTGCAAGAGGAGGCCGATTCGGCCAAGGACGAGGCAGATGAGGCCTAACTTACGAAAACAACTCGCAATTTCGGCATCAAGATGGAAGCCATCGAGGAACCTTCGGAAGAAGGGGGAGCTTCCATTCTGGTCCAAGCCGACAAAGCTCGGTCGAATGCGGATATTGCGGAAAAATCAGTCACCACGAAGAAGAGTGTCGTAAGAAGATACGTGAGTCGGCTTCCACTAGCCGACAACTCACCAATTATGCCACCAACTACGACTATGATGATCACGGCGGAATGTTCGTGATGAGACATAGAGCAAATTCTATGTCGGCCTCTTCTACTAGTGCCTCCGGTTGGGAAGACGTATGGTTCGTCGATTCCGGTGCCTCGAACCATATGACGTTGCATCAAGAATGGTTT
Source organism: Azolla caroliniana (assembly GCF_043228905.1). Taxonomy (NCBI): domain Eukaryota; kingdom Viridiplantae; phylum Streptophyta; class Polypodiopsida; order Salviniales; family Salviniaceae; genus Azolla; species Azolla caroliniana. The sequence continues at coordinate 5,599,235 of NW_028230445.1, forward strand.
CGAGAACTTCGAGAGCCGGACCGACCCGGCTATGTTGAAACCGGAGATGGCAATGTTCCGTTCAGAGAAGAAGGTAAGCAAACTTATATCAAAAATGTCTTGCATGTACCAACTATCACGAAGAATTTGGTCTCCGTCGGCCAAATTGTAGAGCAAGGAATGCAAGTACGATTTAATCAAGGCGGTTGCTTCATCGAAAAAGAGGGCTGACTCATCACTCGCGGACGAAGAGAGGGCTGAATGTTCATTCTCGACTCACACGAGATGAAATTGGCCATGTTCGAAAGGGCATGAAAGCTGATTCCGACATAGAGTTATGGCACAAGCGGATTGGCCATATCAACCTTCAAAAGCTAAAGGCGATGCAATTGAAAGGAGTCGTCATCGGACTCTTGACATTTAGAGAGAGAGAGATTGAAGGCGTATGTGCGGCTTGCCAATTTGGCAAGCAACATCGACATCCATTTCCGAGGGAGAGGAATGTAAGCAAAGGCGTACTCGACGTAATTCATTCTTATGTATGGGGATTGGCTCAAACGGCGACATTCCGCGGATGTTGATACTACGTGACCTTTATCGACGACTTCTCTAAGCACACTTGGATCTACTCGATGCAGCAAAAGCGCGAAGTGTTCAAACACTTCCAAAAATTCAAGAGTGGAGTCGAAAAAGCTACGAGTCGACACGTACGGTGCCTTCGATCGGATGGAGGCAACAAATATTTTTCGAATGAGTTTACGACGATCTTCGAAAAGAAGGGATTCGACGAGAATTTTTGTGTCGATATACGCCACAACAGAACGGAGTAGCTGAATGCAAGAATCAGCACATCTTCGAAGTAGCACGGGCTATGCTTAACGAAAAGCACATGCCGAAATCATATTGGGCGTAAGCAGTTAACATGACTGTCTATCTCATGAATCGGTGTACAACATCCGACGTGCATGAACTCACGCTGCACAAGAAGTTTTTCAGAAAGAAGCCAGATCTTTCACATGTTCGAATATTCGGCTCCATTGCGTATGTGCACATCCCCGACGAAAAGCGACAAAAGCTTGACCCGAAGTCGGAGAAATGTATCCTCATAGGATACTCACTGGAGCAAAAGGGGTACAAGTGCTATAACCCCTCAACTCGAAAATCTCGAGTAAGTCGAGACGTCATTTTCGACGAGTCCGCATCTTGGTACGCACCAGAGACAACTTCGACTTCAATTCCGTTCGACCCAGATTCCGCCGAAATAGAGATAGAAGCTGAAGATTGGCTCACGCGCATGTTTGAAGAAAGCCCAATTACGACAAGGCTTAGTGGGCCACAAGAGCCCTCGAGCAATCAAAGCACATCTTGGCCGAGTTCGAAGCTGGACAAAGGCAAGGCGAAAATGCCGGAGTATGAAGACGATCACTTTGATGGCAACGAATCGACTCACTCCCTCGATAGTGAGTTCGAAGGCCTTGAGATCCGGACAAATGGAGCAAAGAAAGTCGTAGTATCCGCAAACGAGAAGCTCCGCCGATCCACCCGTGAAAAGAACCCCGTAAGCCGATTTGGCTTCAACGATTATATGGCGTACCATTACACTTTTATGATTAAGGTAGCGACAGTACAGGAGCCGGAAACGTTTTTCGAAACTGCGACGGACCCTAGATGGGTTGAAGCGATGAATGAGGAGATGTAAGCACTCTCCAAGAATGAGACATGGGATCTTGTTCCCCACTCACCACACAAGAAGGCAATTGGTTGTAGATGGATCTACAAGGTGAAGTATAATGCCGATGGCTCCGTAAACCGTTACAAAGCTCAATTCGTAGGGAAAGGATACGCTCAAACGCATGGAGTCGACTATGAAGAGACATTTGCCCCCGTGGCAAAGATGACGACGGTGCGGATTGTAATTGCACTCGCAACGGCGAAAGGGTGGCACCTCCACCAGATGGACGTCAAGAATGCTTTCCTCCAAGGCGAATTAGAAGAGGAGGTGTACATGGTACAACCTCCTGGCTTCGAATCGCGCATTCATCCGAAAGTCGTGTGCCGACTCAAGAAGCCACTCTACGGCCTCAAGCATGCACCACATGCTTGACATTCGAAGATTACGCAATATCTTCATCAAATCGGCTTTCGAATGTCGAAATCCGACAACTCCCTCTACGTACGAAACGACTCTAAAAGCTCGATTGTCATCATCCTATACGTGAATGATCTGGTCATTGGAGGAGAAAGTTTAGTCGACATCAACAAGGTGAAATCCCTCCTCTCCAACAAATTCGAGATGACGGACTTGAAGGAACTCCATTACTTCCTTGGCATCGAAGTAATTCGGATTCCGACCGTCATTATGATCTCTCAACGGCACTACATCCTCAACTTGTTATACAAGTTCGGGATGATTGAGTGCAAATCAGTCACGACGCCTCTCGATCGAAACCTCAAACTAGACACCGACTTCGGCACAAAAGAGTGTGAGCCGACCTAATATCGTCAACTAATCGGGAGCCTAATCTATCTCACGATCACTCAACCCGACCTTAGCTATCCAGTCAGACTCCTTAACCAATTCATGCAACTCCGCGAGATATCCATTTCGATTGCACTAAGCGAGTATTACGATATGTGAGCGGCACAATGGATTACGACATTCTCTACGCATCGGGCACACCAATACAACTCGAAGGGTACACAGACGCAAACTGGGCAGGCTACAAAGCTGATCGACGATCAACCTTCAGATTTGTCTTCTTGCTCAGTAGCGGAGCAATATCTTGGAGTAGTAAGAAGCAACCTACCCTCGCACTTTCGAGTACGGAGGCCGAATACATGGGCGCAATCGTAGCTGCATCTGAAGCCGTATGGCTCAAGCGGATTTTGAAGGATCTGGGCATCCCCATCAAGGATCCGACTCCCATTTACTACGACAACATGAGCAATATATATCTGGCTCGGAACCCGGTGTTCCATGCGCGCACAAAGCACATCGAAGTGCACTATCACTTCATTCGAGAGCGCGTACAGGTCGGAGATGTCGACCTTCAACACATCAACACAAATCTTCAAACGACAGACATCTTCACCAAGGCCCTAGGAGCCAACAAGCTTCGGCAATTCATGCCAGACCTCGGATTGACGATCCCTGACTTGCCAAGCTTGAAGGGGACTACAAGCGAGAACCAGATACCATTCGAACTGGATACCAGCCGAAGCGAACATCAATCAAAAGGAACGACCGGAGTTGAGCTTGAGGGGGCGTGTTGAGAATCAAGCTCAACATAGTGCAATGTGTGAACACACCTTTTGAGAATCCATGATTACTCAAAGGTCAAGAGTCACACCACTACTCTCTACACATTAACTATGTGTCATAGAATCATATTCTATGACACATAACTAATGAGTTACATATTTCCCATGACTATGAGTCTTCACATTCCCCAATAGAGAGAGTGGTTGTTGTAGTTAGTTAATGAAGAGAGAGGGCATGATTATATATAAAGCACCCTCGTCACACGTCATACTAAGTCGGTTGTGACTCATTGTAATGCTACAATTTTGTATCTCCATTCTACTTGTGAAATATACATCTTCTTCTTCTTGAGTATTTTATTCTCTTGCTTATCTATCTTGTGTTCTCTTCTCTCCTCTATTTTTCTCTCTCTCTCTCTCTCTCTCACACACACACACACATAACACACATATATATTCCAATGCACAAGAATCACCATCGATTCTTTATAGTTTGGTTTAAAGGTTTAAAAGTTTTGAAGGTTAAAAGGTTTATAGGTTTGGTTTGGTTCTAAATTTTTCATAAACGGTTTGGTTTAAATGGCTTCATAAAATTTAAACAATTTGGTTTGGTTTTTAATATAAATAAATGGTTTGGTTTGGTTTCAAGGCCAAGAAACCGAACCAAACTGCGCCCATTGCTACCAAAGCATGCGATCTGTAAACAACTTGGCCTCTTTATAGTAGTATTCCAAAGAATACACATCTGATATCGATTTTGAGCATTACCACTAGTAGGCACCAAGATCTTTTCCATCATTGACTGTTATATTGGCTAAACCACTGAATATGTCCACTCTACCTCAACCCACACGGGACCACTCTTGCTTTAATATATCTTGGTATTCCACTAGTGGCCTCCATGGAACAATATAAACCAAAATTTTCTCATAAAAAACTGGCAATTTATTGAGTAATTTCTCTTTATACTCTTGTGATACCAAAACAACCTCATAAAATCCACGAGGACCAGCATAAACATCCTGAACACAATCAACTTATAAAATCCCACGTAACCATTGTTTGACCCTCCAAAGGAAAGGTATCTTCCTCGTGAAAAACAATATGACCCCTTTATCTCTCTCCCTCACACACTCTCACTCACTCACTCACTCACTCACACACACACACACTCTCTCTCCCACACATGTATGCATGTCTGTATGTATGTAGGGACATTGTTTTTGGAAGTTGCGAAAACAAAACAATGGACTGAGGAGACCACCCATATGCAATCGATGCACTTAGATGTGTCGTGGCATTGCTCCATCGCACCATCAGGGCAATGCATTTGATGACCAAGGCTCCCCCTATTGGTTGTCCACACCCCTCCTCCTGCCTCGGCCTTTCTCTTGACCACAACGCGGTTTCCGCAAATAACGAGAAGCAGCGAAAGAAGCACTTAATTTGTATTGCGTAGTCGCGAGGCGCTTTCCGTTTGTTTGTTAGTTTCGTTCTGTATCTTGCCTTGTATCTTGTCTGGGGGTTGGGAGGGTAGTTATGGGAATTAATTTTCAATTGGGGGTGGGGGGGGGGGGGGGTGTAGGGGTAGGGGTATTTCGGTAATTTGTGTTTTTTGGGGGCCATACATACATATGTACATCTATTCAAAGGATTGCAACTCTTCTTCTCTGTCTCTCCATCTCTCTGTCTCCTCCTGCAGATTTCTTCTGCCATTTCTTCTTCGATTTCTTCTCTGCAATTCTTCTCATCCCCTCTTCTGTTCCTTCTTCTTCTTCTTCTTCTTCTTCTTCTTCTTCTTTTGCCGCTACATTCTTCACTCTTCTTCTGCTTTCTCCATCACTCATCCTCATCCCCTCATCCTCATCCTTTAACCATTACCATTATCTTCCTCACCATTCAGCTTTCGCCATTTCTTTCACAACCCTTCGCTCCACCCTGAAACGTGGCTTCAAGTTTCTATCCATGGATTCTGGCGATGAAGAGATCTGTGCTGCTCTCACAAGGATGGCCTTTGCTGGCGATGGCATGGTCCTAGGGTTAGGCGTGGCCGTCTTAGCTATCAGAACATGGATCAGGTTCTGGTTCCACTCGAAAGCTCTTCATCACCTCGAAGGAACTCCATTGTCTCGGATCTCAGACCTTCGTAGCCTCGTCCCTCTGCAGGATCCCAAACAGACCAGCTCTTCTCTTCAATCTTCCACCTCAGGTCATCATCAGCATCAACATAGTCAGAGTCAGAATCCGGAGACTGAGAAACCTATGGTGGTCATCAGAGGGAAAGTCAGTACAAGACCATTGGTGGATTCTCAATGGTTGAGAAAAGAAGCTGGACTTCTTACTGCACATAATGCAACATCAGAGAAAGCTGTCATCGTCCAAAGAACTCAAACGGTAGGTTGCTCTTTTCCGCCATTCTGTGCAGCCATGATATTTCTTGCCTATTTGACCATGGTTTACCTTTCTTTAATGTTGCTCTGTGACTTGTTTTCTTGTCTGTGTTGCTCTGTATAACTACGATCTTTGTTATTAGAGTGGAATCAAATTAAAATTTATCTTCAATTTTAGTCAAATAAGAGTTCCTTCCTGCATCAAAACTTATACTGTTCTCATCCTTTTTTGGGGGTTGCAATTTTCTATGAAATTAAATGTAGCAATGATTTGATGTATCTACGCAAATACTTTAACTTTTTTGTTTACGCAAATTATGACCAAAATGATCTGAACTGTCTCTTTGTTTTGCTTATGAAGACCTTCTTTCTGCAAATTTGTAATGTTCTTATCCATTAGTAATCTGAACTGGTGAACCAAAAAAAGAAGGTGCATGTCTCATATCTACCTTATATTGTTTCGGTATCGTGCATCATTCTGAACAGGGATAAGGATCATGTTGGAATTAATTGGAAGGTATTCTACAAGGTTCTGCATATTACATGCATGCAAAGAGGTAAAACATGTTTTTTTACTTGTAAAATTGATGTATATGTATGTATCTCAGATGTATACAATCCATCATATGTGTATATCTCAATACCATCTAAGATGCTTGGGTCATGAAGTGCTTTTGAGAGTAATTATTAGAGCTGCATCGTTTCTTTCGTATCAATGTAAATACAGGGTTTATTTTATATTATAAGTTTATTAATTAGGGATTCCCTCGGGAAGTTTTTTTTAACTTTCAATTTCTCTGCAAATTGTTTTTAAATCTGTCTTTCTTTGTTTTAATTGAACATTATATATGCCAATATCTGATACATAAGGACATTCTAACAATTGCAGTGCCTTTACAATGAGTGGAGAGGCTTGTTTGGCTGGAGTTTGGATTGGAGAGGACTTCTTGGGTGGGGCTCTGTGAAAGAACAGGTTATCGTGTCAACGAGAAAGGTATTTATGCATTCTGATAATATGTGGTATTTGAAGTTTAATGGGCAATCTGTTTTATAGTTATATGGGATACATTTTGAAGACTGTGAAACTCTTATTTACTTCCCCGGATCAGTGGGAGTGTGATGAGCCCTACAATCTGTCAGCTTTTGCAAGAAGACTTTCTGTCTTTCTTTGGTGATGAGCACCTGTTTCGGATAGCATGACATGATAGGATATTGAGGATTTTACTCCCGATTGTGTATGTAAGAACAAAATTTGGATTTTTTCTATTTTATTCCATGCACTAAGCTTGCTTGAAGTCTGGACTCACAACATGCATTCCACTTTTTTGTCAATGGGACATTAATACCAAAGTATTTGAAGCTTTGTGCCACTTGTATTGGTTCTCCCCTCTATATTAAAGTGGGATAGTGTGTTGGTTATATGGCCGTTATTGCCATCAGTTTTGTTGTACATGTTAACAATAAGCCTAGTGATCGGACAAAATGTTCCCAATACATCAAGTGTTGCATATCATCCAGAATATGCAAGAATAAAACATCATTGGCATATAGGACTATAAACATAACCTCTTGCATGAGTTTTAGGCCATCTAATCTTTCTTTTGCAGCCTTGTTTTCTATTTCTTTAAGTTTATTGATGCATAGACCAAAGAATGCAGGAGAGGGTGGACACCCTTGTGTGACAACTGTGTTCCTCAAGAATTACTCCTAGAAACCACTATCCATTTTCAATTCGCACCTAACTTAACTTACTCTTACAGTTGCCACAGACATATCCCATTGTGCATATAAAGCTTATGTACATAATGTTCCATCTCTTTGTTGGAGAATTCACCCATTATCTCTTCTTTTTTCCCATTGAGTTGTCTCCATGCTAACTTTGGTGGAAAACATATGAGAAAACTGTACATTTGTGAAAGGAGATAAAATCTTCCTGGATACAAAATGAGTTAAAAGTAGTGGAGGAGTGGAAAGAAAAGAAGAATGTGTTCAATGCTGTAATGAAGTAGTGATAGGCTCAAAAAGTTAAATCGGTGTTGGAATAAAGTAAACTTAGAGAGAGAGGGTTCAAAAGAGATCAGATCTTGGGCTGTCACCCTCCAACACTTCCTCTCAGCTCCAAATCGGTGCTCTTACATTGAGATGGGTAAGGAGTTGATCAATGGTGTCCCCAGAAAGGGGCTTGGTTAAATAGGTTAGGCACTTTTTTTTGGGTGCAACAATAGTCCAATATGATGATCTGACCAGCGATAAGGTCATGAACTTTAGAGCTCTATCCAAATGTGAGCAAAAGGTAAGAAAATATAAGATAGAAAAACAGAGAAGAGAGAGAAAGAAGGGTGCCGATCCACCCGACCACCCCCGAGCGAAGGGATCGAGGTGAACTCAAGCCTCGATCGGCATCCCATACCATCGTCATGGCATTGAGTCATACCTGGTATTAGAGCGCTCGTTACAAGAGTTGATCACCACAAGCTCAGAGTCTCGACGTAGTCGATAATGTGTCAAATGAGGGTAGCTAGAACTAAGGTCCCCAAGCAAGTTCACACTTGGGTTCTAGGATGGTGAACATAATCTTCTAGCGAGGAACATTTCCGTCTAGAGAGTTTCATTAATGCTTGTGTTGCCTCGGTGTGAGATGGAGGTTGTAGAAATTTACCCTTGAAAACCTTGACAAAGTCAGTCTAGGTATCATGCAATTTCTCCATAGTGCAGAGCCCACGTCACGAGGCAGTGGCCTTACCCCCAGTTCTTGACCGACATATGCAATCTTTGTACTATCTGGCTTGGGATAGAGCTCAAAAGGAAACTCCCATCGCCAAGCCATGTGCAGATTGCTTCTTCGGTTCTTTCCTTTTTTCCTCTCGTAAATGGCCTTACAACAAACGATGGTTCACCTTGACATTCATTTGGTTTATTAGTATCGCTTTGCATACTAATGAACCATGCTTGTAGAGCACCATGAGATTGCCGAAGTTTGGAAATCTCGGTCAAGGTAGAATTAAGGAAATTTTGTATTTGTAAAAAATATGACTTAATTGGGATTGTCCCAGGAGTATTTCCTTGAATTGCCTCCGCTTGGGAGGATGTCATTTGGTCGTTATTATGAGCCATAAGAATATAATGTCCAGCAAAGAAATAGCCATAACATAATGTCATGATGTAAACATATCATGGGCAAACATTAATTGATATCATTATCTCACGTTTATACCCCTCTGGACATATGAGATGAGGTTCAAGATCAGGTAACTATGGTACCACAAAGGTCTTTTAAAAACCATGGGGTTGACAAATGAATGTCTTTCCCTGATCTCTATATCGATTTTTACATGGCGGCTCCCCGAGGCTCAACCTTGTTTGTTCGCAACATGAATAGTTTATACACGAAAAATGTTAATAATAAACTATGTCTCTGTGCCCACCCATGTGGTTTCGGCTCTTTAAGTCCTATTACGAGGACCCCGAAATGCACTTAGACCTAAACTCTAAACATGTTTTATAGTCATATGCATCAATAATGTTGTATGGTCTTAGTGATATTTGAACTTGAAACCTCGAGAACAAAGCCATTAAACACTTGAGCTAACCAATTGGCTTGCTTCTATTGAATGTTTAATGTTTATGTGTATGAGAGATATGCAAAGGCATTTGCCCATATATCTTTTTTAAAAGAAAACATGTGTTTGGAATCTTTATTTCCCTCTCGTTAACTAGAAAACTATGTTGGTACGTTACCCAACCTCAAGTCTCATCATTACAATGGCATACCATAAGGAGCAACCTTATGGTCAAACCAACATTAGCCATCCTTTCGTGGTAGGCCCATGTGGCCCATCACATGGTTACTTCATTATGAATGCCTTCCGTAATGATGATCTCATGGTGGCATCGTAATCATATAATGATTGGAGTTTTGGATGCGTGTTTCATAAGGGCGACCTTGCATGAAGTGGGTCAAGCCCTCATACTACAACATCATTGTGGCTATGCTTGTTCAAGGTGACCAAGGGGGATAACAAAATAAATTCATTAAAAAGGATGGTGACTATGCCATTCTCGCAAAAAATTTGAGGACGACCACCAAGATCCTTACCCTGAAAGACAACCATTGATAAAATAATAGCACGTTCTAAATAACTAATATATACACTATATGTTTATGACATGTATATGATCTAATATGTATACATGTGATCATATTTGTATATATCAAAGAATCCTTAACAAAACATAACCAACGAATGATGTAATCCAGATACGTAATCGAGGCATATAGCCTCTACACACACGTAACATCCAAAATAAGGGTGAACGTAATACGCAACTGAGGTATTGACCTCTTACGCATATGACACAGATTGCATATCAAATACATAGCAATTGAGGTATTGACCTCATACGCATACATAATATATGTATGTGAACGTAATAAGTAATTGAGGTGTTGACCTCATATGCATGCAACACAAATCACATATCAAATGTATGTCAATTGAGGTATTGACCGCATACGCATATGTATACGTTTTATACACTGAATAAATGAGATTACTACATTTTGACATAAACATGATTAGAATGGGAGAATAAAGAATAGAAAAAGGAAAGAAATATTGAAGTTCCTTCATTGACGCGTTTTTGGATCACGCTCGAACGAATATCGATCGATCACCATAAAAAAACAAAACACAACAAAAGAAACATTAGGAAAAATGCTCAGATACCAACTGTTAGAACTTTATCTTAATGTAAGCAAAAGATAAGGAAATATATGATAGGAAAATAGAGGAGAGAGAGAGAGAGAAGTGTGTCGATCCACCTGACCACCCCATACCACCACCGTGGCTTTGAGTCGTACCTTGTACTGACGCGCTCGCTACAAGAGTTGATCACCACAAGATTAGAGTGTCGACGTAGTCGATCATGTGTCAAATGAGGGTAGCTAAGCCTCGTATTTATAGCCAGACCTAAGGTCCCCAAGCAAGTTCACACTTGACCTTAATGGGGGTCTCAATCCCTAGGATTAAAAGTAATCCTCCCTTATTTACACTCTCAGTTAACCCTCACAAGTTATCCTCATGTATAGAATACTACGTTACAACTTACCACGGGATATTATATGGTGATGTTCGTAACATGAACAAAATGATGGTGAACTTCAATGAGTTTAGTTCTATAATGGAAGGAGGAATTTTGTGCTTAGGCATGAGCACTTTTGCGATCAGTGGGAACTCGAATAGGAGTAGCTTTTGGAATGTTAAGATGGTCAAGGATTTGCACGGCCTGTATCCAAATAAGTCTCTGTATACAAAATGGAAACTGAAATTAATTCTTGAACTTCCAAGACAAAGTTGAGATCCTTGAGCATAGTTTCAGAAATAATAGAAAATTGTGTGAATATGCATGGATTCTTTCATTGGAGCAGCATTCTTAATTAAATTCCTGTGTGGTTGTGCATTTAATGATTGTTGTCTTTGCACATTATGCACTGAGAAAACTCTCTTACAATAAAATTTGTGTTGCAGGTTCCATTTGTACTTTTTGATGGGAGCGGATTTCATGATAATGTCTATGCTCTCATTGATATGGACGAATCAAAACATGGACTTCCATTAACCACTGTTTATCACCAACTGCACCCTGTACATGCATCACCATACACTTTGCTGCAAGCCATATTTGGAAGAGGATATCCTGTAAGTTCTATTTGCATTAATTCTTGTCATCTGTATGAACAAATTCTCAAATACCTCAGGAGTTCAATTTGTTCTTAGTTCTAAGATGCAAATTGCAGGTTGGAATTTTGGATGAAGAAAAAATATTACCTCCAGGCAAGGAGATAACAGCAATTGGGATTTTGGATAGGGATATAGATGGTCAACCAGTTATCAAATCATCGAATCAGATGCCTTTTTTCTTGTATGTTAGTAAACAAATACTCGACCGAATGTGATATAATCATGTGTAGACCTTGTGTGTGTGTGTGTTTGTTTGTGCTTTGAGAGAGGGAAAGAAGATTAATATCTGTGTGGAGGCCATATTCGGCTGACAAGACAGATACATCATGTGCTTATGTAAAGACAGATGAGTATGTGTTTATGTAAGACAGATGATCTGTTTCTAGGACTGACTTGACAAGGGAACAATTGCTGATTGATCTGGCAACAAATACCAAGGTGCTTCTATGGACAGGCTTGATAATCAGCACATGTGCTGTAGGAGTATTGAGCTACGCCTTCTACAGGTAATAACTTTACTACTCTTTTGTATGTTCTTTTATCACCAGATATCTAATGCTTATTTCAAAATGAGTGCAAGAAACAGAAGAAGAGGTTCTCTCCTCTTTCTCATGGGCTTACTCTAGTGGTAAGCTATTAGTCTATCAACAGAAGGTCATGGATTCACCATATATTAGCGACACCATAAAATCCTTCTCCTTAATATTTCACATTTCTATATTAAACTAATAACCAAGATTCGAACAGTCAAATTAGGAAACGCGCTTTATTTTTCATTTGAGCTTTTAGTGTTTCTTTTATTATTCTACTATCACCAATATAGCCACTTCCTCTCATATTTGTTTGTGTTCAAAGTAAATTTAGTAACATGAATTTTTTGCATATAATATTTCTTTAAGGAAATTCATTGAAACCCATTAAACTAGTTTCTTTGTAGGAATTGGCGCAGGTATAAGGAGTGGAAATTAGAGAGAGAACAGCAATGCAAGCAAGACAGGCTTTCTGCCGAACAAATAGAGGAGGATGTCTCAGATATACCAGATAGGGAACTCTGTGTAATCTGCCTTCTTCGGCGCAGACGAGCAGCTTTTCTTCATTGTGGACACCTAGTTTGCTGTGTTCATTGTGCCCAAAGAGTGGAAGAAGATATTAATGCAAGATGCCCCGTGTGTAGACAGAATGTCAGTAGCATAGTACGGATATATGATGTTTGAAGTGTACCTCAACGAGCAAAAGCTTCCCAATATCATTTTTTGGAGCAATTTACTTTCCACTTCTGGGTTATTTTTCTTAGCTAGATATTTAGATGCACAATATTTTGAAACAATGAGTCTCTGGTGAAACTTGTACTTAATGGCCCATGTATAGCAAACAAATGTATATTATCTGTTAAAGAGTAGAGATGTGATAATCACTTGTAACTTATTTCAAGCATGTCCTTAATATTCATTTGAAGAGTAAGTGGATATTCATTTAGAGAATCAATGGAAGATTGTAAATGGTGTTCAAACATCACCAAAGTATGAAATCTCTATTGTGAAATTTGTACTTGTTTCTCCACATATAGCAAACAAATGTGCATATTAACAATTGAAAAAAGAGATGTAATGTTTTGTAATTTTTTCCAAGAGTGTTCTTGTTAATGGCAGGATCATCCTAGCATTATTTATTAAATATTATTGTAAATTCTAGCTTTGAATTAAATATTCGTCATATCTTGGTGGTTACATTGTTTTGGATCTTGACGTTTCATCTTGTAGAACCAATATGTATAAGAATCAATACACGGAGAAAAAAGAGAGGAAAAGAAGCAATACACAGAGATATTTGGATAGCAAATTGTTTCTAACTTTATGAGCCCGACAGTGGTGAATATTTTGGACATTTTTCTCAGAGAGGAAACACATTGGCGACTGCATGGCGAATGGGAGTGAACTTAGATCTAAACGTCTAACCAAGGACAAATATCGACCCAATTACAACCTGAGGGGGAGACGAGGAGAGAAGGTTGAAGCAATAGTACAACCGGCAAGAGACAGATACATCAGAACCACTCAGAAGAAGAAAGACATTCAAGTGGAGGAGCAATAGGGTATAATCCTAGAAACCTCAAGAGATTCGATCCAGGAAGTTAGCAGTTTCTTTGCTGCAGCAAGTTCTCCAACATTGAGTAGACCGAGCTCCCAATGGAAGGAGGGAGTAGCGAATTGAGTGGGAGGAGGAACCGTGAGCAAAGGGTCCAGGAGGCTGCACAGATTAGTGGATGCCAGGCCGAGGAAGAAGGTGACGATTTGATCGAAAACTCCAACGAAGAGAGAAGAGACTGACGAGGAAGAAAGGAAGCAATGCTGCGGAAGCCACAAAGCACCAACTAAGAATATGAAACTTCCGTCTATCCTCGAGAAAGGAAGCAATAGAGTGGTTTCAGCAATGATGATAACCACTTTGCTCGATTTGAGGATGTCACCGCTGCATTCCTAAAACATTTTTGAAAGGAGCGGGATAGACCCAGGTCCTCGACAAGCTTTATGCATTCTCACAAGAAGATGAGCAGTCGATAGCAAACTTTGCAGTAAAGTTTCGCTGCCTGTTCAAAAGAGTGGAAGTGGCACAGAGACCCCCACAAATGGCACTGAATCACATATTCAGCAAGCACTATGAAGGGGAATTTGTAGTAACCTAGGAGGCCTGGATCTGGTGAGTGCCTCAATCGACGAGATCATTGAGAATAGAGAGAGGATCGAGTGATTGACCGCCTTTAGGTCATGCAAGGACCGGAGAAAAAGTCACGAGACGAAAGGATGTCTTTGACGGTGATTTGAATGATGAAGATTGTCGAAGAAGCCCTTACCAAGGGAAGGAAGGAGCTAAAGAAAGGAAGTCGGAAGAGGAATTGACAATGCCAGGCAGATTTAGAGAGGAATTGTACTGCACGACATGCAAGAACGTCGAGTGCGCAAAGAATAACTGTGGCCTGAATAATAGGTTCTGTGCAATCTGTGACATGACGAGTCACAACACGAGTGATTGTAGATACAATGCTCGAACACAGGGAGTAGGAGTATTGATAATGGAACCAAGAAAGGTGACACACACATCAGGGCCCACAATGTCGATCCTACAACAACCAGTGGAATAATCAAGGATCTGGCAAAGGTAGGCAATCGAACAGAGGAAATCGATCGTGCTATTTCTGCCAAGAGGAAGGACACATCAAACCACAATGTCCAAATTTCCTGGCTATCCTGACCGAAGGATAGCCTCTGACCGTCAACATGGTTCAGATTTGTGAGCAACTAGAGGAACCAGAAATTAATGTAGGAGAGATGAGAGAATGAGGAAGACCTCGAAAAGGTATTGTCCGACGAATGGAAGGAGCAAAAGGACATAAGAATAGATGTCCACAAGTGGTTGAAAGGAAAAACAAACCTCACCATCGAAGCAACAGAGGAGCCAACACAGCCAAGCCAGTTGAGCTGAAGTTGTCGAGAGCCGAAATGGAGACCAAGGTTTCTGTGACAGAAATGGATCCCATTTGGCAGGAAGTGAATCGCGAGCAAGAAGAAGAAGAGTTCAAGCTCTGGGAGGTGATTTCAAGCAAAGAGATTTTGATATTAATCAGACAATTATTGGAGCTAGTGCCAATGTTCAGGGACAAACACATTAAATATATTAGAGGAGAAAGCAGTGAAAGAAAGAAGACACTCCCCGACATTACCAGGGATTCCTGAAATAATCGATCAGGACATACATATGATTATGATAAATGTAGGCATACAGGAAATAGATGATGTATTTCTCGATGGCGGTTTCGGAGTGAACATCATCAGCATTGAGACTTGTCAGAGGTTCGGCATAACAGAGTGGAAGCCAACACCATTTTGGGTGTGGATGGCAAACTAGAGACCAGACAAACCAGAAGGGCTGATTAGGGGTCTCACAATTCAGATCAGGGGTTACCCATTCCGGATTCCGGATAACAACGGTTGTCCTAAAATTGGGAATAGATGCTTATCCCAGGGCAGCCCGAATCAAGCAGAATTGGTTCAAGGATGTGGTGACCTTTCGACAAGGTTAAAAGAAGGTTCACATCAACACATCTAGGCAGAAGAAGCTGTCATCCAGATGGCAACCACTACATGCAGAAAGTCTTAACGTGGTCGACGAAATTGATGACGACGACATCGATGACTTAATCGCTAGGGGATCTTTCTTTTTGATATGTGAGATCGATGTACTAAAGGTAGCAAAGGAATATCTAGTTCCCATAGCAGAAAAAGACATAGGAGGAAAGTTGTCACTGATGAAAACCAAAACAAAAGGCCCTGTGCATGAAAACACTCCTGAGGAGCAAGAAAGTATCGACGCTGTCCTACAAGAAAATGGTGTGGGAGCATGAGATGAACGAAAATCAGAGGCTAAAGGAGGCAGAACTGGAAGAAATTGATGTCAGCACAACAGCATGAACTGAAACCGCTAAAGATAGTGAAGGAGCTCCCTAAAGACTTCAATCCAAACTTGGACAAATACAAGGATGTATTCACAGGGACTTATGGAGGCATGCGAGGACTTGACCCTAGTTTCTAATAACACAGAATTCGCTTAAAAGGCAATGTGGTACCAGTTAGACAGCAATGGTAGAGAATGAATCCTATGCAGCTCTTGTAAAAGAGAAATCGACAACATACTCAAGATTGGATTCATCAAACCAGTGAAGAGTGCAACATGGGCTCTCACTTATCGTTGTTGTAGCAAAGAAAAATGGTAAAAGATTGGATTCATCAAACCAGTGAAGAGTGCAACATGGCTCACTTATTGATGTTGTAGCAAAGAAAAATGGTAAGCTTCAAATCTGTGTTGATCACAGAAAACTGAATGCAACTACCATTTCTGATCCATTTCCCTTATCATTTACCGATGGGGTTCTTGATGGCGTGGCTGGTTACATGATGTACTCCAGGTACATGATTGGATTCATCAAACCAGTGAAGAGTGCAACATGGTTCTCACTGTTGTTGTAGCAAAGAAAAATGGTAAGCTTCAAATCTGTGTTGATCACAGAAAACTGAATGCAACTACCATTTCTGATCCATTTCCCATATCATTTACCGATGGGGTTCTCGATGGCGTGGCTGGTTACATGATGTATTCCAGGTACAACCAGATGAGGATGGTGCCAGTAGACCAAGATAAAACGACATTCGTGACCAAATGGGGTGTTTTCGTGGCAATCCTGATGATGTTTGGGCTAAAGACAGCCCCAACAAGCTTCCAACGAGCTATTGCCGAGATATTCGCACCGTTTATTCCAAAATTTATGCGGTATTTCTCGATGAATTTGCACTGTTCAGAAAGATCATCGATCACATACATTGGCTAGTACAAATCCTCGCAAGATATAGGTATCAGGTGGGATGTTGCTCGGACATATTGTCAACAAAGATGGAAGTGCCATTGACCCAACAAAAGTAGCGGCAATAATGGAAGCAAACAATGCTAAGGAACTTGGTCGATTTTTAGGTATGGTGCGTTGGCATAGGTGAGTATTGGGATACTTAGAAGATGTAGCAACATCGTTACACGCAACTGTCCACAAGGAGAAGTTGACAGAGGAATGCGAAAGAGCACCGGTGGTTCAGCTGCCTGATTGGTCGAAAGACTTCCATAGCTTTGTCGATGCATCAGATATAGCTATCAGAAACGTACTCATGTAGGAGTACAAGACAAAGTGTTTCCACCTAATGTTCTATGCTAGTGGAAGGCTGAACAAAGCTGAACAAAACTACTTGACCACGGAGTGAGAAGCGCTTGACATGATCTATTCGATTAACAAGTTTAGACACTACTTGTTGAGGGATAAGTTCACATTTCATGTAGATAATTTGACTTTGCTATACTTGGTAAGTAAAACAAAACTAACAAGCAAGTGAGCAAGGTGGATGTTGCTCTTGCAAGAGTTCGAGTTTACAATAATCCACACACCAGGAGTCTTGCACGCAACAACAGATTATCTGTCAAGAATCAAAACTAGAAAAGCAGCAACAGGAGTGCCAGGCAACTTCTTGGATGGTGACATTCTGACGTAAGAAGCAGTTGAAGAAATAAAGATCAAAGGACTAGATGTGTGGTACGAGGAGATCGAATGCTTCCTGACTCAAGGAATTCCACCACCAGGTTTGAAAAGAGATTAGCGGAAGCGATTTGCATTGCGTAGTGAAGGATTCACTACCATCCACTCCTATACATTCAAGGAGAAGATGTGTTCGGGAGCATGAGAAGCTCGCCATCGTCGACGAAGCTCATGAGGGAGTGGCAAGCCGACATTGCTTTGGTGAGGTAACTGCTCGAAGAGTATGGTTCGGTGGCTTATGGTGGCCAACCGTATCCAAGGACGTGCACATGTACTCAAAACAATGCAACGCCTGTTAGTGGCTAGGACAACTGATTGAGAAATCAAGGATGACACACAAACCAATGTTACCATTGGAACCTTTTCAGAAGCGGGGTTTGTACTTTTGTCAGACGATTCATCCTAGCAGCAGTTCAGACCAACAAGTACATTACATTAGCAATAGACTACTGTACAAAATGGGTCAAAACAAATGCACTAAGGGAGAATTCAATAGAATTAGTAGCCCGATTTTTGGTTGCCCAATCAAGCCAGTAAGTGATTAGGGCGGTCACTTCATTAACAAGGTTAAATGGGAGCTTACAACCAGTCATGATTTTGCACAAGGTTAAATGGGATCTTACAACCAGTCATATGATATACTATCCTTAGGTGAATGGATTAACGAAATCCTCAAACAAGACTCCATAATGAATTTTGAGGAAGGCGGTGAATGAGCATCGAACAGATTGGGATCAAAAACTACATTTGACGTTATGGGCGTATAAAACTTCCTTCAAAGTTACAACAATCGATTCGACATCGTTTCAATTGGTCTACGGCTTACATGCAGTTTATCACAAACTTGTTATGAATTTAGGTGCAAGAAAGGCTAGACGAGGATGCATCAGTCAACATTCGAAAAATTGAATTGACGAAATTAGGCGAAGAACGGATTCACAACGAAGTAGTGCAGGAGGTAGTACAAAGGAGAGAAGCGTTTGTCAACAGGCATCAATGAAAGCATGATAGTGAACTACAACAGGGCAAGGTAGTGTTAGTTTTCTAGAAAAAAATGGGGATTAAACTAGGAAAACTAAAACTTTGATGGGCAGGACCATACTGGATCATACAAGTCATCGACGATGGAACCTTCGAGCTTGGCACAATCGGAGGAGAAGTGGTCGAAAAGAGCGTTAACAACTATCAACTCAAGACCTACTTTGCAAAGATGCCACAGAACCCATGCTCAAGTCCCAAGGAAGAAACCTTGACAAGAATCTCTATGGCATTAATGACCACATTGAATCAATTTTTTTGTGATTCGATGGGTTTGAATGAACTTCATGTCCATGCCCATGAGTGTGCCATGTGTTAGCGACATGATCATTCCTAGCATTATTTATTAAATATTATTGTAAATGCTAGCATCGAATTAGATATTTGAACAGTTACACTGTTTCAGATCTTGGTGGTTCATCCTGTAGAACCGATAAGTATAAGAATCAATACACAGGGAGAAAAAAGAGAGAAAAAGAAGCAATGCACAAACATATTTGGATAACAAATTGTTTCTAACTCTATGCGCCCGACGATATGGTGAATATCCTAGAGGTTTTTCTCAGAGGAAATAGTTCTTAACATTACTTAGATTATGGAAAATATGATCAAACTAAACACTCCTAAATGTCCCATAAAATTGGGCTTCAAATAATTGTGTATATTAACAATTAATAAAAGAGATGTAATGATTTGTATATTTTTAGAAGCATGTTCTTAATATTCATTTGGAGGATCATTGGAAAATATCACCAAACCAAACACAACTTCTAAATGCGACATGAAATTAGACTACAATAAATTTATGTATATTAACAGTTGATAAAAGAGATGTAATGATTTGTAAATTTTTAGAAACATGTTCTTAATATTCATTTGGGGAATCATTGGAAAACATCACCAAACCAAACACAACTTCTAAATGTGACATGAAATTAGACTACAAATAAATTTGTGTATATTAACAGTTGATAAAAGAGATGTAATTATTTGTAAATTTTTCCAAGCATGTTCTTAATATTCATTTGGAGTATCAGTGGAAAATATCACCAAACTAAACACAACTTCTAAATGTGACATAAAATTGGACTTTAAATAATTTTGATTAAAGTCCCAACCTCTCCAAGATGAGGGCTCAAATAAGGAGATAAGAAACTAATTATGACTCAAATAATTAATGAATGTCAAACAAAATTGGACTTACAATCCATTCTGATAAAACTCCCAAGAGTATAATATAAGAATGGCAAATACCCAATGCACAAGTGTATATATATTACAACGTAACCAAAGCAAAGTGTAAACTCTTGAAGAAAAGAACAATTTGTACATATTGTTCAAGCATATTCCATTTATTTTATGACAACAGGTACAAAGTTTCCTAAACTCGTACAAAGATGTAGGATTCTGCCACAAATACAGACAGAATTTTGCCTTCAGACTTTTGTCCTAAGTGAATACTTCAGCATAATTTATAGGCAACAAGAATCAAACTATTTCAGGTCACAAAAATTTAGATATACATCACAGTTGTAACATACTGAAACCAGTGAGGTTGTTCCAACATATTTCTTACTCCAGAAATTCACATTTCAGTTCTCATCCAAAATTGTTACATGATGATATGTCCTTGCAACAAGGAAAATGTAAGAGACCACCTCTCGTATAATCCAAAAATGCTTTTCGGCAACATGGCCCATCATAGTCTCCTTGTATCCAACACAAGCAGATTCTCTGGCTTGACCAAAATACCTGGTTATACTTTCTTCCCTAACCTAGTATACAACGCTCATGTGCACACCATAGAGTTCGAGTTCAACAGGCCTTTCAAGTCTTTCAGACTCCACTGAAGGTACATCTGGTTTGAGGTGTAATTAGCGAAACTAACATAGCACCTCGATGGAGTCTATTTACGTTTTCCTGTTGTTTGTCCAACCAAGCTTTCCCTGGGCATGGCATTAATGTAGTAGATTCTCTCGCTTCATGATGCCACACCTTGTCAATTTCAATGGTCTATCACTGGTTTCTCACAGAGTAGTTGTTTGTCCAGTTCACTTGCCCACCACGTTGAGGTGGCGGCAAAATAACAGAGTGAGTTCCAAATCCTACAGACCCATGTGGTTGTTGAAGCAGTTGATTATTTGCAAAACCAGCTGAAGGGTGAGCATGGGTAGGTTGTGAATGTGAATATCCAGCATGTTGTCCTTGACTATGTAAATTATAATACGAATTTGCCTGAATACCCGACGGATCACGTGATAACGGGGCTTGAACCCAAATTGCCGACCCCTCCATCTGCACATAAGTTTTTAGTTACATACAGTTTGACAAACCTAAACAATAGCTGATCAAAGATCATAGTTCTTGAAGACTAATAATCTGTTTATTTAAGATTTTTGTTACTATAGATGTGGTCCTAGAAGCATAATAATCACTTGCTTTAAGATCTTGTATCTACCACAAATGGTCATAGATGCCTAATGCTATAAACTCATCTTGAAACATCACACAGTAGTAAAAGCCTAGCAATGGCTTATTCCACAGTCATTTTACCTGATGACTTGATGTGTAGAGAGAATTGTCTTTGTACTGAGGGGCCCCAACCATGTCATCATAGCTTGAAGCACTACCTGCAGTTACAGCTGGGTTTATACCTGCAAAACCAGACGGAGCAGTAGCAAAACCTCCATAGCCCGTAGCCACCAATGCATGTGGTGTGTTGGTTGTCCCTACTTTATATTGTGGTCCAGGATATTTTAATGTAGTGGTTCCAACTGGAGGATAACCTCGAGCACCTGATGCGAAATTGCTCCCTATAGGAGGTTGAGGATAAGCACTATTCCCAGAGTAGTTGCTTTGATAAGGGGCATGCATGTATGCATAATTTGGAGGCATGTATTGGTAACCATAAACATTGGTACCATATGGTGAGATTGCTACGCCGGTCGGTTGGGCAGCATATGCATGGACAGGTAAAGGTGGTTGACCCATTGCCAATGTCGTATGTGAAGAAGCCGTATTTTGAGAGACCTGAAAAATATTTTAAAAACAATATTCACAAGTGAGTTGGCCTAGAGGTTCAGGCTAAGGACTTCAACTTCTAACTCCATCCTCTTGGCAAGAATGACACCAAGGAAAAGAATGATACAAATCAAGAGTTTTAGAACTGAATGTTTACTTACCTCTTGGGAAGATGGCAGTGTTTGCCCACTCATCACAGTGACATTGCCACTGAATTTAGATGCATTATTTGCTGAAGAAAGAATTTGGTAACGCACATCTGTATCGGACCCTGGGCGGAAAACTGGACTGAAATAGTTTGAAGCAGGATCTGCAAATGGTTGCTAAAAAGATTGCAAATTTACAACTTAGATACTAATAAAACATGGAATTGCTCTACCAAAATATAAAACCATAAACCTACCACAAAATTAGGTAATCGTGAAATGTCCTGAGGTTGAGACTCGCCAGATTCATACTGGTATTGCGGTTGTGGCATCAGCCCAAATCCTTGATAATTCGGTACTGTTTGGATATAAGATAGTGGCCGACCTTGATGCATTGATTGCTCAGGTTTTGACATATCTGATGGTTGCTCAGCTCCAGGTGCTATACTCAGGACCTCATCATTACTTGTTACAAATATTTCAGTTGTCATTGGCTGAGATACATCAATCTGCCCTACAGTCTCCACATTTGCAGACTCCTCCGTTACACTGCAAGAACAAAAAAATGTATGAAGTTTAGAACAGAAATCTAAGCAAAATAAACTGAAATTCCAGAAAAGGTAGTCGATACAAATACTTAGCGCATACTTGTATTCAGTTGGTTGTTCAGTTAAGAGCTCCACATTCTCAACTGCTTTGATGTCATCCAAACTGGTTTGAATAGTGAATTGCATCTCAAAATCCACATCAAAGCTACCAAAACTTAGACCAGCAGAATCAGCTTCAGCCACCTGAAGATGTTCTGGTATAATAACTGGACGGTCATCCTCTGCACTGAATTTCTCTGGCTTAGGACTACTAGCCATGATTAGGGCTTCTGTATCGAGGGGTGCTGATATTAGCGGTGAGAGCTTGTCGGGAGATTCATTACTCACAGATGTTAGTATTGGTTGAGTTTTCTCAGTCACATTCTCTGGTCCTATCTCAACTGCTATTTCAGAAGCTGCTTGTTTCGGCACAGCAGACTTGGGTTTCCACTCCAATCCAGGAGGAGCTACATAGGCAAGAAACATAGAACTTACGAGAGTTCAGAAGGGAATAATCATTCCCACTTAAATGAAACATGTTTTGAATACCTACTTCGCTTAATACCAACAGTCTGCTGATAGGACTGATATGGTGTCCTATTTCTGTAATAATTGTTGTTAACAGGTGGTTTTCCTCCAGATACATTTTTTTCCTCGTAAAGGTACGCTGCACGAGTTCGATTACTCCCACTTCTGAGGATAACTTTTTCTTCTAAAACTGGTCGTCTACCAAAACGATTCGACTTCACGGAAGATGTTGCAACTGGACCTATTTGGTGAGAAAGTTCACGCTCCTGTTCATGTTCCTGGTTGCCTCTATGTTTATCTGATGAAGCTACTTCTTGCTTGGAAGTTGAAGGCTCTGAATAGCTAGAAGTTTCATTTCCTTTTGTACCATGCAATTTAGAATCTACAGACACACCATGCCCCGATACTCTAGTCCATTGTGATGTTGCATGTGGCCTTCCATTCCTACCAGCTGATCCAAATTGTGCATTATTCCTATTGCTGCAAAATATTGTGGATATTAATAAATGCATCAATTAATAATCCATAATTGTTCAATAAAACATCCAATAAGACATATTATTACCTAGCCCTGGGTATGCCCAATTTTGGCTGACTACGTGATCGCAATTTTGTATTTACTGCCCTGTAGCTTTGGTGGTTTCTACCTTCTCTAGCATTAGGTATGCTGTCAGGGCCATCTACAAAATAAAAATGCTTCAAAATCAGATACGATACAGAATCTATTACACACTCTCCATACGAGTACTTACCACTTATGAGATTTGGAGGAGCATGATTGACCGTGCTCTGAATGCGATTGCCTGAGATCCTTCCCTTCACTTCCAAAGCATCATGGTTGCTCCCATTCTACAGTAATAATATACAAATGAATTGAAAAGTACCCCAGAACCATTAATAGAATATAACTTTAGATGACATAAACATTTAAAGTTGTCGAAATTATGTTAGAAACAATGTTTGTTAATATGACAGACCATAGATTAAAGAAGAATTTGGCTTGGTAAAACACAATTGCAACAACACAAGCTACAATAGACATTAGGAGAGAATGTACATTCTCTCCTAATGTCTATTGTAGCTGATAATGCAGTGTAAATATCATTTCATTTCACCTGGCACTGATAACACTTTATCAATAAACATATTTTTCCTTGATATTGATTCAAGCACGTCATACCTCTCTTTTCCGGTCTCGCTTCCGCTTAACCTCGTGAAATGTGTCTGCAAACAAATGATAGGCCTTGAATCAAACACAGACAAAGCTTGCTAACAAAGCAATATGTGAAGAATTTAAGAATATAAACATAGTTGCACAAAATGGCATTTAAGTATATATCCATAGTTCCTGAAAACAAACAACAAAATAGGCATGACGCAAAACAGTGTTTCTTTTTCTGATTGTTTTTGCAACTATTAACATCTCTCTATTCTACCTTAGCATCCCCCTCGCATCACATTTCTCCGTACTTAATGCACCACATTCACAGTCTCCTCTCTCTTTCTCTTTCTCTGTCTCTCCTTGACATTTATTCTCCACTACCTTACCTCTACCTAGTTATAGAGCACAATATCAAAATAGTCATCTCTGCCTATCTCTTAATCAACTATCATGCTGAAAGATCTGTCTTGGAATGAGGCTTGCATCCCTCACAATTGCACCACATTCATATTACACACTCTCCTCTCTTTCTCTGTCTGTCTCTATCTGTCCTTGACATTTATTCTCCACTACCTTATCTCTACCTAGTTATAGAGCACAATATCAGAATAGTCATCTCTGCCTATCTCTTAATCAACTATCATGCTGAAAGATCTGTCTTCGAATGAAGCTTGCATCCTTCGCAAATATACTGGGAGAGGTAGCTCTAAGTGATGGGTGTGTAAGCATTGTAGATTGAAGAAGTGTGGGGTGGCCAACTATCTATGATTTGTTAGCTATTGGGTATTATGAACAAAGTTATTGATTTCACAACAAGAAGAAATCCATACAATAGAATGTGCACCTAGAAATAGTGATTCGTCCAGTAGTGATGACATTTCAGAGAGTCCAAGTGAATTGATCAATGATGGTGAAAATTCATCATCTTATTATAATCTTAATATTTAGATATGCACTTGAGTGTGCCATTTTGAATCTTGGTTATGACAACTGCAACCTATATGACTGTCACACAACCTAATATTCTACTGTAATTTGTTAATTCTGGTTTTGAAGTCATATATGGTGTTGCCTAACATAAATTGAAAAAGACACAAAGAAATTAGCTATAAAAAAATTTAGACTGTATAAACGTAAAATTTACCACATTTATCATATATAATTTATATCAATAGTACAATTTAATTCTATTTTTAGGGGACACATTTCAGCATATCTTAATGGACACGAAATGATCCATTCTTCGCAATTCTGCTTCTCTGATGTGGTGACTAACAGTGAACGTAACAAACACACATTAACATTTAAGAGACCTGAAGTAAGCTAGTATTGCCCTTACAGGTTTTCCTTTGTTTGAGATAGTTTATTTTTAACTGTTAGTTATCGTAGTTGCATTATTCTTGGTTGCCAGCAATGTTATAGCCAATAGTTTCGTGTTATTTAGAGTGCAGCATCAGGTTTCTTTGTATGTGTGTATCTATCTATCTATATACATACATATGTGTGTATGTATGTAAATGTATGCATATATATGTGTGTGTATATATATAGATAGATTGATAGATAACACACACACACACACACACACACATATATATATATATGTGAATAGCAACATAGATGTTTCTTCTTCTTCTAAAAAAGGAAGAATTAAGCAATCTTGTCAGTAATGGGGCCTGGGTTCAGTTCTACTTTAGACACTACCCTTGCCTCTCCACTTTGTAATTGCTCAACATGCTGGACAAGAAGCCATACTTTCACTACATTTTCTGTGGCAAATAATTTGTGCCACATCAACATGAAAAATCTGCTGGATTTCGATATCTTCCATATCCAATAATCTACTGTCAAATTAGCAGCATACTTTTTGTCCAGATCAACATGAGGGACAAGAAAACGTGCTCCCTCCCAAAAAAAAAAGAAAGCTTTCATGTACAACCATTATGTGCCACATAGAATGGATTTCTTCTGGACAACCAGTTTGCACTAGCATTTGTAATTATGAACTTAGATGCTACGAAAACAACTATATAGAGCCGCTGTGGAATGACCATGAAGAGAAAACCAAACCTGAGGGCAAAATCAAATCCTAAAGGTTCAGGAATTTCTTATACAATGCAGACATAGGAATAGAAAATGAGCAGAGGAAACCAAAATCCATTTCTAATATAACACAACATTAGGCACAAAAAGTGAAGGAAAGAACCAACCCTCGTCTTCTAAAACATGATCTTCAGCATAAACTGATGTAAAAAATAAATACCTTATTATTTAACACGATCTTAGACATTCCACATAGGGGAAAACTTAACCGAAAAATATCTGTCGTGCCATGTATATGACGAACTTAAAACATGAAAACTGAAGAACAAGTTAAATCCTAAAAACATCTTTGGATTTTTTTTATGAAACATAAATGTAAGCATACATCAACGGAGAAGTCAAACCCAAATTTTATGCCCTATAGTCTTAGGCACAAAAATATAAGGTAAGACAAAACCCTAAATAGCAGGCATTTCCTTATGGAGTGCAACATCCTTAGAACAAAACTGAGGGGAGGGGGGGACGAAACCCTAAATCAAACGGGGCATTTCTTCTCTAACACAGCATTTTGCATCATTTCACTTCTCGAAAAATCTATGTGAAGAGAGGAAAGGAGAAATGAGGAGAAGAAAGAACAGACCTTGGTGCATAAGTTTGTGTACAGCTTCGTTGGGGTCCATGCTGCTTTCTTTGAGGGCCACATAGATTTCGTCATCGCTGTGGTTCTTTACGATCTCTTTGACGTTATGGACGAGCTTTAGGGCAGAAACAGGGATGGGGGTGTGCAGGGAAGGGGAGGCAGAAGATGTGGACATGGCGAAGAAAACCCACAAAAGGAAAGCGAGGGATTTTGCAGCTTTGGAGGAGTTCAGAGAGAGAGAGAGAGAGAGAGAGAGAGAGAGAGAGAGAAAGAGAGTAAAAAGCTAAAAAGCTAAAAAGCTAAGTTAAGAGGAAGATGAAGATGAAGATGAAGAAGAAGAAGAAGAAGAAGAAGAAGAAGAAAGAAGAAAGAAGAAGAGGAATGAATGAATGAATGAATGGATGAAAAAGATAAAAAGGAGGGGCAAAAAGAGACAAATTTGGATGTTAAAAAGAATATGAATGCATACATAAAGCAAAAAACCAAGAAAGAAAAAACAAAGGGCATATGGCATTCTCCGTAAATTATACGTCTTCTTTGTGTTTTTTTTTTTTACTCCATCGACTGATCCGCCCCTTGCCCAACACATAGACCTTACGAGAGCACAACGTGTACCCCCCCCCCCCACTTCCACCTTTCCCTCCCCCGTTGATCGTTGCATCGTAGTGTTGTGGCCGTCAAGAGTAGTCGGTTTGCTGAGGTAACCATTGGAAATGGGGGGGGGGGGGGGGGGGGGGGGTTCCCCCTGCGATGACTATCTGGTTGTTGCTTTAACTAGGAGGTTGTGTTCGCATTTGTCCAGGGTGTGCGCTCGAGAGTGGCAGAGAGAGGGGATGGATGCATTGCATTCATCAGGTGCAATCTGTAGTCGAATGTCCGACATTAAGGTGATTGTACATTAGACGATATTACAAAATCGGGTTTTATTGTTGTTGAGAATCAAACTCAACTTCCCTAGTGTGGGAACACACCTTAGTATCTCAAGTGTGTGAACACCCCACCTCCTAGTATATAGTAACTAGTCTTTTAAGTCCTATGACACATATTTCATAAATAGTTAAGACTTCCACATCTTTCCCAAAGAGGTGGTTCTAGTGAGAGAACTTAGAGAGAAGGTGACTACATAAACACCTTCTTCTTCTCTTTGTAAGTGTTGGTTCATTCTTGCATCTTGTTAATACAATTTTCTTATTTTCTGTATATATTGAGTTCTACTCTATCATAATTAGGTTACCCTAGTGGTAAGTTGTTAACACTACAAGCACTACGTTTTGGGTTCGAAACCCAATTTCTTCACCTCTCTATTATATGCTTCACACGTATCTCTTAGTTCACCAGATGTCACTATGGAATGTAGGGGTTGAACCCATGACCGCCTAGTCTCCATTTAGCAACCTTACCAACTGAGCTACATCCATCTCTCTCTCTCTCTCTCTCTCTCTCTTCCTCTCCCACTACACACACGTATCTCTTCCGCTTCACAAAATCACTACCGATTCTTTACATGGTATTAGAGCGATTGGTAGCTTGATCCAAGTTCATCTACGTATGTTGTGCCAAAGCTCAGGTTCATGAAGAACTGGTCGATCACTGTAGCAGCAACCTGCATAGTTCGCACCACAGAGAAGAAGAAGAAGTTCAACATGAATACTCATATGGGAAGTGCTCTTCCTATAGAGAAACTCGACAGAAACAACTTCGCATCTTGGGAGTACAAGATGCACCAATACCTTGTCAGTCAAGGCTATAGGAGCTACGTCGAGGGAGCTCAAGAAAATCAACCCAACCCAATACATGCCCAACCACCTAGCTTGGGAGCAAGCGGTGAGTCGCGTGTTGTATTACCTTGCATCATGCATTCATGATCACATGCTCGGCTACATCAGAGGGATATGTCAATTGGCAACTACACCTTGAAGATAAAGGGGTTGTGTGACTCCCTTGGGTCGATCAATGTCAACATTGACAACGAAGAAATGGTGTAGATATGCCTCAAAGTCCTAGCACATCGGTTTGGTGCCATACGGTCAACAGTCCTTGCCAGGGAGAATCCTCCCTCCTTCGATCTCAAGTCGATGTTATTGGTCGAAGAAAACCATGTCCGAACAAGAGGTAGTGAATCAGACGGACAAATGCTCTACACGAGTTCGGACTGTGGAAGAGGGCAACAAGGCCATGGAGGAAGGGGCCAATCGGTCGAGGCCGAAACAACCAAAGGTAGTCCCATGAACACTAAACCCTAAACCCTACCGGCAAGACGCTGAAAACTCACGAGGAGGAGCGTCTAGAAGAAGGGGGAGCAATCATGTTAGACCGTGCCGACAAAACAATTCCGTCTAGTGCGGATATTGTGACAAATTCTACAAGGCAGAGTGTCGCAAAAAGAAGAGTGAGTTGGCCTTCACGAGCCAACAACTCACCAACTACGCCTCCATCTTTGACTACGATGATCCTGGCAAAATATTTGTAACAAGGCACAGAGCGAACTAAATGTCAGTCTCCAACCCGACCAACATTCTTTGAAGAGGCATCACACTCACTTCGATTAAACAATTTAATTTTGTATTCTCAAACTTCTTTACATCTCAAGTGTTTAGTTTGAGCATGGAGTTTTTTTCGAGCAAACAAGGTTTAGTATATAAAATCCTAATTAATTATAAGATCTTTTATGGTTGTTATGTTGTCATCAAAACCAATAAGTTCATTCAGCAACTAGCATGAAAAGTAAGATGAACATCAACACTATTGGGGAAGATCGAGATGATACGCAAATGAACCAATACACTTTAGGATTGTGAAAGGTCCACAATATAGGGTTAATTTAGCATATTTACCTATAAATAAAATCTTAAAAGGAGACACTCAAGAATATTTTTAGCAATGTTTAGAAATGCTTATCATGATCGGCATAAAAGCAGTGTTGTGATGTGGGGTGCTTACAAAAGTAAAACCATCAAATTCAAAATATATAAACGGTTAAATGATAAATATAACAAAAAAGAAAATATATATGATAAAATAATACATGTGCAAAATTTTTTTTTTTCAAAAAGATTTCCTTCATTAGTATTAAGAAAAGTGTCGGAGGGCTATGAAAATGTAAAATCAAAGAGTTTATATACAAAAGAAATGGTCATGGCAAGGACTAGGGGTGTTGATATCTCCATAATGGTCCTTTAGAGGAGATTGTGAACAGAGGCAACTTCCTCCATAATTGCAATAATTTTTTCCTTTTCTTTAGAACAATCTCCGAAGAGCCTAACATATTGTCATTCATATCGTCTTTTACAACAATACTTCCATAATATCCATAATGTAATCATAGATATTGTTTTCCATACATGGGCTACATGCATTTGCTTACAAGGTTGCTAAAAAGGGGAGACAGTAATTAGATGTCTGTTGATGACTGTCATAGCCTTTAGAGCATCATCTGCTTCATACAACATGAGACTAGAATGGAGAACCCCCCACACCATTGATCCCCAAGAGAAGAGGCAACCTACATTAATTGTCAAGAATAAAGAGATAACTTTATTACATACCTGTTTGGCTATTGAGCATGACAAGAGAGCATGCTTGGTAGTTTCCTACATGTCACCGCAATAACAACATTGTCTAAGATTAGTTATCGCCTCTCCTTTCAATGACTAACCTACAGTCATAGATTGACATATTCGCATTCGTGGGGTTTCCCATTCGAATGCAAACGAATACGAATACGAATGGTTAGTCAAGTATTCGTTTAAACCCCCCCCCCCCCCCCCCAAAAAAAAAAAACTTAAAAAAAATAAATTCCTAAGATAAAAAAAAAAGAACTTAACAATAAATAGGGATAATGAAAGAGGGACTTTTGGGACTTGACACTACTAAAAATTTATAATAAATGTATAGTCGTTTTATTTTTAATAAATAAATAAAATAAAATAAAGGCTGATTAATTTCTCACTTTTTATTTCCTCAAAATTTATGGATATTTTTATCTTGACATTAAAAATGGTACTTCAAACTAATTATATCTTCAAAGTTCATACTAATAGTAATCATATTTGTATAATAAATATAAAAATATTCATTTTTTAAAAATTAATTAATTAAAATAAGTTTCATAAACTCTCTTGACACTATAATCTATTAATGAATAATTGTTTTTTTTGGTGAAATACATTTATTTAAATAAATAAATAATTTTTTATATTTATTTTACAAAACGAATGGTTTTTTAATATTCTTGGGGCCATTTTGTATTCTCGAATATTGAGAATATTGCGCATGGAGAATAACACGAATATCACGCATGTGTCAATCTATGCCTACAGTTAGTGTTGCATGTAGTAAAAGTTGACCACTGCATACCCATGGCCGAACCAGTTGAGAGATGGCCGACATCTGGCAGAGTGCCGAAAAGACACGGCCAACGGGTCGGCCAAACAGAGGCATCCAGACAAAGGTCCGATAGTCGATAGACATCGATGGTAGGACAACCAACGGACAACGATGGGCGGCAACTAGCAAACAGAAATGAAAGGGACAAACACACAAACATAGACCGAGACAAAGGAGAGAGAGAGAGAGAGCTCCACCGAGCTCTCCCATGGTTTCTGCATTATCACCCAAGCCAAGAGGAGACAAGAAGAGGAAGAAGAAGCTAAAGCTAGGGCAGATGGAGTGGTTGTTGCAAGAAGGTAAAAGAAAGAAAGAGAAGAAGAAATGGAAGAAAAGTGAAGAAAGAGAAACAAGAGACACTATAAACGTAAGAACGAAGACAACACATACAAGAAGAGATGAATGAATGGAGGCAGACAAAGAAGACTCACATCGATAGAGAAGAAGAAAAGATGAAAACTACAAAGAGGGGGAAATTTTGTATATGTCATTACCTCCCCATAGGAGGTTAATATATAGGTAGTTTTGTTAATGACATTCACGTTGGAGCCTCCATTGACAATGTTGCCTGACACCTCTTGGCCGTGAATGATGACCTTAATTATTGGACTCTGCTCATCCATTATTGTTGGACCCGTGGTTGGATTTGTAAAATTAATCGACACTTTTTCTGACTCCTGCTTGGTGATAATGGTCGCCACCTTTTCTATGAATCTAAGCACTAATTTTAGTAATCCTGCTAGGGGTTGGATTTGTGAAATTAACCGACACTTTTTCCGACTCTTGCTTGGTGATAATGGTCGCCACCTTTTTGTGAATCTAGGCACTAATTTTAGTAATCCTGCTAGGGGTAATGATACTTGGCAATCTGCCAAGACCTTCCATGCTTCATCATATTCTGGTGTAACCGTTGGCACTTCCTATTGTCGATTTTCCGACTTGTCAATCGACAAATTACTTTACTACAGCATTCAAGTAACATTGTTGTTGTTTGCCTCTTCAATCCATTCCTTCGCTGCTTTACATACCACTTCATATATATCCCACTCAAATTGTTTAGCTTTACTTCGAGTGGTGACTTGTTGAACTTCGGCAATGACCATGTTTTCTACCAGTGCTTTCCCTTTTTCTTTTGTCGGGCATTGATTGACATAATGACCATCCTTTCTGTAGATATAGCAGTTTGGCACAGACAACCCACTAGATTCACCATTTTCATATTGTGATTGTCGAACATCTTGCGACGTCGACTCTTCTCGACCCTTGGAATTATATTGAAATTGTCGAGATCCTTTTGATCTTTTGTTATCATGGAACCAATGATTCAGTGGTCGATTATCTTCATTCCTCATCTGGTCATAGGACCTTCTCTCATCATGATATTGACTACCCTTGTAAGGTTGTTTAAAATATTCAAACTTACTATCATGGACAAGACAATAGTCATGTCATGATTCGAACTCTTGACCTACTGTATTTAACCGAAATGTTTTAACCAATACATCCAATACATAATCATGTTAACCTTACTAGATTATTGTAGACTATCTATTCTACTTGTAGGATTTTAGAAGTTTCCAGAAAGCTCCAAAAGTTAGAACATTCTAGAAGCTTGTGCATGAAAATGAGTCTTTGCATGGGGCTGCATTTAGAGCCCATAAACATGTATAAATACAGGGGTTCACCTTGACCTTAGTCAAGGTGAACAACACCAGTTACGGAATCATCATTCAATTCTTGTTCTCTTGACTACTTTCTCTCTCTCTTTCTTATTATCTTGTCTATGGTCTCTTTGAACCAGAACTGGAGGATCTTCGCACATATCTCAATGAAAATTTGGAGAAGGGCTTCATCCAAATTCTAAGTCACCAACTGGGGCCCCCATCTTGTTTGTGAAGAAAAAGGATGGATCGTTGCGTCTATGTGTGGATTACCATGGACTCAATAAAATCACGGTACGTAATCGATACCCCTTACCTCTCATCCCAAAGCTCCTCGATCGCCTTTGTTGTGCATAGGTTTTTCTCCAAGGTTGACTTGCGGGGAGCAGACAACTTGGTTCGGATTAAACCTAGTGATGAATGGAAGATGACATTTCGTACGCGATACTGACACTTCGAGTACAAGGTAATGCCTTTTGGACTCACCAATGCTCCAACTATTTTTCAACATATGATGAACGACATATTTTGAGAATATCTCAATCACTTTGTCGTTATCTACCTTGATGACATTCTTGTCTTCTCGTCGAGCATTGAAGAGCATACTCACCACGTTCGATTGATTCTCTCGAAACTCAGGGAGCATGGCCTCTATGCCAACAGAGAAAAATGTGAGTTTGATTGCAATTCCATAGAATTTCTTGGTTATGTTATCTCCCCTATGACATCACCAAGAATCCAAGGAAAATCAAGACAATTCAAGAATGGGCCACTCCAAAACAAGTAAAGGATGTCCCGTCGTTCCTTGGTTTCGCATATTTCTATCAGTGATTTATCAAGGGGTTGTCTGCCATAGTCCAACCCTTGATTAAGCTTACTCGTAAAGGGATGTCGTTTCAATGGACTCCATCTACTCAACACACCTTCGACCTACACAAGGAAGTTTTTACCTGGGCTCTAGTCCTCCTTCACATCGACCCTACTAAGCCTTTTCAAGTTGAACCATATGCCTCTGACTTTGCCATTGGTGCCATCTTATCCCAACCCGATGATGATGGCATCCTACATCCGATGGCGTACTACTCCCGAAAATTCATAGCTCCAGAAATGAACTATCCCATCTACGACAAGGAGCTTGTGGCTATAGTGGCAGCTTTCAATGAGTGGAGACCTTACTTGGCTGGGGCGCAACATCGGGTTCAAGTATTAACAGATCATAAAAAATTATTGTATTTCTCAACAACCGGTACTTTGAATCGACGACAGGCCCGTTGGTCAACTTTCTTAGCCGACTATGACTTTGAAATTGTCTTTCGGTCGGGAGCACAAAACATGAAGGTTGATGCTCTTTCACGACGGTTGGATTTTGAGTTGAGCCTAAGGGATGATGCATATGCTCAACAATCTCAATGTTTGCTTAAACCATATCAATTCCAGCTCTTCGTCACATGCATGCTCCATGACAACTCTTTGCTTGAGGAGATAGCCAAAGCACTTCCCACCGACAAATTCGCCAACGCAATTCAGGCAGGTCTTATTGATCCGTCTAAATCCAAGACCAAGGAAGACCTTGACCACTTTAGATTCGAGGGGGGATTGCTTTACCGAGACCAACTCTTATACGTTCCGGAGGGCTTATGTCGAACTCAAGTTCTCCAAAAGTGTCATGATGACCCCTTGGCTGGTCATTTTGGCGTTACAAAGACACTCGAATTAATCTCATGAGGATATTGGTGGACTCAACCATGGAAGTTCATCAAGGAATTCATCAAGACATGTGATACTTGTGCTAGATCCAAAGTCATCCACCATAGGCCATATGGGTTGCTCCAACCACTTCCCATTCCCAACCCGTCTTGGGCATCAATTTACATGGATTTCATCACTAACTTGCCTCTTGTCCATGGATATGACACAGTGCTCGTCGTGGTAGATCGGTTTACAAAGATGACTTATTTTGCCCCTTGTACAAACTGACTATTTCAGCAGAAGCAACAACCAATCTATTTTTAAAGAATGTGGTGCGGCTTCATGGGGTCCCAAATGATGTTAGGGAAATCTGGAAAAAAAATCGCCGCGAGCACCACAGCCAGAAAGCTCCAACTCAGGCAAGAGTTGAGCAATGTTCGACAACGAGATATGTCAGTTGTTGATTACACCTCCAAGATCGAGGACATCTGTGACTCTCTCACCTCCGTCAATGTAAACGTCGTGGAGGACGAAATGGTGCAAGTCTGCCTCAGAGTGTTAGCGTCAAAGTTCGAAGCATTCCGAACTGTTGTCTATACGAGGGAGAATATGCCGTCGTTTTTCGACTTACAGTTGATCTCCTAGTAGAGGAGAACCACTTGGGTACATCAACGAGTACGCATGCCGACAACAAGATGTTGTACACGAACGAAGATATGCCCCGTGGTCGTGGCAGACGAGGCGCGTCGGCGCACAATGGAGGCGGTCGACAGGAGCAAGATGGAAGGCATGGTCGTAATGCCAACAATAGTTACAAACCCTCTGACAACAGGGGGAGTCGAGGCGGCGTTGGAAATTGGCAAGGAAAGCCTATTGTGAAATGCTGATACTGTGGCAAGAAAGGCCACACGGAGAGCGAGTGCTGGAAGAAACACGCGGATTCGGAGAAAACCGCATCCGGCTCCGGGCGGACCGAACAAGGAAATCGGTTGCGATTGCACTACGCCGAGGCCTCTGAACGAGCCGAAAATGGATCAGGCCCAACCTTCGTAATGAAGCACAAAGCCAATTCGATGGTGGTGAACACCTCCAAACCGAACGAGGTGTGGTATGTTGACTCCGGAGCATCAAATCATATGACAAGTCACAAGAAATGGTTCTCGTACTTGGAGAAACCGGAAAAACAAGGAGTGGTCGAAACTGGAGACGACACTTTGCATACCATCGAACATGTTGGTGAAGTTCCCCTCAACCACGTCAGGCATAAAGGGAAACTCATGAACGTGCTACACGTCCCAACAATAACGAAGAACCTGGTGTCGGTCGAACAGATTGTCAACCAGGGGATGCAAGATCGATTTACGCATCTCGGTTGCTACATCGAAGAAGAGGGGAAAGTCATTGCGCAAGGGCACTGAGAAGGGAGGGTGTTCATCCTCAATACCAATGAAGTCAGAACCACGTTGTTCGCGAAAGGACAGAAGGTCGAGTCGGACATCGACCTATGGCACAAGCAGTTCGGCCATGTTAACTTCCCGCGGCTTTGTGAAATGCAGACGAAGAACATCGTTTTCGGATTGCCGAAATTTAGTGACCAGAACGGCCAAGTCTACGAAGCCTACCAGCTCGGGAAGCAACACTGGCTTCCATTTCCCAACGAGTGTAATCGGAGTCGAAATACGCTTTATGTGATCCATTCGGATATATGGGGACCGACACAGAACGTGAGCATCGGAGGAAGCCGTTACTTCGTAACCTTTATCGATGGCTTCACTTGGCACAGTTGGGTATGCTTGATCGCGAAAAAGAGTCATGTCTTTGCGTGTTTCCTGAAGGTAAAGAGCCTTGTGGAAAGGGAAACTGGGCGAAAGATCAAGTGCTTAAGGTCTGATGGCAAGAAGGAGTACTTCTCCGACCAATTCTCGAGTTATCTACAAAAGGAGGGAATTTGACGCGAATTCTCGTGTAGATACACGCCACAACAGAATGACGTTGTCGTGATGTTTCTAACACAGTGTGAAACCACCCTCGAAAAGAAGCAAAATAGTAGTTTAAATAAACTAGTATTGTGAAGTCAACTTTATTTGTAGCAAAAATACTTTTTCATTTTGCCAAAGATAATTCCTTATAAATAAAAGGTCAAAGGATTGAACCTTACAATAAATAATGATGAATATTAAGTTAGAGGCAGTTTTTAAAAGTAGAGAAAAAGATGGAGAGAGAGAAAAAAAACACATGTGGATATGAGGAGCACAATAGAGAAAAAAGCTCATAATTTCCTTGTTAGATGTCCAAATTAGAAAAGAAAAAATGCATAAGAAAGCTAACCCAAACAGCTTTCTAAGTAAGAAAATAAAAATAGTGAGGAAAATAAAAGTCGACTCATATAGACAAGACTTTTTTTAGGGAAAAAAGGCAAGCAATCCTAAACCTATAAATAAGAGCATATTCTAGTGAAGAAGGGGGGGAGGGAAAAGGAACGCGGAAGCTCTACTCAATTGGAAGGCAAAAGAAGAAGGATCGACAACATCGAGAGGCATCATCAACAAAGAATCACCCTCTTCTATATTCCACTCTCTTCTTTCCTCCACCTCTCTTCCCCCTTCCTTTATAAATTATCTCTCATATTCATATAAAATCTGTTGTAAAATTGATTCTTATTTTATAAAAGAATTCATTATATTGTAATAAACTAATGTTTGGTTTCACCTAAGTGTCTTATATGTTATCATCATTTGTGCTTATTTGTTTGTGTCTTGTGTCAAGGGAGCATTTTGGGCTTGCCCATGCACCTCTCCTTTCACAGAGGCATTCAAACTTGCGTGTCTTATATGTTATTGTCATTTGTGCTTATCTGTTTGTGTGTCTTGTGACAAGGGAGCGTTTCGAGCTTGCCCATGCACCTCTCCTTTCACAAAGGCATTCAAACGTTCGTGTCTTGCGTGTTAGTGTAAATCTTGCTTGTGTGATTGTGTGACTTGTGGCAAGGGAGCGTTCGGGCTTTGCCCATGCACCTCTCCTTTCATAAAGGCATTCAAAATTGTCTCCCGTGTGTAAACCTTGCTTGTGTGATCGTGCGACTTGTGTCACGGGAGCGTTTGGGCTTGCCCATGCACCTCTCCTTTCACAAAGGCGTTCGAAATTGTGTCTCCCGTGTGTAAACCTTGCTTGTGTGATCGTGTGACTTGTGGCATGGGAGCGTTTGGGCTTGCCCATGCACCTCTCCTTTCACAAAGGTATTCGAAATTGTGTCTCCCGTGTGTAAACCTTGCTTGTGTGTTCGCGTGTCTTGTAACGAGGGAGTGTTCGGGCTTGCCCATGCACCTCTCCTTTCACAAAGGCGTTTGAAATTGTGTCTCACGTGTGTAAACCTTGCTTGTGTGTTCGCGTGTCTTGTAACAAGGGAGTGTTCGGGCTTGCCCATGCACCTCTCTTTTCACAAAGACATTCGAAACTTTGTCTCTCGTGTGTGAAAGTAAGCCTTTTCCTTGTGTGTCCGTGTGTAAGAATTCCTCACGTGCGTTCGTTCACCTTGTGACTAGGGGTTGATTCGGGCTTGTTGAGAATCAACACTTGGATTCACCTTCACCGCTCGGCCACAACCGATTAATCGCGAATCAATGCAACAGAAAATAGGAAATACAGAGAAAGACGCGATACACAGGGGATTAACGTGGAAAACCCTATACGGGAAAAACCACGGGAGTGCGAGACTCCAAACCAAACTATGCACAGAGAAATATACAATGGCAAGCTGCAAGGCAACGACCTTGAGCTCGCCGTCCTCGCCACAGGCGGCGGAAATACACAGAGGCGTCTACCTCTTCGTCTCTCTTCCGCTCTATCTCTCTCTCTCTCTCTCGGCTGCTCCCTCTTCACTCCTCTTGAGTGGAAAATCAGGAAAAATAATCAGCAACCACATAAACTGTTTGCCCTAAGTCATATTTATACACATATGACTTTCGGGCTATTTACAAATTTAGCCTCAAGGGCTCTTAGCAAAACATATTCACAAATATGTCCCCGCATCCGGATCTCTCTCCGGGTACATTCAGCATCTGGCTCCGTAACCGGGGTCTTCATCATCCGGCTCCGTAACCGGGGTCTTCATCATCCGGCTCCGTAACCGGGGTCTTCATCATCCGGCTCCGTAACCGGGGTCTTCAGCATCCGGCTCCGTAACCGGGGTCTTCATCATCCGGCTCCGTAACCGGAGTCTTCATCATCCGGCTCCGTAACCGGGGTCTTCATCATTTATCTCCGGGGACATCCCATCCGGAGGGACCGAAATCCCAACAAACTCCCCCTTCACTTTGGCATGGGATGTCTCTCCAATCCAATCCTCTTCCGGCATGCTTCCAACTTGTCGGGTGTGAGCACTTTGGTCAGCATATCTGAGCCGTTCTCATCCGTGTGGATCTTCGTCAGCACGAACTCCTGGTCTTCTATCCTTTCCCGGATCCAGTGATATCTTCGCTGGATGTGCTTCGTCCGGGAGTGATAGGCCGCGTTCTTCGCAAGGTGGATGGCACTCTGACTGTCGCAGTAGAGTCGGTACTCCTCTTGCCGGATACCGAGCTCTCTAATGAAGTCCTTCATCCATATTATTTCCTTGCCGGCTTCAACAGCCGCCATGTACTCCGCCTCCGTGGTTGACAGCGCAACCGTCTTCTGCAGCCTCGACTGCCACGAAACAGCTCCCCCTGCATACGTCATCACATACCCTGATGTGGACCGGCTGGTATCTGCATCAACCGACATATCCGAGTCGGTGAAGCCGTCGAGTTCGGGCTTACCGGAGCCGAATCGGAGGCTCACGTTTGCCGTGCCCTTCAGGTATCGGAGTATCCACTTGATCGCGTTCCAGTGCTCTTTGCCGGGATTGCTCATGTACCGACTCACCATTCCAACTGCATATCCTATGTCCGGTCTTGTACACACCATTGCATACATCAAGCTTCCGACGGCAGAGGCATATGGTACTTTCATCATGTCCTCCTTCTCAGCCTTTGTCTTGGGGCTTTGCTTGCTGGACAACCTGCAGTTTGCCGGTAGGGTTGACCCGACCGGTCTTGCTTCCGACATGTTGAACCGGTGAAGCACCTTTGTCACGTACTTTTCCTGTGACAGCCACAACTGCTTCTTCTTCCGGTCCCGGATGATGTGCATCCCCAGTATTTGCCTCGCCGGACCCAGGTCCTTCATTGAGAAGGTTCGGTGAAGCGCCCTCTTCAGCATCCGTATCTTGACCTGGTCCCGTCCGACGATCAACATGTCGTCCACGTAAAGGAGGAGTATTAGAGAGTCTCCTCCTTCGAACTTCTTCACAAACACGCAGTGATCAGACTGCGTTTTGTGGTACCCTTCGTCGGTCATAAAGGAGTCGAACTTCCGGTACCATTGCCGGGGAGCCTGCTTCAGTCCGTAAAGGCTCTTCTTCAACCGGCATACCAGGTGCTCCTTCCCTTTCTTCTCGAATCCTTCCGGTTGCTGCATGTAGATCTCTTCTTCGAGGTCACCGTGAAGGAATGCCGTCTTCACGTCCATCTGTTCTACCTCGAGGTCCATACTTGCCGCTATGCTCAGCACCGTCCGGATGGAGGTCATCTTCACTACCGGGGCAAATATCTCGTCGAAGTCGACGCCCTTCTTCTGCTGGAACCCCTTCACCACGATCCTGGCTTTGTATCTCGGGGGGTTTCCGGCATCTCCCGGTTTCAGCTTGAACACCCACTTGTTTCGAAGTGCCCGCTTTCCTTTCGGCAACTCCACAAGTTCATATGTGTGGTTCTCATGCAGGGAATCCATCTCCTCCTGCATGGCACTTAACCACCTGCGGCTATGGGTGTCAAGCTTTGCTTCTTCAACACTCTCCGGCTCCCCCTCGTCGGTCATAAGCACGTGCTCAGGTTCTGGAAATCTCCGGGGGGCCCTTCTCTCTCTTAGAGGATATCTCCGTTCCGGAGCTTCGGTAACTGGTTCTTCCGTTTCTTCTTCATCCGAATCCATTTCGGGATCGGGGCCGGTTCCGGTATCATTTTCATCTCCTTCGGCCGGTTCTGTTTCTTCACCGTCTTCGGCCGGATCCTCGAATGCTAACCGGTCCCTTGCCGGTCGGGACTGCTCCTCGTAGAGTTGATCCTCACCGGTCGACTTGGAGCTCTTCATCTTCTTCTCCGACTCCCAGTCGGCGAGTGTCTTGTCCTCCATGAAGATGATGTCTCGACTCCTGAATATCTTCTTGTCGACCGGGTCCCATACTCGGTAGCCAAACTCGTCGTCGCCGTAACCGAGGAATATGCATGGCCGGGTCTTTGGATCTAGCTTTCCTCTCCGGTCCTTTGCCACATGCACGTATGCGAGACACCCGAACACCTTCAGATGCCGGTAGGATACTTCCCTACCGGTCCACACTTTCTGCGGCGTGTCTCTGTCCAAAGGTACTGAGGGTGATCTGTTTATCACGTATGTCGCCGTTGACATTGCCTCAGCCCAAAACCCCTTGGGTAATTCCGCATGCGCCAGCATACTCCGGACCCTCTCCATTATGGTCCGGTTCATCCTCTCGGCCAGCCCATTCAGTTCCGGCGTCTTCGGCACAGTAAACTCGAGCCGGATTCCCTTCGAGCGACAGTACTCCTGGAACTGCCCCCGGTATTCCCCTCCGTTATCCGCTCGTATCGCTTTCAGCTTCTTGCCGGATTCCCTTTCCACTCTCGCGTGGAGTTCTTTGAAGACAGACAATACTTGGTCCTTTGTCTTCAACGGTGCCGTCCACAGCTTCCGGCTGTGGTCATCAATGAATGTCACGAAGTACTGGGCTCCGCCATGGGACTTCGTTTCTACTTGACACACGTCAGTGTGCACCAACTCCAATGGTGCGCTACGTCT
This sequence comes from Azolla caroliniana, assembly GCF_043228905.1. Classification (NCBI taxonomy): domain Eukaryota; kingdom Viridiplantae; phylum Streptophyta; class Polypodiopsida; order Salviniales; family Salviniaceae; genus Azolla; species Azolla caroliniana. Next base: position 5,640,528 of record NW_028230445.1, read on the forward strand.
CGTCGGTGGCCTTGAGTGGAAGGAGGTTCGGTTCTGCTTACCGGCCAGGCAATCGGTGCACTTCTCCAGGTGCACATGCTTCACTGGGATAAGGTTGTCTTCTGCAAGCCTCTTCATCCCCTTCTCACTCATGTGGCACAGTCTCTTGTGCCACAGCTCACCGGCAGTGTCGGCTGCCACATTCAGCTCTTCCGGACATAACCGGGCATTCATCAGATACAGTGTGTTGTCTTTCCGGGCCCGAGCCACTATCAGGCTCCCCTTGCTGAACTTCATTACGCCGTTCCGGATGCTACCTGTGTAGCCTTCATCGTCTAGCCTCCCGGCTGAAATCAGGTTCAATCGAACCTCCGGAACGTGTCGGACATCCTTCAGCAGCATTTTGCATCCGGTCGGGGTTGTCAACCACACGTCTCCGATGCCGGCAATCCGGCACGTACCTTCATTTCCCATCCGAACACAGCCATGCTCGCCGGCTGTGTAGGATGAGAAGTATCTTCTCTCCGGGGTCAGGTGGAACGATGCTCCGGAATCGACCACCCAGGTCGACTCATCGCCGGCAACGTTTAGCTCACCTTCTTCGGTGATGAGCATGATTTCTTCCTCACTTGCCGCGAGTGCCGTTGTTCCTTTCCGGTCCTGCCCTCGCCGATCCGAACCTCTCCGGTCCGTGGCTCCCCGGTGTGCACCGTTTCTCTCCGGTGACTTCTTCGAATCGGTGTCGTCGGCTCCGTTGTCTTTTCGGTAATGCCGACAATTCTTTCGGAAGTGCCCCGGCTTCCCACAGTGGAAGCATGTGGGCCTTCCTCTTGACTGCGACCGGGTCCCCGACTTCTCCCGTCTTTGCGGACTCCGGTTCCATTGTCTTCCCCGATCCGATTCGGTAAACAGCATCTTCGGGTCGGAGGCCGGTTCCTTATCTCTCCGACGCGCTTCTTCATTCAGAATACTTGTCTTTACCGTCTGTAAGGACAAGTTATCTTCGGTGCACGAGGTGCTGAGAGTCACCACCAAGTTCTCCCAGCTTTCCGGCAATGTACACATCAGGATGATGGCTTGCATTGCATCCTCCAACGGGAACTTGATCGCCGCAAGCTGATTCACGAATCCCATGAACGTGCTTACGTGTTCCACCATACTCTCGCCGTCCCGGTACTTGAGATTCACTATCTTCCTCATCAGGGAGGTCCGGTTCAACGCATTCTTCCTCTCGTAGAGGCCCGACAGCTTCTTCCACATCTCATATGCGTTGGTGTCGTTTGCCACATGTTGTAGGACGCTCACGTCGACGTATTGTCGGATCGTCGCTACGGCTTTCCGGTTCAGGAGCTTCCACTCCGACTCAAGTACCCCTTTCGGTATTTCCGACCTGTCAATCGGTTCGTACAGGTCCCGAACAATCAGAAGGTCCTCCATCTTGATCTTCCAGTCGGCGTAATTCTGTGCATTCAGCACCATCATCATCGGCTGCCCGCTGCCGCCGCCTTCCATTTTCTGCAACAGTCGCTCTGATACCAGTTTGTTGAGAATCAACGCTTGGATTCACCTTCACCGCTCGGCCACAACCGATTAATCGCGAATCAATGCAGCAGAAAATAGGAAATACAGAGAAAGACGCGATACACAGGGGATTAACGTGGAAAACCCTATACGGGAAAAACCACGGGAGTGCGAGACTCCAAACCAAACTATGCACAGAGAAATATACAATGGCAAGCTGCAAGGCAACGACCTTGAGCTCGCCGTCCTCGCCACAGGCGGCGGAAATACACAGAGGCGTCTACCTCTTCGTCTCTCTTCCGCTCTATCTCTCTCTCTCTCTCTCGGCTGCTCCCTCTTCACTCCTCTTGAGTGGAAAATCAGGAAAAATAATCAGCAACCACATAAACTGTTTGCCCTAAGTCATATTTATACACATATGACTTTCGGGCTATTTACAAATTTAGCCTCAAGGGCTCTTAGCAAAACATATTCACAAATATGTCCCCGCATCCGGATCTCTCTCCGGGTACATTCAGCATCTGGCTCCGTAACCGGGGTCTTCATCATCCGGCTCCGTAACCGGGGTCTTCATCATCCGGCTCCGTAACCGGGGTCTTCATCATCCGGCTCCGTAACCGGGGTCTTCAGCATCCGGCTCCGTAACCGGGGTCTTCATCATCCGGCTCCGTAACCGGAGTCTTCATCATCCGGCTCCGTAACCGGGGTCTTCATCATTTATCTCCGGGGACATCCCATCCGGAGGGACCGAAATCCCAACAGGGCTTGCCCATGCACCTCTCCTTTTCACAAACACGTTCGAATACGTGTGCCATGATTGTGCAAGACTTCCTTGTGTTGTGCGTGTGAGCCCTATTTCCTTCCCGTCCATAACCCTGGCGGTTCACCTCACGATCCGCACATAGTGGCGGATTTTCATGACAGCGTGGCCGAGAGGAAGAATCGGATGATAGAAGAGGCGGCAAGGGCGATGCTTGAAGAGAAGCATTTGCTGAAGTTCTATTGGGCTGAAGCGGTTAGAACAGCCATCTACCTTCAGAATCGGGCATCTGCCAATGGAGGAGTGTACTTCAAGAAGAAGCCGAACTTGGCACACTTGACGGTCTTCGGTAGCATCACGTGAAGAGAAACACGCGGAATATTGCTCGGCCACAACCGAGTCTTGAATCCCTTCTCTGAGAATGAAACACAGAAATGGGAAGTGGGGAGTACACAAAAGGAAATACAGATGATGTTTACATGGAAAACCCTAAGTGGGAAAAACCACGGGCTCCAACTATCACTATAGGAGAAAGGTACAATCGAAGCCTTGGAGGCAACGACCTCGAGATCTATATCTTCGCCAACTGGCGGTTACAACAAAGTATCACTCTATATCTCACACTCACTCTCTCTCTATACAACAATATAACAACTCCTACAACATAATAAAGTGGTTGCCCTATGTCATATTTATACTTATATGAACTTAGGACTATTTACAAATATAGCCTCAATAAGCTTACTGAAAACATATTTACAGATATGTCTCTCTTCTGGTTCTCACCGGCTCTCCTCCGGTTTCCGGATCTCTTCCGGTTCTCACCGAGTCCTCTTCATTCATCACTGGATTCCATCCGGAGGGACCGATTTCCCAACAATCTCCCTATTCACTCCAGCATGGGATGTCTTGTTAGCCCGATCTGCTTTCGACACGCATCCAACTTGTCGGTTGTCAGCACCTTGGTCAACATGTCCGACCCGTTCTCCTCCGTGTGAATCTTCGTCAGCACGAACTCTTGATCTTCTACTCTCTCCCGGATTCAGTGGTACCTCCGCTAAATATGTTTTGTCCGGAAATGGTAGGCCGCGTTCTTTTCAAGGTGGATGACACTTTGACTATCGCAGTAGAGCCGGTATTCCTCCTATTGGATCCCTACCTCTCCAATGAAGTCCTTCATCCAGATTATCGCCTTGCCGACTTCTACAACTGCCATGTACTCTGCTCCGTGGTTGAAACCGCAACCATCTTCTGCAACCTCGACTACCATGATACAACTCCCCTTGCATAAGTCATGACTTATCCTGATGTAGACCGACTGGTATTCGCATCAGCCGACATATCCGAATCTGTGAATACGTCAAGTTGGGGATTATCGAAGCCGAACAGGAGACAGATCCTTGAGGTGCCTTTCAGATACCAAGGTATCCACTTGACCGCGTTCCAATGCTCTTTGCCGGGATTGCTCATGAACCGACTACCACTCCGACTGCATATCCGATATCCGGCCGGGTACATACCATTGCGTACATCAAACTCCCAGCGGCAGAGGCATATGGTATCTTCATTATATTCGTCTTCTCCGACTTTGTCCTCGGGCTTTGTTTTCCGGATAGCTTGCAGTTTGCCGACAGTGTCGATCCGACTAGTTTTGCCTCCGACATGTTGAACCGTTGAAGCACCTTTGTCACGTACTTCTCTTGTGACATCCACAATAGCTTCTTCGACCGGTCCCGGTGTCGAATACTGTGTATAATGGACGTATTCACACTATCCCTTTGGGCCATTTGTGTAATTAGCATAAATGGTAGTTGCCCTAAGTCGGTCACTATATATATTGACCTTGTAACCTTTTTGTAAGGTTGGGCGTTGTATTATTGCTTTTGTGGAATAGAAAGTCTTTTGTGCCTCTCTCTCTCTCTCTCTCTCTCTCTCTCTCTCTCTCTCTGTGCAACGACCTAGAATCTGTCATACGCAGGTACAGAACAGAATCGAATGCTTCTTGATCTTCCGCATCGACACGGCCTTGTCTTCAACATCTGGTATCAGAGCCTGCACAGTATTCGGTCCTTCAATCCGCTGTCGGCCGTCGTCTCAGCCTGCACGGTATTCGGTTTCCTGCGTCATTCGAAGAAGAGAGAAGAAGAAGAAAAACGAGGCTTGCATCTCATCGCGTTAGATCATCTTCACTTGGAGTAAGCCAGCAGGTTGTACTCTGTTCCTTGTGATCGTAACCGCTCGAGGTGAAATCCCCTTGCGCAACATTGACACGATCGTGCTCCACCCGGTTAAACGGCATCCGAAGAGGTAATCAAACGCCGCTCATTGTAACCACTCGGTGCAGATCGGTCTCAAGACAACAACCCCAATTCGTGCTTCATCCGGCTGATCGACATTCGGGAGGATCAGTTGGATCCGTCTCTCTCGTCGCTGCAGTCAACCGAAGCAGAATCGGTCCAGATAATCGGTTTCAATAATCGGTATTCGGCATATATATCCGAAGCGAACCGGGCTCACTCCGACTCGGCAACATTCGGGAAGACCAGTCGGTTCTGTCCCTCAAGCTACCGGAGTCAATTCGAGCAAGTTCCGAAGCCGAACCGACTCGGGTTCAAATCCGACTAGAACGATATCGGGTGAGCCAACCGGCTGCACTCCAACAAGGTTCGTAGTCAACTCCGAACCGAGCTTCGTCAACCGAAACCGAATTTGATGGCATCAACATCCGGCTCGTCAGAAATGAGTCTACGAAAGTTCGATGGATCGAACTTCAACTTCTGGAAGGAACAAATGCAGGACTATCTCATAGTCAAGGGGCAAATCGATCCCATCGAAAATGAAGAACCTCCAGAAGGATACAAACCAATTGAGTGGCAGAAGCTGGACAGAATTGTCCGCGCCACGATTCGGATGCACCTATCGGAATCGGTATACTTTACGGTGCAATCGTGTACGACAGCATTCGAACTGTGGAAAACACTGTCGGACACTTACGAAAAGAAGGTCGCCACAACGAAGATGTTTCTGATCCGGCGCCTCTACAACTTGCGGATGAAAGAATCCGATTCGGTTCAAGCACACCTCAATGAGTACGAAAGCATAAGCTCCCAAATCTCGTCACAGGGGACGACAATCGAGGATGAACTCAGAGCAATGATACTCATGAGCAGCCTTCCCTCATCATGGGAAACTTTCGTCACAACCGTGTGAAACGCGTCAACCACGGCTGTTAAATACTCCGAAGTCACGAGCGCAATCCTGACCGAAGCAGCTCGGAGAAAGTCTTTCGCCAAAGACTCAACAGACGACGCTTACATAGTACAAGGTTCGACAGACCGATCGAACATACGAGGAAGAGATTCCTCACGGCCGCCGAACAATCAGCGAAGACGGAGCCAGTCACGGGATAACCGAATCTGCAACTATTGCAAGAAACCCGGACACATCAAAGCCGACTGCCGCGCACTCAAGAACAAGAACAACAAGAAGAGTGGCCGGCATGAGGAGATCAATTACGTCAGCTTCTCAGCTGATGTACTACCAGACGACCCGAATATACTATCAATCGAAAATCCAGTCGGATCAGAAGTTCTACTCACGACTGAAGAATCGAGCACATGGCTCTTAGATTCGGGCGCGTCATTTCACGTGACTCCTCATCGATCCCAATTTCGGCAATATACGATCCGTCACTCCGACTCAGTTCGAGTCGGCAACTCACAACACTGTGACATCATCGGAATCGGCACAGTAGAGCTCAACCTTGCAGGTGGCTCTACACTTGTACTCCACAATGTCCGACATGTACCCGAGCTCTCAAGGCCATTGATCTCAGTCGGACAACTAGATGAAGACGGCATTCGTGCCGGTTTCTCTTCGGGAGGGTGGACACTCCACAGGGGGAACCTCCTGCTTGCTAGAGGACCCAAGATACACTCCCTGTATCCGTTACATGTTACGCTCAGAGAGGGTAACCTGTTTTTGGTGGATATTCCTGTGTCATCACTATGGCACCGAAGATTAGGACACCTCAGCAAGGCCGGCATTACGCATCTATCTAGAGCCGGATACATCCCCAAACTCTCCTTCTCCAACCATCAATTCTGCAATCATTGCCAGTATGGCAAACAAGCAGCCGCATCACACCCGACCTCAGCACCAAGAGAAACGAGACCTCTCGATCTAGTCCACTCGGACGTCTGTGGCCCAATGCCGCATCAGTCTCTTGGCGGTGCCTCCTACTTCGTCAGTTTTATTGACGATTCGACTCGGAAGGTGTGGGCTTATCCAATTCGCACCAAAGATCGTGTCTTCTCGATCTTCTCCGATTGGCTCGCTATGGTAGAAAATCAAACCGACCGAAAGCTGAAATGCCTTCGGACAGACAATGGGGGAGAGTTCAAATCCGAAGAATTCGTCAAATTCTGCCGACAACGCGGCATCCGACGTGAATTTACGGCACCACACAGTCCGGAGCAAAACGGGATTGCCGAACGCATGAATCGGACAATCCAAGAACGGATAGTTTCCATGCTCCAACACTCCGGACTGTCGGATGGCTTCTGGGCAGAGGCTCTACTCACGGCAGTACACATAATCAATATGTCGCCAAGTAGACCTCTAGGACTTCAAATTCCTCAGGAACTATGGATCGGCAGTAAGCCGAATTACGACAAGCTGAGGATCTTCGGATGCGAGGCGTACGCCCTTATTCCGAAAGATGATCGCCGAAAACTTGCACCTCGGTCCAGGAAATGCATTTTCCTTGGATATGGATCCGACGGCGAAATGGGATACCGACTCTGGGACCCCGAACGCAGACAAATCGTTCGAAGTTCGGACGTTGTGTTCAACGAGTCAGCTATGAATCCATCAGTCGAAAAACCGATCGAAGTCCGAAGGGTAACATTTTCCGATGTGCCGACCCTTCAAGAAGGCCCCGCTCTCAACACACGGTCAGCTTCACGGGTAGCTGAACCTTACACTACCGACTCGGACAACCCCGACTCGGCACAGCAGAACAATCCGCTTTCGGACCATCCGACCTCGATACCCGATGCGACCAGTCCAATCATACCTCGACGATCCGAGAGACTGTCGCAACCTCCGGAGAGGTATTCTCCTGGAATTTTTTTCACCGACGCCGGCGAACCGACGTCTTACGAAGAAGCATCGACATCTGTCGATTCAGCCACCTGGCATCTGGCGATGGAGTCGGAAATGCACTCCATTCGGGCAAACAAGACTTGGGATCTGGTCGAATTACCTAGGAACCGACGTGCTCTTCCTTGCAAGTGGGTTTATCGACTAAAAGAGACGTCTGATTCGACCACCCCAAAGTACAAGGCCAGATTAGTTGCGAAGGGCTTCCGACAAGAATATGGCGTCGACTTCGACGAGATTTTTTCACCAGTGGTGAAAATGACAACCCTTCGTTTCCTACTCGGCGTAGTGGCAGCCGACAACCTGGAGCTGATTTAGCTAGATGTCAAAACAGCCTTCCTCCATGGTGATCTTGACGAGGAAATTTATATGGAGCAGCCAAAAGGCTTCGTGGCGCCTGGCCAAGAACATCTAGTCTGCCGACTCAGGAAGAGTCTATACGGCCTCAAACAGGCACCGCGACAATGGTACAAGAAGTTCGACGACTTCATCCAATCGATCGGCTTCTCAAAAAGCGATGAGGACCATTGTCTCTTCACCAACACAGCTCAAGATGGATCACCCATCTTCCTCATCATTTACGTGGACGACATGCTAATTTCTGGACGCCACGCGGGCGAACTTGCCGATCTCATTCGGCAACTGCGGTTGAAGTTTGCCATGAAGGACCTCGGTCCGGCACGACACATACTCGGCATGAAGATTAGTCGGCATCGCGATAAACGACATCTTTTTTTGTCTCAGACCGACTATATCCGACGTGTCTTGGAATGCTTCAACATGCAATCAGCCAAATCTGCTTCAACCCCGCTCCCCATGAATCTTCGGCTCTCTCAGCGAGACTGCCCGACATCCGGTCCGGAGGGGGAAGATATGAAGTCGGTACCGTATGCACCGGCAGTCGGCTCCCTTATGTACCTGATGGTCGCGACACGGCCTGATATTTCTCACGCCGTAGGAGTCGTTAGCAGATTTATGCACAATCCCGGCCGATCGCATTGGAACGCAGTCAAGCATGTGTTCAGATATCTGGCTGGCACAAAAGACCACGGCATTCTTTTCGGTCCGAACCGAACCTCAGGCGTAGTCGGTTACACCGACTCGGACTTCGCCGGTTGTATAGACAGTCGGAAGTCAACAACCGGATACTGCTTCAAATTCGGCAATGGAGCAATCTCGTGGAAGTCGAAACTTCAGGAGTGCACAGCAACCTCAACGACCGAAGCAGAATATGTAGCTGCGTCCGACGCAGCAAAAGAAGCTTTGTGGCTCGGTCGGCTGGCGCACACGTTTCGACAAGTCGACCATGACTCGGCCCCAGTTGTCTACAGCGACAGTCAAGGTGCGGTTGCCTTGTCAAAAAATCCGGTTCACCACAACGCCTCCAAACATATCGACGTTCGATATCACTTCGTTCGGGACTGCGTCATTTCAGGGAAAATCGGTCTAGAGAAAATATCCACAACCGACAATGTCGCAAATGGAATGACCAAGTGTCTTTCGGCAGACCGCTTTCGGTCTCTTCGGCATCAGATGGGCGTAACGACAAACCAGCCCGGTTAGAGCCGGACACAGCGCAGGATGGTTCCCGACAACCGACATCAGTTCCTTAATGATCGGCTTCAACTGTTCCGACCCGACTAGTTCGGTCTTCTGCCTTCGGACCCTGCCGACTCGAACAAAGCTGATATGTCCGAGAACCTAAGTCTATACCTGTAATCTTAGATAACCCATGTATACGCCCATTACGGGGGAGTGTCGAATACTGTGTATAATGGACGTATTCACACTATCCCTTTGGGCCATTTGTGTAATTAGCATAAATGGTAGTTGCCCTAAGTCGGTCACTATATATATTGACCTTGTAACCTTTTTGTAAGGTTGGGCGTTGTATTATTGCTTTTGTGGAATAGAAAGTCTTTTGTGCCTCTCTCTCTCTCTCTCTCTCTTTGTGCAACGACCTAGAATCTGTCATACGCAGGTACAGAACAGAATCGAATGCTTCTTGATCTTCCGCATCGACACGGCCTTGTCTTCAACACCCGGATGATGTGCATTCCCAATATCTGTCTTGTCGACCCCAAGTCTTTCATTGAGAAGGTCCAGTTCAGAGCCTTCTTCAACATCCGAATCTTGACTTGGTCTCATCTGACGATTAGCATATCATCCACAAATAGGAGTATCAAGAAATCTCCTCCCTCAAATTTCTTCACAAACACGCCATGATCGGCTTGCCTCTTGTGGTACCTTTGGTAGGTCATGAAGGAGTCAAACTTCCGGTACCATTGCTGAGGGGCTTGCTGCAGTCCGTATAGGCTCTTCTTCAGCCAGCACGCCAGGTGCTCCTTCCCTTTCCTCTCAAATTTTTCAGGTTGATGCATGTAGATCTCTTCTACGAGGTCGCCATTGAGGAATGTCGTCTTGACGTCCAGTTGCTCTGCCTCGAGGTCCATGCTTGCCGTTATGCCCAATACCGTATGGATGGATGTCATCTTTACTACCGGGGCAAAGATCTCATGGAAGTCCACTCCTTTCTTTTGCTGGAACACCTTCAGCATGATCCGGGCTTTGTACCTTGGTGGATATCCGGCGTCTCCCGGTTTCAGCATGTAGATCTTTTCTACGAGGTCGTCATGTAGGAATGCCATCTTGACGGATGATGAAGACCCGGTTCCGGATCCGGATGATGAAGACCCCGGCTACGGAGCCGGATGATGAAGACCCCGACTACGGAGCCGGATGACGAATGTACCCGGAGAGAGATCCGGATGTGGGGACATATTTGTGAATATGTTTGCCAAGGGCCCTTGAGGCTATATTTGTAAATAGCCCGAAAGTCATATGTGTATAAATATGACTTAGGGCAAACAGTTTTGTAGTTGTTGCTTATTTTTCTGTTTTCCACTTAGAAGGAGCGAAGTGAGAGCAGCCGAGAGAGAGAGAGAGAGAGAGAGAGAGAGAAAGGAAGAGGTCGACGCCTCTGTGTAATACCGCCGCCTGTGGCGAAGACAGCGAGCTCAAGGTCGTCGCCTTGCAGCTCGCCATTGTACATTCCCTGCGTATACTGATAGTTGGAGTCTTGCACTCCCGTGGTTTTTCCCGTCTAGGGTTTTCCACGCTAAACCCTGTGCATTCGAGTCTCTCTCTGTGTTTTGATTTTCTGCTGCATTGATTCGTGTTTCCTCGGTTGTGGCCGAGAGGTGAAAGAAATTGAAAGCCTCGATTTCTAACAATCTGGTATCAGAGCGACTGCAGTGCAGAAAATGGAAGGCGGCAGCAGCGGGCAGCCGGGGATGATGGTGCTGAATGCGCAGAACTACGCCGACTGGAAGATAAAGATGGAGGATCTGCTCATTGTTCGGGACCTGTATGAACCGATCGACAGGTCGGAAATACCCAAGGGGGTACTTGAGACGGAATGGAGGCTTCTGAACCGGAAAGCCGTTGCAACCATTCGGCAATACGTCGACGTGAGCGTTCTACAACATGTGGCGAACGACACCAACGCATATGAGATGTGGCAGAAGCTGTCGGGCCTCTACGAGAGGAAAAATGCGTTGAACCGGACCTCCCTGATGAGGAAGATAGTGAACCTCAAGTACCGGGACGACGAGAGCATGGTGGAACACGTGAGCACGTTCATGGGATTCGTGAACCAGCTTGCGGCGATCAAGTTCCCGTTGGAGGATGCAATGCAAGCCATCATGCTGATGTGTACATTGCCGGAAAGCTGGGAGAACTTGGTGGTGACTCTCAGCACCTCCTGCACCGAAGATAACTTGTCCCTACAAACGGTAAAGACAAGCATTTTGAACGAAGAAGCGCGTCGGAGAGATAAAGAACCGGCCTCCGATCCGAAGATGCTGCTTACCGAATCGGATCGGGGAAGACAACGGAACCAGAGTCCGCAAAGACGGGAGAAGTCGGGGACCCGGTCGCGGTCAAGAGGAAGGCCCACATGCTTCCACTGTGGGAAGCCGGGGCACTTCCGAAAGAATTGTCGGCATTACCGAAAAGACAACGGAGCCGACGACACCGATTCGAAGAAGTCTTCGGAACGGAACGGTGCTTACCGGGGAGCCACGGACCGGAATGGTTCGGATCGGCGAGGGCAGGACCGGAAAGGAACGACGGCACTCGCGGCAAGTGAAGAGGAGATCATGCTCATCACCGAAGAAGGTGAACTAAACATTGCCGGCGATGAGACTACCTGGGTGGTCGATTCCGGAGCGTCGTTCCACCTGACCCCGGAAAGAAGATACTTCTCATCCTACACAGCCGGTGAGCATGGCTGTGTTCGGATGGGAAATGAAGGTACGTGCCGGATTGCCGGCATAGGAGACGTGTGGTTGACAACCTTGACCGGATGCAAAATGTTGCTGAAGGATGTCCGACACGTTCCGGAGGTTCGATTGAACCTGATTTCGGCCGGGAGGCTAGACGATGAAGGCTACATAGGTAGCATCCGGAACTGCGTAATGAAGTTCAGCAAGGGGAGCCCGATAGTGGCTCGGGCCCGGAAAGTCAACACACTGTACCTTATGAATGCCTGGTTGTGTCCGGAGGAGTTGAACGTGGCAGCCGACACTGCCGGTGAGCTGTGGCACAAGAGACTGTGCCACATGAGTGAGAAGGGGATGAAGAGGCTTGCAGAAGACAACCTTATTCCAGTGAAGCATGTGCACCTGGAGAAGTGCACCGATTGCCTGGCCGGTAAGCAGAACCGAGCCTCCTTCCACTGAAGGCCACCGACGAGACGTAGCGCACCATTGGAGTTGGTGCACACTGACGTGTGTCAAGTAGAAACGAAGTCACATGGCGGAGCCCAGTACTTCGTGACATTCATTGATGACCACAGCCGGAAGCTGTGGACGGCACCGTTGAAGACAAAGGACCAAGTGTTGTGCGTCTTCAAAGAACTCCACGCGAGAGTGGAAAGGGAATCCGGCAAGAAGCTGAAAGCGATACGAGCGGATAACGGAGGGGAATACCGGGGGCAGTTCGCGGAGTACTGTCGCTCGAAGGGAATCCGGCTCGAGTATACTGTGCCGAAGACGTCGGAACTGAACGGGCTGGCCGAGAGGATGAACCGGACCATAATGGAGAGGGTCCGGAGTATGCTGGCGCATGCGAAATTACCCAAGGGGTTTTGGGCTGAGGCAATGTCGACGGTGACATACGTGATAAACAGATCACCCTCAATACCGTTGGACGGAGACACGCCGCAGAAAGTGTGGACCGGTAGGGAAGCATCCTACCGGCATCTGAAGGTGTTCGGGTGTCTCGTATATGTGCATGTGGCAAAGGACCGGAGAGGAAAGCTAGATCCAAAGACCCGGCCATGCATATTCCTCGGTTACGGCGATGACGAGTTCGGCTACCGAGTATGGGACCCGGTCGACAAAAAGATATTCCGGAGTCGCGATATCATCTTCATGGAGGACAAGACACTCGCCGACTGGGAGTCGGAGAAGAAGATGAAGAGCTCCAAGTCGACCGGTGAGGATCAACTCTACGAAGAGCAGTCCCGACCGGCAAGGGACCGGTTAGCACTCGAGGATCCGGCCGAAGACGGTGAAGAAACAGAACCGACCGAGGAAGATGAAACTGATACCGGAACCGGCCCCGATCCCGAAATGGATTCGGATCAAGAGGAAACGGAGGAGCCGGTTACCGAAGCTCCGGAACGGAGATATCCTCTAAGAGAGAGAAGGCCCCCCCGGAGATTTCCGGAACCAGAGCACGTGCTGCTAACCGACGAGGGGGAGCCGCAGAGTTTTGAAGAAGCAAAGCTTGACACCCATAGCCGCAGGTGGTTAAGTGCCATGCAGGAGGAGATGGATTCCCTGCATGAGAACCACACATATGAACTTGTGGAGTTGCCGAAAGGAAAGCGGGCACTTCGAAACAATTGGGTGTTCAAGCTGAAACCGGGAGATGCCGGAAACCCCCCGAGATACAAAGCCAGGATCGTGGTGAAGGGGTTCCAGCAGAAGAAGGGCGTCGACTTCGACGAGATATTTGCCCCGGTAGTGAAGATGACCTCCATCCGGACGGTGCTGAGCATAGCGGCAAGCATGGACCTCGAGGTAGAACAGATGGACGTGAAGACGGCATTCCTTCACGGTGACCTCAAAGAAGAGATCTACATGCAGCAACCGGAAGGATTCGAGAAGAAAGGGAAGGAGCACCTGGTATGCCGGTTGAAGAAGAGCCTTTACGGACTGAAGCAGGCTCCCCGGCAATGGTACCGGAAGTTCGACTCTTTCATGACCGACGAAGGGTACCACAAAACGCAGTCCGATCACTGCGTGTTTGTGAAGAAGTTCGAAGGAGGAGACTTTCTAATACTCCTCCTTTACGTGGACGACATGTTGATCGTCGGACGGGACCAGGTCAAGATACGGATGCTGAAGAAAGCGCTTCACCGAACCTTCTCAATGAAGGACCTGGGTCCGGCGAGGCAAATACTAGGGATGCACATCATCCGGGACCGGACGAAGAAGCAGTTGTGGCTGTCACAGGAGAAGTACGTGACAAAGGTGCTTCACCGGTTCAACATGTCGGAAGCAAGACCGGTCGGGTCAACCCTCCCGGCAAACTGCAAGTTGTCCAGCAAGCAAAGCCCCAAGACAAAGGCTGAGAAGGAGGACATGATGAAAGTACCATATGCCTCTGCCGTCGGAAGCTTGATGTACGCAATGGTGTGTACAAGACCGGACATAGGATATGCAGTCGGAGTGGTGAGCCGGTACATGAGCAATCCCGGCAAAGAGCACTGGAACGCGGCCAAGTGGATACTCCGATACCTGAAGGGCACGGCAAACGTGTGCCTCCGATTCGGCTCCGGTAAGCCCGAACTCGACGGCTTTACCGATTCGGATATGTCGGCTGATGCAGATACCAGCCGGTCCACATCAGGGTATGTGATGACGTATGCAGGGGGAGTTGTTTCGTGGCAGTCGAGGCTGTAGAAAACGGTTGCGTTGTCAACCACGGAGGTGGAGTACATGGCGGCTGTTGAAGCCGGTAAGGAAATAATATGGATGAAGGACTTCATTAGAGAGCTCGGTATCCGGCAGGAGGAGTACCGACTCTACTGCGACAGTCAGAGTGCCATCCACCTTGCGAAGAACGCGGCCTATCACTCCCGGACGAAGCACATCCAGCGAAGATATCACTGGATCTGGGAAAGGATAGAAGACCAGGAGTTCGTGCTGACGAAGATCCACACGGACGAGAACGGGTCAGATATGCTGACCAAAGTGCTCACACCCGACAAGCTGGAAGCGTGCCGGAAGAGGGTCGGACTGGAAAGACATCCCATGCCGAAGTGAAGGGGGAGTTTGTTGGGATTACGGTCCCTCCGGATGGGATGGTTGGATGTCCGGGAATCGGGAATGAAGACCCGAATGAGGAGTACCCGGTATCGGAGCCGGATGATGAAGACCCGGTTCCGGATCCGGATGATGAAGACCCCGGCTACGGAGCCGGATGATGAAGACCCCGGCTACGGAGCCGGATGACGAATGTACCCGGAGAGAGATCCGGATGTGGGGACATATTTGTGAATATGTTTGCCAAGGGCCCTTGAGGCTATATTTGTAAATAGCCCGAAAGTCATATGTGTATAAATATGACTTAGGGCAAACAGTTTTGTAGTTGTTGCTTATTTTTCTGTTTTCCACTTAGAGGGAGCGAAGTGAGAGCAGCCGAGAGAGAGAGAGAGAGAGAGAGAAAGGAAGAGGTCGACGCCTCTGTGTAATACCGCCGCCTGTGGCGAGGACAACGAGCTCAAGGTCGTCGCCTTGCAGCTCGCCATTGTACATTCCCTGCGTATACTGATAGTTGGAGTCTTGCACTCCCGTGGTTTTTCCCGTCTAGGGTTTTCCACGCTAAACCCTGTGCATTCGAGTCTCTCTCTGTGTTTTGATTTTCTGCTGCATTGATTCGTGTTTCCTCGGTTGTGGCCGAGAGGTGAAAGAAATTGAAAGCCTCGATTTCTAACACGAGGTCCATGCTTGCCGCTATGCCCAATACCGTCTGGATGGATGTCATCTTTACTACCGAGGCAAAGCTCTCATGGAAGTCCACTCCTTTCTTTTGTTGGAACACCTTCACCATGATCCGAGCTTTGTACCTTGGTGGATATCTGGCGTCTCCCGGTTTCAGCTTGTACATCCACTTGTTCCGGAGTGCTCTCTTCCCTTTCGGCAACTCCGTCAGTTCATACATGTGGTTCTCATGTAGGGAATCCATCTCGTCCTGCATGGCACTCAACCACTTGCTGTCATGGGTGTCTCTCTTTGCCACTTCGAAGCTTTCTGGCTCCCCCTCATTGGTTAGCAACACATGCTCTGCATCCAGGAATCTCCGGGGGGCTCTTCTCTCTCGGAGAGGATATCTCCATCCTTGGTTTCTGACTACCAGTTCTTTCGTCTGTTCCGAATCCAGATCCGATTCGGGATCTTGTCCGATTCCGATGTCTTCTTCTTCTTCTTCTTCTTCTTCTTCGGTCGGTTCAGTTTCTTGTCCATATCCAGCCGGTTTGTCGAGTGTCCTCCGGTTGCCGGCCAACATCCGGTTTTCAACCGGGTAGGTCCTTGTGTCCTCAGACCGGTTTTGATTGGATGATCTGGAGTTGATCATCTTCTTCTCCGACTCCCATTCGACAATGGTCCTGTTTTCCATGAAGACTATGTCCTAACTCCGGAACACCTTCTTGTCGACTAGATCCCACGCTCGGTAACCGAAATCATCATCGTCGTATCCAAGGAATATGCATGGCAGGGACTTTGGATCGAGCTTTGCTCTTTGTCCTTCCCCACATGCACGTTGTCGTGAAGATCCGTCACTATTTGCGGATCGTGAGGTGGAACCGCTAGGGTTCTAGATCGGAAGGACTCGAAGTACGCACAAGCTTTAGCGAGAAAGTATTTAAGATAGATTGAGAGAGAGAGAAATTGAGATTAAACGCTTGACTTTAGATTGAGAGAGATTACGATTGAACTTTTAACTTTTAGATTTAAGAAACAAGCTATACATCAATTGGATATTGAATTTCTTACTTTTAATTTCTTGATCAATACATCCATTGGATAACTAATTTTCTTCTTAATATTAATTTTGATATAAAGTACAAAGCTCCCTTTGATCTTTTTCATCCACCCTTTTATAGATGCTCCCATGCATATAATGCATGGAATGCATGTGTGCCATTTGACGCTCATGCATCATATGTCACTCAATCAAGCTCTAATATGAGAATTTACATGTAAAAGTATAATGATAGGAAATATAATCCCTAAAGAAATGATTTGGCTTAATGATAAGCTTATTGCTCCCTATCTTGGAGGTGCAAAGTTCGAGTTTTGCTTACATCTTTTTCTTTTATGCACAAAAACTATTAGGCTTTTGGACCAAATATCTTTAAGACATCCTGCACGGTGATCACTAGTTGCCGGATCCATCCGATCACCGGTTGCCGGCTCCATCCGATTTCTGATTATATCATCGGTCGGTTTGAGTTTCTTCACCAGCCGATTCAGGCACTTAGCCACATATATCCATCTAGACAAAAGTGGCTTAAGTCCAACTATTTTTTATGTGCTCTTAACACATAGATGAAAATATGATCCTGCACGGCGATCAACCGACCTGACTGATCCGTCTGATTTGCATCCGTTCGGTCTAGCCTGGTTCGGTTTGCATACCAAGGTCGTCGTATGCCAGATGCCAGTCAACGATCGCCAGTTCTGTCATCGGATGTCGATCACCATCCGTCACTGGTTTTGTCGCCAGATGCCGATCATTGTTTGTCGCCAGTTGTCGGCTCCGTCCGATCACTAGTTGCCGGATCCATCCGATCACCAGTTGCCGGCTCCATCCGATTTCTGATTATGTCATCGATCGGTTTGAGTTTCTTCACCAGCCGATTCAGGCACTTAGCCACATATGTCCATCTAGACAAAAGTGGCTTAAGTCCAACTATTTTTTATGTGCTCTTAACACATAGATGAAAATATGATGGATCTCAATCTGCTTATATAGATGGGGCCTAAACTTTTCCTATCTATGTGGGATATTTCACAGTTTTTTTTTTTCTCTTTTTCTTTTGCAAAACTTTATACCCACATAACTTGAGACTTAGATGTTCATTTCTTATGTAATAAAGTGCATTCGAAATCTCTTGAAGACCTCCATCTTTTTGTACTAAGATATTAAACTTATTTAAAATAGTATTTTCACTATTATTGTTTTATATGATTCATATTCAATTTCTTATGTTTTATGCGATTTTCACACCATTGCTGCAAATCTTCACGACATCCACCCCCACCAAACCGCACGTCCTCCGATACGTGCCAAGAAGAGAGAATGTGAGATTTCTGTAATGGTGATCAGCCATGGCATGGCTCCTCAACGTCGAGCATGTTTGTTTCTTTGTACTCAAATCATTGTTGCCACCTAATCCACCATATCATTCATTTTTTCTTTGCTTTACCATGACTTGTTGTCATGGCCCCTTGCTCTCTTCTTGAGGATAATTGTTTAAGTCTCATGAATGTTCCACCTTTGTCTCGATTGTCTCCTTGCTCAATGCACTTTGACTCGTTCACAGTAGTGTCTTTGGTAGATGTTTTGATCACATCCTTCGAATCCTCAAGGCTTGCTTGGCCATCGCCATCCCTTGTCATATTTTGCTCGAAGTCTTTGTTGCACATATAAGCTCTAACCCTTGTTTCTTCCCCATCACTATCCTTCTCTTGGGTCTTACATCGGTTAATGCCCAAGTCTCTAGAACGAGTGTGGAGGGACCCATACATTTCCATCGTTCGCCTTTTTCGTGCTACACTTAGCCATTTCCATCTTAAAGTTGCTTGAATCAACATTGACCTTTGCTTCCTCACCGCTAGATTCCGTCTCTTGGGTCTTACATCCGTTAATGCCCAAGTCTCTAGAACTAGTGTGGGGAAAAGCTCTTCATGGCCATTCACCATCTTCGCCTTGACGTCATTTTCCATAGCTATTCCTTCAAACTAATGGGCTTCGTACCCATCGATCCTTTTTATTAAGCAATCCTCTATTATGCTTCTCTCTTCGCTGCATGTATTAGTTTCGCCCTTCGGTTCTTTGCCATCACCTCCCGTCTCTTGGGTCTTACATCGGTTCTCGGACGCAATTGCCCTTTAGAACAAGTGTGGAGAAGATTTGGCCATCGTCATTGCCTATATTATCTTGGTCCTTCTCTTCCTTTTCGCCACCATCCATCTCTTGTGTCTCACGTTGGTTCCCAGACATAACTGCCCAAGTCTGTAGATGAAGTGTTAGGAAAGTCTCCACATTACCATCTGCCATCGACTTGTTCATAGCCATCTTCGACTCGATGTCGTTTTTCGTGGCAATCTCTTCAATCTCATAGGCCTCGTACCCATTGACCTTCTTGATCGAGCAAGCTTTGATTATCCTTCTCTCTTCATCGCATGTATTCTTTTCGACCTTCGGCTCCTCGCCGACACCTTCCGTCTCTTGGGTCTCACATTGGTTCTTTGACGCAACTGCCCAAGTCTTTGGAGCATGTGTGGAGAAAATCCGTCCATGGTCGTTTATCTTGTTCATAGTCACCTCCTCGATGTCGTCTTTAGCGGCTAGATCCTCAATTACACTAGCCTCGCTCTTTTTATCGCCATTGATGCAAGCTTTGATTTGGCTTGCTCCATCATCCATTGTTTCGAACACGACGCATGTTCTGAAACATTTGTCCTCCTTTGAAATGGCCGTCATCATCCTCGAGTCATCATCAATCTTCTTTTCATGTTGGATGCGTTGTTTAGGCGTCTCGACTTCTTTAGATGGTTTTGATTTTTCTACGCTTGGTCTTACCAAGTCAATATCATCGAGCCATCGATGACGCTTGTTGATCTTGTTGCATGCTTGCTTCACCGCAACCTAGTCCGCCACAAGGCCGTTTGGTTGGGTATCATCTTCGAGGAGAGTCCCCAATTCTCGTCTATCCTTCATGTCCACGGCTTTCAAGAAGTACAAAGTTTTGTCCTCCTCAAGCATCACTTGGTCTGTGGCAAGGAGACGACTAAACATCTGGTCGAACTCGTCGTACACCATCGAGGCGCTCATCTTCTTATTTTTCCTCTCTATCCACTTCATCAACACATGCCGAGTCATCCTCGACAAATCTTCCGCCACGAACTCCGCTAATATTGATCTTTCAAAATTTGACGACGTTGGCTTGCCTTTTTGAAGCTCGATGACACGTCTTTGGATGTTGTTGACAACAACTCTCTTGAAGCTTGTGATTTGACATGCTTCAAACACGTCGCTTTGATTCATCTCCCTTCTATATGCATCAAGGAACTTCGTAATGTTCCTTCCGTCAAATTGACCCTCGAGCTCAACGACATGGTCGACAGCCTTCTCCACACTTGCATCGTTGTCTCGAGCTCTCATCATTTGTTCGACGATCAACATCATCCTTTCAAACTCTCCTGCTTGGTTGCTTGAGGATACCATCTCCAAGTATCGGTTGATCCTCGATTTGATCCTTTCTGCCGCCTCTTTCACGTCGGGTTCACCACTTAATTATGTCGTGAAGATCCGTCACTATGTGCGGATCGTGAGGCGGAACCGCCGGGGTTCTGGACCGGAAGGACTCGAAGTACGCACAAGCTTTAGCGAGAAAGTATTTAAGATAGATTGAGAGAGAGAGAAATTGAGATTAAACACTTGACTATAGATTGAGAGAGATTGAAATGGAGAGAGAGATTAAGATTGAACTTTTAGATTTAAGAAACAAGATATACATCAATTGGATATCGAATTTCTTACTTTTAATTTCTAGATTAATACATCAATTGGATAACTAATTTTCTTCTTAATATTAATTTTGATATAAAGTACAAAGCTCCCTTTGATCTTTTTCATTCACCCTTTTATAGATGCTCCCATGCATATGATGCATGTGAGGGTACAAGACATGCATACAATGCATGGAATGCATGTGTGCCATTTGGCGTTCATGCATCACATGTCACTCAATCAAGCTCTAATATGAGAATTTACATGTAAAAGTATAATGATAGGAAATATAATCCCTAAAGAAATGATTTGGCTTAATGGTAAGCCTATTGCTTCCTATCTTGGAGGTGCAAAGTTCGAGTTTTGCTTACATCTTTTTCTTTTATGCATAAAAACTATTAGGCTTTTGGAACAAATACCTTTAAGACATCATGCACGACGATCAACTGACCTGACCGATCCATCTGATTTGCATCCGTTCGGTTTGGCACGGTTCGGTCCGCATCCCGAGGTCACTAGATGTCAAATGCTGGTCACCAGTCGTCGATTCTGTCATCGGTTCCGTCGCCGGATGTTGATCACCGTCCGTCACCGGTTCCCTCACCGTATGCCATCACCGGTCGTTGGTTCCGTCGTCGGATGCCGTTCACGGGTTGTCGGTTCCATCACCGAATGTCGTCATTGTCCATCGCCGGATGACGGTCACCGTCCATCGCTGGATGCCGATTACCGATCGCCGGTTCCGTCATCGTCCAGTTGTCGGTTGCCAGATTCATCTGATTTCCGGTTGCCGGCTCCTTCCGGTCACCAATTGTCGCCTCCATCCAGTTTCTGATTATGTCATCGATTGGTTTGAGTTTCTTCACCAGCTGATTCAGGCACTTAGCCACATATGTCCATCTAAACAAAAGTGGCTTAAGTCTAACTATTTTTTATGTGCTCTTAACACATAGATGAAAATATGATGGATCTCAATCTGCTTATATAGATGGGGCCTGAACTTTTCCTATCTATGTGGGATATTTCACAATTTTATTTTTCTCTTTTTCTTTTGCAAAACTTTATACCCACATAACTTGAGACTTAGATGTTCGTTTCTTATATAGTAAAGTGCATTCGAAAACTCTTGAAGACCTCCATCTTTTTGTACTAAGATATTAAACTTATTTAAAATAGTAGTTTCACTATTATTGTTTTATATGATTCATACTCGATTTCATATGTTTTATGCGATTTTCACACTATTGCCGAAAATCTTCACGACAACGTATGCGAGACACCCGAACGCCTTCAGATGTCGATAAGATACATCTTTACCGGTCCATACTTTCTGGGGTGAGTCTCCTCCCAAGGGTACTGAGGGTGATCTATTTATCACATAGGTCGCTGTCGTCAATACCTGAGCCCAAAACGTCTTGGGTAACTTGGCATATGTGAGCATGCTCCAGACTCTCCATTATGGTCTGGTTCATCCTTTTGGCCAACCTGTTCAATTCCGACCTCTTCGGCACGGTGAATTCGAGCCAGATTCCCTTCGACCGATAGTACCCCTCGAACTGCCCCCAGTATTCTCCTCCGTTATTTGCTCGAACCGCCTTCAGTTTCCAGCCAGTTTCTCTTTCCACTCTCGCGTGGAGCTCCTTGAAGACAGATAACACCTGATCCTTCGTCTTGAACGGTGATACCCACAACTTCCGATTGTGGTCATCTATGAACGTCACAAAGTACTACACTCTGGCATGTGACATCATGTCCACTTGACACACAATGGTATGCACCAGCTCGAGTGGTGCATTCTGTCTCATCGGTGCCCTTGATCGGAAGGAGGTTCAGTTTTGCTTGTTGGCCAAGCAATCAATGCACTTCTCAAGTAGCACGTCCTTCGCCAGAATGAGGTTGTCTTCGACAAGCCTCTTCATCCCCTTCTCACTCATGTGACACAGTATTATGTGCCACAGCTCACTGGCAGTGTCAGATGCTACATTCGCTTCTTCCCGGCATACTCGAGCATTCATTAGGTATAGAGTGTTGACCTTCCGGGCTCGAGCCACAATTAGGCTCCCTTTGCAAAACTTCATGACTCCGTTCCGGATGCTACCCGTGTAGGCTTCATCATCTAGCCGACCAACTAATATCAGGTTCAGTCGAATCTCCGAAACGTGTAGGACATCCTTCAGTAGCAGCTTGCATCCAGTTGACGTCGTCAACAACACATCTCCTATGCCGACAATTCAACATGTACCTTCATTCCCCATCCGGACACAACCATGATCACCGGTTGTGTAGGTTGAGAAGCATTTCCAGTCCAAAGTAAGGTGGAACGACGCTCCGGAATCAACAACCCACGTTGTCTTGTCGCCGACAAGGTTTAACTCATTCTCTTTGGTAATGAGCATCAGTTCTTCTTCACATGTCTCAATCACCGACGTTCCCTTCTGATACGGGCCTCTCTGGTTCGAAGTCTTCTTCGAATCGGTGGTGCCGGTTTCTTTCTCCGGTTTTGGTCATCTTCCGTGACCAAGGCCTTTAGATCAGTTCCAAACTCCCGGTCCTTCCAGCAAGCCTCTTCATCTAACAAGCTTGATTTTACCCTTGCTAGGGACAATTGTTTTCCTTCCGGCCCGACATTGCCCAACGTGACAACTAGCATCTCCCAACTATCCGGGAAGGAACCGAGCAGGAGTAATGTGAGTACCTCATCATCAAGAGGTACTTCCAATGAGGTTGCCTGGTGGATCAGTCCTTGGAAGGCATTCATGTGCTCCACCATACTAGATTCGTCATGGTACCAGAGCCTCACTAGTGTCCGGAATACCGAAACCCGATTAACAACATTCTTGTTCTGGAACATGATGTCGATCTTCTCCTAGAGTTCATGAGCCTTGCTCTCTTCATTGAAGTTGTTGTACAAGCTCATGTTGATGAAGCACCGGATGTATGTCGTCGTCTTCATGTGCATCACCTCCCACACTGTGGCATCGATCTTATCTGGTCTCTTGTCTCCGAACTGAACCAGCAACCAAAGATCTTTGACCACCAGCATGTCCCTCATCTTCAACTTCCACACTGAGTAGTTGGAGCTGGTGAGCATGAACATGTCGTTGAACGATTCTTCCATTTTCTGTGTTGTTCACTTGGATACCAATTTGAAGAGAAACGCGGGAATATTGCTCGGCCACAATCGTGTCTTGAATCCCTTCTCTAAGAATGAAACACAGAAATGGGAAGTGGGGAGTACACAAAAGGAAATACACATGATGTTTACGTGGAAAACCCTAAGTGGGAAAAACCACGGGAGCCCACGGACTCCAACTATCACTATACGAGAAAGGTACAATCAGAGCCTCGGAGGCAACGACCTCGAGCTTTGTATCTTCGCCAACCGACGGTTACAACAGAGTATCACTTTGTATCTCACACTTACTCTCTCTCTTGTTTTCTGTACAACAATATAACAACTCCTACAACATAATAAAGTGGTTGCCCTAAGTCATATTTATACTTATATGAACTTAGGGCTATTTACAAATATAGCCGCAATAGGTTTACTCAAAACATATTTACAGATATGTCTCTCTTCCTGTTCTCACCGGCTCTCTTATGGTTCTCACCGAGTCTCCTCCGGTTTCCGGATCTCTTCCGATTCTCACTGGGTCCTCTTCATTCATCACCGGATTCCATCTGGAGGGACCGATTTCCCAACATTACGTATATGCATGTGTCGAAGGAAAAACGGAGGAAGTTTGATGCCATAACTGTTATAACCCCCGAGCCAAACAATCTCACGTAAGTCGTGATGTTGTGTTCAACGAGTCTGCGTCGTGGTAGTTGCCTTCACCTCCAACCCCTGACGACTCCATTCTGATATCTGACGAAGAGGTCAGCAAGGCTGAAATGCCTCGGGAGGAAGAAGACATCAGAGCTCTTGAAGAGAGTCTGATCTCATTCAGGCTAAGTGGGCCGAATGAGCGACTGTGTCAGCATGACCAGTCAGACACAGAACCGACGAGTAATGGAGACTCGACCGTGCATTCTCAGCGCAGGAAGCCGAGGAGACGATTTACGCGCAAAGAGAAGGAAAAGAAGAAGATGTCGGAGTACAACACTGATAAAGACGAGTCGGATCGAAGCAAATCCTACTCTGAGAAGAACGAAGATGGACCTTCATAAACGAAGCCCGCGTCAGCCAAGAGGGCCTCAAAATCAGCTAATGAGCAATTACGTTGATCTACCCGCCAGAAGAACCCCATGGTGCGGTGTCGTGAAAATCCGTCACTATGTACGGATCGTGAGATGAAACCGTTGGGGTTCTAGACTAGAAGGATTTAGAGCAACATGTACAACACAAGAAAGTTTTAAGCATAAGACAAGTGGGAGAGACAAATCATTAGTTTATTACAAAAGAAAATCGATTCTTTATAATTTTTAGAATTGTGTTACAATGGGTTGGGTATGGAAATGAGAGATTAATTTTTCAAAGAAAGGATCCAACAACCATACAAGGAGTGGTATGATATGAATACGAGAGATAATTTTTTACAAGAAAGATCAAGTAAACAAAGCTAGGAGTTTGATATCAATATGTGAGATAATTTGTTTCTCGAATCCGAGAGGGAAGAAGAAAGAAGGAAAAAAAAAAACTAGGAGGGAAAAAATGGGACATATATCGAGCTCCTCGTTGATCCTCCTCCCCAATGTTACTTTGCATGCCCACTTTTAGTTGGATAGCCTCTATTTTTAGTTACATGCTTCCATTTTTAGATGCATGCCTTTTACTTTTAGTTGCATAGCCTTGGCTTTTGGTTGCATGCAATTGTCCGTATAATTCGGCCAAATGACACAATCATCCATAAAGTTTAGCCCGTGCGCAATCCGTACGTGCATCGCAACCAAACCGTAGACGCGTCCGCGCGCAAAAGTCTCGACCGCGTAGTAATGTACGCACCGTGTACGCATCCGCGCGCAAAAGTTTCGATCGTGCCATAGTGTACGCATCCGCGCGCAAAAGTTTCGACCGCGCCATAGTGTACGCATCCACGCATGCGCGCGTGCGCACACACGCGTCCACGCGCTCGTCTGCACATACGAGTCCGTCCGAAACATCCACACGTACGCGTAGTAATGTACGCATCCGCGTGCGTGCGTCCAACCTGCACCGTGTACGCATCCGCGCGCAAAAGTTTCGACCGTGCCATAGTGTACGCATCCACGCATGCGTGTACACATCCGCGCGCAAAAGTTTCGACCGCGCCATAGTGTACGCATCCACGCATGCGCGCGTGCGCACACACGCGTCCACGCGCTCGTCTGCACATACGAGTCCGTCCGAAACATCCATGCATACGCCCAAAACTTGCACACGCGCGTACATCCGAAGACGTCCACGCGGCCATGCACACGCGCGTACGCCCAAAGCGTTTCGTGCATACACGCGTATGCCTGAAGCGTGAAAACACCACATAGTGTAGCCCAAGTCACCTTGAACATTCTATGCTCCACACATTCATAAAATGAATATGTTTTGGTTTCCCCTATATATTCTACATTCCAATGTTGTCCTATCTATGTGGGATATCTCACAGTTTTGTTTTTTCTTTTCTTTTCTTCAAATTTCACACTCACATAACTTGATACTTGTTTATCCGTTTTATGCGTAGTAAAATACGCTATAAAACTCTTGAACACATCTATCTTTCCATATCAATATATTAAGCTAATCGTAAATAATTATTTTACTAGTTTTCATATCATGTGTGAAAAACCACGCGACAAAGGTTCGGATACAACTAATACATGGCGCGTCATTATGCGTACATGACGCAAGTGGCGGAAGTGCGTTGTCGCAAAGTTCCGCGCACGTGTGTTACATGGGCGGGACCACGCGGGTCTTGGACTAGGGAGTACTCAAGGGATAGAGAAGACCCGAGGTTTGCTTTATGACAATACTACTTCCCGACCCCTTCCCAAGCAAGGGCTCGTTACCCTTTGTTTTGTGAGGTCGGTGGCTCTCGTTGATGACGACTCGTCGACCTTTCGAGATCACCGCACGAGCCAAGTGATCAAACGGGTACAAGCAAGATGAGCACGCAAGATGAACGCACAAGGGGACGATAACACGAACACGAATGCCCGTACGTCTTTATGAGGAGGAGAGGTGCATGGGCACGCCCGAACGCTCCCTCGTCACAAGACGTCGAACGTACGAGGAAGACACAAAACACACGCACAAATGCTCGTACGCCTTTATGAGGAGGAGAGTTGCATGGGCAAGCTCGAACACTCACTCATCACAAGACGACCGAACATACAAGGAAGTCACAAACACACGCACAAATGCTCGTACGCCTTTATGAGGAGGAGAGTTGCATGGGCAAGCTCGAACACTCCCTCATCACAAGACGACTGAACATACAAGGAAGTCACAAACACACGCACAAATGCTCGTACGCCTTTATGAGGAGGAGAGGTGTATGGGCACGCCCGAAACGCTCTCTCGTCACAAGACGGCCGAACGTACAAGGAAGACACAAACACACGCACAAAATGCTCGTACACCTTTATGAGAAGGAGAGGTGCATGGGCAAGCCCGAACGCTCCCTCGTCACAAGACAGTTGAACGTACAAGGAAGACACAAACACACACGCAAAATGCTCGTACGCCTTTATGAGGAGGAGAGGTGTATGGGCAAGCCCGAAACGGTCCCTCGTCACGAGACGGCCGAACGTACAAGGAAGACACAAACACATGCAAAAAATGCTTGTACTCCTTTATGAGGAGGAGAGGTGCATGGGCACGCCCGAAACGGTCCCTCGTCACAAGACGACCGAACATACAAGGAAGACACAAACACACGCACAAATGCTCGTACGTCTTTATGACGAGGAGAGGTGCATGGGCACGCCCGAAACGGTCCCTCCTCACAAGATGGCCGAACGTACAAGGAAGACACAAACACACGCACAAATGCTCGTACGTCTTTATGAGGAGGAGAGGTGCATGGGCACGCCCGAAACGCTCCCTCGTCACAAAACGGCCGAACGTACAAGGAAGACATGAACAAAGAAAGAAGGAAAGAAAGAAACACGAATGATATCGGCCAAATAAATAAATACGTGTTCGATTCCAACGCAAGATGACCCTTTATAAAATAGGGTTTCATTACAATGGCAACTTATAGTTAACCACAAGCTCAATCAAAACATAAATACTAAATGCCCTTAGCGACAAGAGCAAATCCGAACACGACGAAGATGAACACACGAGCACCACCAAAATGCCAATCCCAACGAACCACAACCACCGAAACGGCGAGCACACGGGCTCGCAGCGACAAATGGGGCGGAGCAACGTTGAACCAACAAATCTTGGGCTCACGAGCACTTAGAGTGCCGACGCGAAGAAGACAAGCATGTGGCGGTGGGGGGATGAAGGGGTATGAGAGGAAGAGAAGCGATGAATAAGAAGATGAAGAGCTCTGAAGGAAAAATGGCGATAGTCTCCTCCTCCCAAAACGTCCTCTCCGAATGAACCCCCCTCAACCTCCTTTTATAGGAAAAAAGGAAGGGGAGGTCGCCAATTTTGTATTTAATGCAAAAAGGAATAAAATTCTTTAAATCATGTTGCATTATAGGACTAGATTTGAACCGTACATCTCTAGCTAGAAGTCAATGTAGGACTATCCACTAGCCCATTAACTCTCTCTTATATAATATACGATTCTACTCTATAAATTCATAGCATGTCTCCCCTCTACCTTTTATCTCTCCTCTCTCTTACTTTTTGCATGAGCTTCTCTACCTCCTTTCCACCCTTTCTTTTCCCTTTTATTTTGCATATGCACAATTAATCGCCTTTGTGTGCACACACATTGCACATGCACATTTTGACCCCCCTTTCGCCGATTTTTCCCACTCTCGAGCACGCCACATCACGACATCCAGCCCCACCAAGCCGCACATGCACCGGTATGTGCCAAGAATGGCGGGCTAAGGGTGGTCAATAGTTCATTTCCTCCTCCTCATTGACCCCATGGCTTGTTGTTTGCTCGCCTTTATCTTCGTCAAGGTCATCGAGGTTTGGCTCCCTGTTGTGTCGCTTTTTGAAGATTTTGACCCGCTTCCCTGCTATTGGTACTGCCAGCTTAGTCCCATCGAGTTCCGCGAGATGGTAGGTAGCATTATCGTTTGCACTCGTTACTACGTATGGCCCGAACCATCGCTTTGCAAATTTCCGCATCGAGCTATGTTGATTACCGAGACTACTATCATATACAATTACCCAGTTTGCTTCTTCGATCTTCCGAGGGCGTAGTTGGTGCGTCTTGTCAAACTGGGCTTTGTTACTTAGCCTAGCCACTTCTAACCTCTCCTTTGCCAACTCCAAGTCTTCAGGTCTTCTCTCAAGTTGCCTTATCCTTGTTGCTAGAAGCTCTTCTCGACTCATCTCGTTTTCCCACAGCATCGCTACCCATGACGCGATTGTGTCTTCAATGGGCATCACCGGCTTTTGTCCGTAGATGAGTTCAGCTAGCATGAAACCTGTAACTAAGCTATGAGTTGTTCTATTGGCCCACAAGGCATAAGGTAGTAACCGAGGCCAATTCCCGACTCGCCCATCGCAAGCTCTTACAATGGCTTTTACGATGGGCCCATGTCCGCGTTCTATCTTTCCATTAGCCTCCGGGTTATAAGTGGTTGTGAGAGAGAGCTTCACTCCAAGTCGTTCAAAGAGCTCTGTAGCTTCGTGAGCGTTCAACTCTCCTCTGTCGGCCACTATCTTTCCCACACATCTGTACCGGCAGATCACATCCTCAAGTAAGAATTTACACATCCCCGTCGTCGTTTTGTTTGCTAAGGCTCGCCCTTCTACCTGGTTTGTTAGTGTTGAGCGGCAAGCTCAACCGGAGCCGGATCGGCTGAATAAGTCGGAGCCGCTAAGCGAGACGGATCGGGCGAAACGGATCGGTATGACGGTGAGCAACCGAACCGGCAAGCAGTGGAGGCCGGGTGCAATCCGTAACCGGAAGTCCAATCGGAAGCCTAGTATAGGATAGACTACTAGGTAGCTATAGTCTCGTAGTAAGTGTCAGATGCTCGTGTGAGCATTGAAGTACATGGTACTTCTGTCAGTCCCAAAAGGACTTGTATAAATAGTGCTACTTAGCACAGTGTGTAGAGAGAGTCTTGATATAATTTTGAAATTGTGTTCTACTCTCTCTCTCTCTCTCTCTCGCTCTCTCTCTCTCTCTCTCTCTCTCTCTCTCTCTCTCTCTCTCTCTCTCTCTCTCTCTCTGTGTTGTTCTCTGTTTTACGCTTCCGCAAACACTTACGTTTACATGGTATCAGAGTGCGAGGGTTGAGAACCTCTGCTGCAGACATTTACTCTTGACAAGAAAACCCTAACAGGTCGAAAACAGACACAATAGAAGACATGGATGGAGGCATGGCTACGCCGCTCCCGGTGGAGAAGCTCGACAGGAGCAACTACGCATCCTGGTCTTACAAGATGCACCAGTACCTGCTTGGACACGAGTACTGGAGTTATGTCGAAGGAGCGAATGATGCGGCGCCAGACTCGGCACACAAGGACTTCCTGGTATGGGAACAGGCGGCAAGCAGGGTGATGTACTGCTTCGCGTCCAGTGTCGGCGATCAGCTGCTCAGCCACATCCGTGACGCCAAGACATCGAAGGATGCTTGGGGGAACCTGAAAAAGGTTTTCGCCGCAAGCACCACTGCCCGGAAGCTGCAACTCAGACAGGAGTTGAGCAATGTTCGACAGAAGAACATGTCCGTGGCAGACTACACGGGCCGGATAAAGGAGATCTGCGACTCGCTCGCCTCTATCAATGTTACCGTAGAGGAAGACGAGATGGTGCAGGTATGTCTCGGAGGCCTGGCGTCCAAGTTCGGAGCGTTCCGGACTGCGGTGTGTACAAGGGAGAATACCCCCTCATTCTTCGACTTACAGTCGATGCTCCTTGTAGAGGAGAACCACGCCGGTGCATCTACCAATGCATCCCCGGACAGCCAAATGTTGTACACGGGAACGGATCGGCTCCATGGGCGTGGTGGAAGAGGTGGGTCGGCACGCAATGGAGGCGGCCGGCAAGAGCAGGAACGGACGCACTATGAGCGTGCCGACAATAGTTCCGGGACTTCCACAAGCAGGAGGAGTCAAGGCGGTGCCGGAGGCCGGCAAGACAAATCCGCTACGGAATGCTGGTACTGTGGCAAAAAAAGCCACAGGGAAAGCGAGTGCTAGAGAAAGCGTGCCGATTTGGACAAATCCGGATCCGGCAAGACCGGTAAGAATGGCCGGCAAAACTCGCACTACGCAAACGGATCAGGAGGATCCGGAACCGGAAAGGCCGGTAAGGGGCCAGCCTTGGTGATGAATCACAAGCCAAACTCAATGAAGAAGACCACTTCCAAAACGGAGGAAGTGTGGTATGTTGACTCCGGCGCGTCGAACCACATGACGAGCCACAAAGAGTGGTTCTCCTTTCTGGAGAAACCAGATAAACCAGGAGTAGTCGAAACCGGAGACGACACTCCTCACCCAATCGTGCACGTCGGAGAAGTCCCTCTAAGCCACGTCGGACAGAAAGGGAAGCTGATGAACGTATTACACGTTTCGACAATCACGAAGAACTTGGTGTCCGTCGGTCAGATTGTCGACCAGGGGATGCAGGTGCGGTTTACGCACCTCGGGTGCTTCATTGAGGATGAGGGCGAAGTCATTGCGCAAGGGTGCAGAGACGAGAGGATGTTTATCCTCCACACCAATGACTTTGGCACTGCTCTGTTCGCGAAACGACAGAAGGTCGAGTTGGACATCGACCTGTGGCACAAGCGGATAGGCCACGTCAACTACCGGAGGCTTCAAGACCTGCAAACAAAACAAGTCGTTTTCGGTTTGCCGAAGTTCAGCGGCCAAAGAGCCGAAATTTGTGAAGCCTGCCAACATGGGAAGCAACACCGGCTTCCATTCCCCACCGAACGGAACCGGAGTCGTAACAAGCTCGATCTCATCCATTCAGATGTGTGGGGACCGTCACAAAGTGTAAGCCTTGGCGGGAGCCGATACTTCGTCTCCTTCATCGACAACTATACTCGACATACTTGGATCTACCTCATTGAGCGGAAGAGCGAAGTCTTCGACTGTTTCCGGAGCCTCCAGAAGATGGTGGAATGGGAATCGGAGAGGAAGATCAAATGCCTTCCGTTGGATGGCGGAAAGGAATATTTTTCCGGCCAATTCACTAGTTATCTGCAATAGAAGGGAATTCGGCGAGAGTTCAGCTGCAGATACACACCGGAGCAAAACGGTGTGGCCGAAAGGAAGAACCGGACACTCGTCAAAGCGGCAAGGGCAATGCTGGAGGAGAAGAGCATGCCCCGGTTCTACTGGGCGGAGGCGGTCCAGACGGCCGTCTACATACAAAACCGCATTGGTGACAAGGTGTCAGCTCATGAGCTGTATTTCGGGCGCAAGCCGAACTTAAGACACCTTCGGATATTCGGCAGCATAGCGTATGTGCATGTGCCGGATCAGAAGCGGAGAAAGCTGGATGCAAAATCGGAAAAATGCATCCTAGTCGGTTATGCTCAAGAGCAAAAGGGGTATAAGTGTTATAACCCCCGGACGAAGGAAGTCCGAGTTAGCCGGGATGTCGAGTTCGATGAATCGGCATCCTGGTACTCCGTACCGATTCCGACTTCCGATCCCGACCCAATGTCGGAAGATCAGGCCAGTGAGCCTGAATCAGCCCTGGCAGAGGATGATGATGCCGGGACTCAAGATGAGAGTCCGGAATCGTTACGGTTGAGTGGACCGAACGAGCGACTGAGTCGGTTGGACCAGTCGGATGAAGAGACGGCAAGTGGTGGAGACTCTGTCGTGCTCTCCCCGCACAAGGGACCAAGGAAACGGTTCACGCGCAAAGAGAAGGGGAAGAGGAAGATGCCGGAATTCGAAACCGGCAACGATGAGTCGGATCGGTGCGTATCCGACTCCGGAAAGGAGAAAGGCGGATCTTCGGCAACGAAGACCGAACTGGCCAAGAAGGGCCCCAAATCAGGTGACAGTGCGTTGCGCCGATCAACCCACCAGAAGAATCCCGTCATGCGGTACGGGTACAATGAATACATGGTGCATCATTAAGCATACATGACTAAGGTAACAGAAGTGCGTGAGCCGGAGAGCTACGCAGAAGCGGCAAAGGACACAAATTGGCGTGCCGCTATGGACGAAGAAATGCGGGCACTCGATGCCAACGAAACTTGGGACCTAGTTGATCCTCCCCGTCATTGTAAACTGATCGGATGCAAGTGGGTGTACAAGGTCAAGTACAACGCCGACGGTTTTGTTAACCAGTACAAAGCCCGGTTAGTGGCGAAGGGATACGCGCAGACCCACGGAATCGACTACGACGAGACCTTCGCTCCTGTGGCGAAGATGACGACGGTTCGTGTGGTACTGGCGGTTGCTGCGGCAAGGGGGTGGCATCTTCACCAGATGGATGTGAAGAACACCTTCCTTCAAGGAGAGCTTGAAGAAGAAGTCTTTATGATTCAGCCCCCCGGATTTCAATCGGAGATGAACAAATCGGCAGTATGCCGACTGAAGAAGTCGCTTTACGGCTTGAAGCAAGCCCCCCGAGCTTGGAACACGAAGACCACACACCGGTTGCGTAAGCTGGGGTTTGCTGTCTCTAAGTCGGACTCTTCGTTGTTCATCCGACAAAGCTCTGACGGTCCGGTATGTATACTCTTGAATGTGGATGATTTAGTCATCACCAGACCGGGTCTTCCCGAAATCAACCGCGTCAAGTCCCAGTTGTCAGACGCATTCGAAATGAAGGACGTGGGGGACCTTCATTATTTTCTTGGGATCGAAGTGATCCAGACCCCCGACGGCATATTGCTCTCACAACGACATTACGTGTTGAATATGTTGTATAAGTTCGGCATGACGGATTGCCGACCTATCTCCACACCCCTAGACCGGAACCAGAAGCTCCGTCCCAACTCCGGACCGGCCTGCAATGAGAAACGGTTCCGACAGGTTGTCGGAAGCCTGATCTACTTAACCATCACCCAACCCGACATCAGCTATCCGGTCGGCATGGTAAGTCAGTTCATGCAGAAGCCGACCGTGGAGCACCTTCAGTGCGCGCAACGAATATTACGGTATGTCAGCGGCACTAAGGACCGGGGTCTGCTATACCGGCGAGGTATACCCGAAGAGCTTGTCGGTTACACAGATGCTGACTGGACTGGCGATGCGTCTGATCGCCGCTCCACTTCCGGATACATGTTCTCCATAGGTAGCGCGGCCGTTGCGTGGAGCAGCAAGAAGCAGCCCACAGTGGCTTTGTCAAGCACTGAGGTTGAGTACCAGACCGCTACCGTTGCCACTTGTGAAGCCATTTGGCTTCGGCGATTGCTGCGAGACTTGCGGATCGAGGTACCGACCCCGATCCCGATTTACTGCGATAACATGAGCAACCTGCAGCTCGCCAGGAACCCTGTGTTCCATGCTCGCACAAAGCACATCGAGGTGCACTACCACTTCGTGCGTGAGCGGGTGCTGAGCGATGAAGTTGACCTACGGTATGTTCATACGGATCGGCAAGTTGCCGACATCTTCACCAAGCCGCTCGGATCGGACAAGTTGCAGCACTTTACCGACATGCTTGGTATTCAGCATCTCGACGTGCCGCACTTGAGGGGGAGAAGCAAGGGCAAAGTCTCTACCGAAACGGGCAAAGGCCAAAAAATTGTTGAACCCGTCGGTAAGAGGAGAGCCGGAAGAAGAGGAGACAAGAAGATGAAGGAAGCTGAGTCGACGAAGGAAGTCGACACATCCGAACAGGTCGGAGCAAGCGGCTGTGAAGAAGAGTTGTGCACTCAGGAAGAGAAGTGCATGTTGTGCGGAGGTCATCATGACGGTACTGACCAAAATGCGGAGTCGAATGAAGAATTCGATTTTGGTTCACCGGCTGAAGAAGCCGAGGGAAGCATGGAGAAGGCCAAGACTCAGATGTGGTCTGATGTGGTGAGAGGCCTGAAGCCGGAAGTCGAATCGGAGTGTACCGATTCGGACAAGAGCTGGAACGAGTCGGAGACAGCTGACTCGGACCAACAGATGGATCCGGATGAGTCGGATCGACTGAAGGCCAAGTGGACACGGACACAGCGGAAGTTGATGCCATCGTGGGAGAACCGACAGATCGGCAAGCGCCGGAGTCACAGCAACGTGAGTGCTGAGATGGGCCTATTGAGCAAACATGCCGACCGAGAGGGTCGAGGCGCGCAGAACCAAAGGGGTCGCGGCAAACGGGACCGGACCGGACGAGGAGCGCGAGCAAGGCGGAGTGACGCCAGGAGAAGTCGGTTGGAAGAACCGACTGCCACAGAGATCGACACTACAACCCCACCTTAGGTTGAGCTTGAGGGGGAGTGTTGAGCGGCAAGCTCAACCGAAGCCGGATCGGCTGAATAAGCCGGAGCCAGTAAGCGAGACGGATCGGGCGAAACGGATCGGTATGACGGTGAACAACCGAACCGGCAAGCAGTGGAGGCCGGGTGCAATCCGTAACCGGAAGTCCAATCGGAAGCCTAGTATAGGATAGACTACTAGGTAGCTATAGTCTCGTAGTAAGTGTCAGATGCTCGTGTGAGCATTGAAGTACATGGTACTTCTGTCAGTCCCAAAAGGACTTGTATAAATAGTGCTACTTAGCACAGTGTGTAGAGAGAATCTTGATATAATTTTGAAATTGTGTTCTGCTCTCTCTGTCTCTCTCTGTCTCTCTCTGTCTCTCTCTGTCTCTGTCTCTCTCTCTCTCTATGTTGTTCTCTGTTTTACGCTTCCGCAAACACTTACGTTTACAGTTAGGTCTTCTCTTGCTAGCACCAAATATTTCATTTGGCCCACTCCCATCAGCATCGAAACCAAATCCACCATCCATTTGAAGTGTATGGTGAGTGGGTAGGTCAGGTGCAACTCGTCCCTATGGCGTATGTTTGAGTGTATCTGGCAGCTTTCACACGTCCCCACGACATCCTTGTACATTCCTTGCCACCAATACTTCTCCTTTAACTTCTCGAATGTTGCCCACGTTCCTCTATGGCCCTCCCAAGGACTCTCGTGGAACTCAGACACCAATGTTGTCTGGTCCTCTTCCTTTATGACCACTTGTTGTGGCATCCCCGTCCTTCTCTTTGGGTGCCTCCAGAGGAATCCCCCTCGTAGGAAGTACTTGTATGCTTTCTTTCGGACTCTCTGTGCTTCCTCCTTTGACCATGAACTATCCACCGTCATTGAGCTTAAGAACTTGCCAATGTGTAGCCACTCCCCTTCGTATTCACTTTCGTTGAAGGCGTGGATTACTCGCACATCTCGATCATCTATAGACACTTGGGCCATCTTAAAGAAGTCAAGAGCGACATCCTCATCTTCAGACACCATGCCACTTTCGCCCTTGAATCTTGCCCTCGATAGCATATCTACCATGGCATTGGTCTTCCCTGAAATGTGGTGAATCTCCGGGTTCATTGATTTGATGTAAGCAATCCACCTTAGCATAGCTAGGTCAGGTGTTGCACATCCCGAAACCATCCCTAGGATTGGAAGGCAATCCGTCTCTATTACCACCCCTGACCTTATTAGGTAATCTTTATCCGTCTTTATTGCGGGCACAATACCCCAAAGCTCACGTTTTACTTGGGCGTATCCTCGTTGTCACTCACTTAAGACCTTGGCTCCAAACCGGATGGCGTAGCGGGTACCATCCTCTCCTTCTTGATTTATGACCCATCCGATCCCTGTTGGACTCGTATCTATCGTCACGTAGATGGGCACCCCTTCCTTGTATATGGCTTTTCGTAAAGTTGGTGCCACTACCAACATTCCTTTGAGCCTCTTCATCGCCTCTATGTGCTCTTCCTCCCACTTGAACTTCTGACCCTTCTTGAGTAGCCCATACAAGGGCTCGGCTAGGTGAGCATAGTGCGGGATCCAGATGTAGTAGAATGCACAGGCACCAAGAAATCGTCTCACCTCTGTTTGCGATTTACATTCTTCCCTCATGTCTATGATGGCGTCCACCTTTTCCGGGGACGGCTTCCATCCGTACGCCCCGCACAAGTGTCCCACCACAAGGATCTCTGGTTGGCCAAATGCCGATTTCTCACCTGAGAAGGTCAAGCGTGCATCTTCAAGTCTTTGTAGAACCTTCTCGCAATCAGAGATGTGATATGCCACAAAACGTCTGCACCCATCCTCGTCCAAGGTTTCATCTTTCTCCGCTTCAGAGCACCCTTTTATGGGGATGTCATCGAGGAACGGCATGGTGATGTCAGGGATGCAATCTCTCAATACCTTGTCCATTGCATTTACCATGTGGGCTATAGAGTTAGTGCCTCCTTGTGGCAAGGTACACATTCGCACTAGGCTAATAGGGGTCTGCATCGTCGTGATGTCCCTACTCTCCACAACTAGTTGGAATTTATCATACCCCGAGTATAGATCACCGATCAAATAAATAGACCTTCCAGCGAAGGCCTCGGCGAATTCGTCAACGCTCGGTCCGACCCTTGCCTTTCGAATTGTCACTTGATTAACAAGTTGTAGGTCCTGGATGAAGTGTAAGGTGCCGCTCTTCTTTGGCACAGTGAACCACCAATTCGAGTATGGGGCGCTTGATGGCTCGAGGATACCCATCTCAATCTTTTCCTTGAGTAGCTCAATCAACTTCGGGATGTGAGCTCTCAGAACCGGGATTGGCTTGATGTTCCACGGTACATGCGGCACCGTAAAGATCACCATTGGCTCCACGATCTTAGGGTTTACACACCCTATCTCACCCGACGAGAAGGCGAAAGCCCTTCCATGACTTTCAATCATCCTTCTAAATCTTTCCTCCTCCCTAGGCAATAGGAAGCCACCCCCACCAATCCAGAGCTTCCGTCGCGTCTCATCGATGAACCGGTGCCCTATGCCTCGTGGGTCCCGCAAGCTAGGATCAGCCGCTAACCCCTTTATCTGATCCCAACTATCGTTAGGCAATGGGGCAGCCACAAGCTTCACCTTCTTGTCCACAGTCTTGTACTTTGTTTGCACCTTTACCGTCCTCGCTTCCTCAATCAACCGCCCAAGCTCTTCGATGGCGGTGTACATGTCAACTGAGTTGACTGGAATTACCTTGTCTTCATTGAGGCCCGAAACGACTGCCCTCTCCATCTCTCTTAGAGTGTCATCGAACGAGACCGCCTCCATGGCGCCACTTATGGTGTCATCTTCCCCCAATAAATTACATTGTTTGAGATACCTTTCGTATCTCTTGGCCCTAGACTTATCTCTATCACTTAAACTAGTAATTTTACAAGCTCCATTTTTGGAGAACCAAAATTGTTTCCTATTACATTTAATAGTTTTACAAGGGTTTAGGATCTTAGTTTGCCTCGGGCTATTACGGCCCCACTCTTTAATAGCCCGCATTAAAAATCCTCGCGGCTCGATTGCGCTCATGGTTGGGCCTCACCGTAAGGAATTGGACCAAATGCTTCCCATCTTGGCTCTTAACCCTCGCATATGCCGACCCGTTTTCTAGCACCTTCGTCTCCATGCGCGCCGTCGTGATGTATGGTTCACCCAAGATGACCGAGTGCGAGGACGTCTCTTGAACAAAGAAATGTTGATCTATTTCTACGTCCCCCACCTTCACACGTACATTCGGGCAAGCCCTGTATAGCTCCTCGGTTGCTTGGGTCGCCGCTCTAATCTTCCACCCATGCTTCATGTTGATCTGCCACTTCCCTTTTTTATAAAAGTCTGTGGACATAAGCAGACGAAGCGGACTTCCCCTTGAACTTTCCCTTAGAGAGGCTTCCAAGGATTGACAACCAAAAGTCAAACTCTTTCTCCTCTTGCCTCTTCACCTCTTTCCCCACTCAGATCCTGGCCGACGCGGAGTAGTGGACGGCTTCAACATGTCGTGCTTCAACCTCCTCCATTAGCCTTCTCATGCCCCCTCAGCCTTGATTCAATCCCAAGGGGCGCCTTGTCTCCGTCGAATAGACCCTATTGTTCCAAAGATAGACAATATCCCTTCTTAGGGCCTCTTGAAAGTCTCCACACTCCCTTCGTAGGTGGTCGGGGTTGTCGCACCACATACATCTTTGCGCAAACGGGGGACGTCGATCTTGAGGGCTGCCACTCTCTCTCCTAGCTTGAGCTATTTGGAGATCTCGCACCATCTTTGTGAGCTTGTCAATTGCCGACCCTCCCGACGGTGCTTCAACCACGTTTCTCTCGGGGACGAACCTTGCATTTGCTGCTCTCTTTCTTGAGGTGCTCTACCACCCATGGGTTCGTGTGTCTCACTAATGGAGCTTGTGGATGTTTGGCCGCTCAACGAAGACCCGTCGTTCCATTCCCTTCTCTTATCGAAGCGACTACAAACCCGTTTTACCATAGCCCAATCCGTCGTGAGCCCATCATCAGTTTCCAGGAGGAGCCCCACCTTCTCTTAGTCTCGTGCATCAACAACCTTTATGAATAGTAGGACCTTGCTTATGTCAAGCACCATCCTATCGAGAGACGAGAGTCACGCGAAGCGCTTCTCAAATTCTTGTAGAAGTACCATAGTATTTCTCCCCTTGCCGGGAAGCTCAACCCACTCCATTAGATCCCTTTTCGAAATTCTGAGTGAGTCATCAAGGCTGTACTTCTCGAGGAGTCTTTCTTCGAACTCCAGTTGCAACAGTTCGCTTGGATCTCGAGTACCTCTGCATGGATACTCGACGTTACCACTATAGCGAATCCGGTTAGCCGCCTATCTTCGGGGACATTTCTCATAAGCATTTCGGCCTTATAGGCATCCAAGTAGCTCATGGTATCTCTTCCATTGAACCGACCCCTTGTGCTGACCACTGTCTCTATGGCCCAGTCTAGGCCGGTGATGCCTTCTCGAGCATTTACCAAGCGGTCCACCGTTGCCGCCATCGCTTCAGCGAGTTCTCCTCCTCACATCTTGGTTCTCCTTCTCGAGCATTTAACAAGGGAACTGAGAAAGGCCGCACGAACAAACAAGCCGACCGAAAGGGTCGAGGAGCGCAAGCGAGGCGTGAAGCCAAGAGAAGCCGGAACGAAGATCCAGAAGAGCAGGCAGAACCTCAAGTTTAGCTTGAGGGGGAGTGTTGAGATACAAGCTCAACATTGGGTGCGTAAACCAGTGCGTATATTGGGTGCATACACTGGGTGCGCAACGAGAGTTCAATAGTGGTGTGTAAACCGGGAGGCCGTTGGATAGATATTCCACAGAGGAATATATTTTGGGAGTTAGTGTAGGGGCTCATTGATGAGCATTGAAGTATGAGTCAGTACTTCTCTCAGTCCGTATGGACTTGTATAAAAGTGCTCTCTGAGCACATCCTATGTATAAAGTTTTAGAGTATTGTTTTGGAATAGAGTTTTTTGTGTTCTGCTCTCTCTGTCGCTCCCGCGTACGTTGTGTTGATTAAGCTTTCCATTAAACCTTCCTTGTCTCTTGTCTTTTGTCTTTTATCTGTTGTTACCCGGTTGTGTTTGTTAAGCTTTCGCACCTATTCTTTTACAGAAATGAGTGTTGAAATTTCAGCTCACAAACTATCACTTGGATGGTGATTTTGACTATACGGACGGCTTCAAAACGGGGGTAAAACCTTAGTAGGAGTTCTTATTTGCAAGGCTAAGATTCACTGCTCTGATATCACTGTTGGGTGTGTGTGGGAGAGTGAGAGACACACAAGAAGTACAAACACAACACTCACATGGAGAAGACAATGGTTGGAATAGCTCAATCTATTGATGGATAATGCTAAAAACCAAGTAAGAACTGAAATATATCCCTAAGTACTAAGGACCACCACATATGAGTGAATCATGTATGTGATAATATGGGGGGGAAACCTCTAGCCAGCACTAGAGTACAAAGTGCCCATGTATAGGGAAAAGATTCACATCAAAGCTACTTCAGGAACACATAAGTGTAACAAAGCCTTCCCTTGAATTGAGGAGTCAACCCAAAGTCAGCACTCCCACTTAACTATTGCGTCTGTTGTGGTCGTCGTCCACTGCTCCACCTTTGCTACAGTTGACTAACGACATTCACCACCGCTTTTTGCTGACGCTTTTTTATTTGCTAAAAATCTAGCAAGCTCAAGTGTGAAGAGCCATTACTTAGTCAAATGTCACATCACTAGATTTCTTGTTTGAATCTCTAATGAAGAAAGGTGGGAGGAATTTGGAAGAAACTTTTGAAATTTCCACACAAACTTTTCTTTGAGCATTGTATAAGCAAAGCATTGGAATCTTGGATAGTGGTATATTACTCTCACTTATTTTATAGGCTCTTATTGGGAGTGCATAATCTAGGTTTAAATACACCCAGTGGCACTTAGCTCAATATAGCTCATCTTGTTTCAATTCTTGTAAGTCTTCTTTTAAGTGTAGTTTGAGTTTAAAAGTTTTACAAATATAAGTGAAAGGCTTTGCATGACAATGTGTATTGTTTTCTCAATGATTGTTATGGCAACAATAAATATAGCAAATGGCTATGATGAGGTTTAGTAAATGGCATTGGTAGAAAGTAATGATCTTTCCCATTGTCTTATTCTTTGAGTTAGCGTGAGCCTTTGCTAGTTCATGCACATTTTTTATCCCCATCTTAACATGTTGTATTGTTGTTCATACCATGAGTGTGAAATGTTATTTGAGTATCATATATTCGATATCAATCATATAATTCAATGCTCCTTAGCAGAACCAAAATGAAAATGAACTTGTTTATGCTTGACGAAAAACACAATCATGAATTGTTAATGTGCCCCTGATTCATAGGTGCCAATTTAATAACTCCATCTCTTTTGATAATCAAATCTCATGATCCTATGTTTTTTTCTATTAGGTATTCAATTGGTTACTTTATTGGACCTCAAGATATTCAAGGTGTTTATTGTTGTTAGCATTTTTGTGAATATTGTCATTTGTTCTCGCATTTTCTTCTTCATTCTAGAGACTCGCGATAAATGGGTAGTCAATTATATTATCATGCATTTAATTTGTATTCTCAATGCATTGATATTTTCCATGTCCCTATTTTATTACTGAAATGGCAGACATATTGTTTTATATTCCATATTTACATTTGCAAGTTTGTGTTTAACATTTGATGGGATGACATTTACTCAATTCCATTCGATCGAATGAGATTGAAACTTATTGTTTGCCCTAAGCAATATAATTTATGTCTATTACAAGGGTTTGATGGTTATAGTGGGTATTTTGTTTTTTCACACTTTTTGCAATAAGTGCCAATAACTATGAATGTACTGGTTTTGAAATAGAAAAACTGCACGGGATTTAGTGGCCTATATCATATAGTCTTTTTTGGACTTTGACTTCAGTTGTGAGTCACCACCATTACATTTCAACACACAAGGTTATGTGTCTTGCATTTTGAGAAATTTCCCTTCTAAAGTTCCGCACATTTTTTACAGATTTTATGCATCTAACTTACTACGTTGCAAAGTTTTGTTGAGCCTTTACAGGGGAACATTATGCCTAGGATTTGTTATCTTATTATTGGATCCATTGTTGCCCTTTTGGTTACAATGTCAAAATTACAGTTTCTTTAGATTTGGGCTTGATATTTATTTAACATGTATGTCCCCTCTCGGGTCTCTTCATTGATTTCCCATCATTATTAATAACAGTGGGATTGACAAATAGTTATCTTTTAAGCACGTTCACATGATTTGGATGCCATGAAATATGATCACATAATTCTGAAAAAAACAATCATTTTCTTCATGGTTGAATTTTGTCACTTTCCTAATTTTGCCAATCCTCAACATGACTAACATATTTTACCACATTGGTAATTTCAAGAGGTGTCTCAAATGAGAGATTATTTATTCAGGGTTCACGAGTGGCATTTATGTGTGAACACCCCTATAACAATATAGCCTATGTATAGATAAGTGACTAATAAAATAGGGGATTTCTTTATTTTTAGCATATGTATTTTGTTTCGAGGTGATGAATCTACTTTCATTTTTCTAATGATCATAGAGTGTCATGCATTGACAAACAACTAGATTCTGAACTCTTCTGGCCTACTGCACTTCCTATCTATGTGATTGTTAAACATAAATCCGTTGACAATTTTATATGTGATGAAATTTGTGCACAAGGTGTTGTACAACCCTATCCCACCATAAAGGTGCCAAAATCAATGTCATATATGCACGTTAATCAAAGACCATTATGTCATAATTAGCACATTTCTATGAATAGTCCATTTGCCAAAGATATATCACACGATGGCATTTATATTGTACTCCATTTGGATGAAATATGTAGTTCGAATTTTAGTTTCCACTCTAGTCCAAACTTCCAAAGGGATGCCATTCCTATAATAATGTTTGTTCTTATGCTTTTCTATTCTCTTCCTCAATGTCCTCTTTTTCAATTGTAATGCCACAAACCTTCAACTTACAAACCACCAAAACCATATAGATAAGAACCATTCCTAGCTACATTTTCAATAGGTTTTTGTTAAATTTGAACTTATTTTGAGCAGACTTATGACAAATGTAACCATTTTATTCAATACTCTAAAGATACTTGATAAAAATTAAGAAAGTTTGGACATGTATGAGAGTATTAATGATTTTGAGAGCACTAGTTGGTTTTATCTTTCAAGCAATTATGAAATTTAAGGA